>NC_083109.1:70400528-70704278 GCF_949774975.1 Lagenorhynchus albirostris
CAGTCCTGGCTTGACCAAGTAGGGACAAGAAAACTCCCCTGGCCAACCTGTAGGAGGAGCTGATGATGGAAGCCTGACGGCTACTCTAGAATGAGGAAGAGGGTGGCCTTTACCCCCTCCCCACTTTTCCTTTGATTATAAAACTGGCCCACTAAGTTCTCGGCACATGGCACCCTCTTGCCCGTCCGCTACTTGTAACCTCACAAGCGTCCTATTCTAATAAATCACTTCTATCTATCACTTTGCCTTTCACTGAATTCTTTCTGCACTGAGACATAAAGAACCGGAGCTCCTAGGAGACCTCCCTGAAACGCCACCTAGTGGTTTCAATTTGACTGAAACTGAGTTGAATCTATATATCATTTGGGGAAAACTGGTATCTTAGCGATACTGAATTTTCCAGCCCATGAACATGGCATGTCTCTCCATCTATTTAGATCTTCCTTAATTTCTCTCAGCAATATTTTGTGGTTTTCAGTTTACAGACCTTACAAATTTTTGTCAGATTTATTCCTAAGTACTTCATATTTTTGATGCTATTATAAATGGTGCTTTAAAAAATTTTTCAGTTTCTGATGATTCACTGCTAACACACAGAAATGCAACTGATTTTTGTATATCTTGTATCCTGCAACTTTACTAAACCCACTTATTAGTTCTAGTAGCTTTTTCAAAGATTCCATCACATTTTCTACGATGATCGTGTCTGTGAATAGACACTTTTACGTCTTCCTTTCCAATGTGGGTTTTTTTTTTCCCTTGCCTGAGTGCACTGGCTAGAACCTCTAGTACAATGGTGAACAGAAATGATGAGAATGGACGTTCCTGTCTTGCTCCTGATATTAGGGGAAAAGTATTCAGTTTCTCACAATTAAATATGTTAGCAGTAGTTTTATATAGATCCCCTTTATTGGGTTAAGGAAGTTCCCTTCTTTTCCTACTTGCTGAGGGGTTTTTTTTTTTTTTTGTGGTACGCGGGCCTCTCACTGTTGTGGCCTCTCCCACTGCGGAGCACAGGCTCCGGGCGCGCAGGCTCAGCAGCCATGGCTCATGGGCCTAGCCGCTCCGCGGCAAGTGGGATCTTCCTGGACCGGGGCACGAACCTGTGTCCCCTGCATCGGCAGGCGGACTCTCAACCACTGCGCCACCAGGGAAGCCCGTTTTTTTTTTTAAATCAGAAACAGATGTTAGATTTTTCAACTCTGTGCAGACAGTTGTTGATTCCTCTCTCCTGCTCTAATGCCTGAGGTCCTGTTTATCTTGCTTACACCCTGCTCCTGAGGATCGCTTTCATTTTCTGTAAGAAACTTCTGCTTCATCATGCCAGGGTAGATGTTGGATTTTGTCAAATGCTTCTTCTGCACCTACTGAGATGATCATACGGTTTTGCTTTTTTAGTTTGTTAATGTGGTGAATTACATTGATTGATTTTCAAATGCTAAACCAACCCTGCATTCTTGGGGTAAACCCCACTTGGTCATATTACATCAGCCTTTTTATATATTGCTGAATGAGATTGACAAAAACTGTGTTTAGAATTTTAGCATCTACATTCATGAGGGATCTTGGTCTTTAGTCTTCTCTCTTTGCGATGTCTTTGGTTTTAGTATCAGGATAACGCAAGCCTAACAGAATGAGTTGGGAAGCGTTCCCTTCTCTTCAATTTTCTGGAAGAGTGAGGGTGGAATTGGTATTACTTCTTCCTTGAATGTTTGGTAGAATTCACCAGGGAAGCCATTTTGGGCCTGCAATAGGCACTATTCCCAGCCCCGTGTGAACATGCCACATTGTTTCCCTAATTCCTTCTTTCAACTGGTTCTTTCCTTAGCCTCAGGTAGTTCCCGTGCTGATCAGTTCTCAGCTGGATCCTTGATGGGGGTGGAGGGGCACTCTATAGATCTCTACTTTTCTCTCTGTGCATCTCTCTTCTCCAGTACAGTTCTCTGTCCTACAAACCCTAGCTGCTTTCATCTCCTTGAACTCTCAGCTCCATCTCAACTCAGAGTGTCTGTCTAGCTCTGCCTGGTTTCCCCTGTGCCATGGTCTGAAAGTGCTCTCACAGCAGTGAGCGGACGCAACTGTAGGGCGCAACCCAATTCTCCCTGTGGTATAAGAAAGATACTTGCAGGTGGGAGGGAGGGAGACGCAAGAGGGAGGAGATATGGGGACATATGTATAGCTGATTCACTTTGTTATGAAGCCGAAACTAACACACCATTGTAAAGCAATTATACCCCAATAAAGATGTTAAAAAAAAAAAAAAAAGAAAGAAAGAAAGATACTTGCTCTTTGTCCCTGGTTCCTGGCACAGAGCTCCTAAAACACTTGAAATTTCCTAAGTGATAAGGTGATAGGCATGTCTTTTGTTCTAATGAGATGACTCTTGGCAGGTCCCTAAACAACTTCAGGATGGGGGTTGGCTGCCAGAAAGACCAAGCCTTGATTACATGCCTGGAACTTTCGGCCCCATCCCACAACTCTGGGCAGAGGAGACTGAGCTAATCACCAACGGCCAATGATTTAATCAATCATGACTACGTGATAAAACCCCCATTAAAAAAATCCCTAAATGTTGAGATCTGGAGCGCTTCCGGGATGGTGAACACATCCAGGTGCTAGGAGGGTAGAACACCCAGAGAGGGCACGGAGGCTCCAAACCACCCCTGCCCCATGCATCTTATCCATATGGCTGTTCTTGAGTTGTATCCTTTATAGTAAACCAGCAAATGCAAGTGAAGTGTCTTCCTGAGTTTCATGAGCCATTCTACCAATGTATTGAACCTGAGGAGGGCATCATGAGAACCCTGATTTATAGCCAGTGAGAAGTATGGGTGGCCCAGGACTTGAGACTGGCATCGTAAGTAGGGGCAGTCTTGTGGGACTAAGCCCCTCACTGGTGGGATCTGACTCTAACTCCAGGTAGGTAGTGTCAGAACTGAACTGAGTTCCTGGACACTCAAGTTGGTGTCCAGAGAACTGGGGAGGTAGTGCTGGGAAAAAAAAATGCATATTTGGTGTCAAGAGGGAAAAACCCTCATGCCTACCTCTCAAGAGATCACTGTCCTTCACTGGCTAATGACCGGTGTTGCATGTTTTTGTCCATTTTTTGATTGTTTCAGACAGGAAGGTAAATTAGTCCCTGTTACCCTATCTTGGTCTAAAGTGGAAATCCTCAAATCCAAGTCTTCTTAACCACCACTCCCCAGGCCTCCTGTACTTACTCCCATCAAGGGGGCTTATACTGGAATCGTCTGATTCCGTGTCTGATTCCAGGTCTGACTCACGAAACCCAAGGCGAAGCAAAAGTTTATCTCTGTGTCAAGTTTATCTCTTGCACAGAGGCCTGGCCCACTGGAGAGTCTCAGGAAATGGTGCTGGATGGCCACATGCTTGTACACAAACCCTGGTTCAAAATCTAAGGTGCTCCAATGCCAGGAAGAAAGGCCAAGGCTTTATACCAGGACATCAGAAAAAAATTGAAATTCTTCACTAGCCAGAGATGTGGGAAGTTGGCCTTCCCCTAGTGACAGTAAAAGGAGAGCCCAAGCAAGAGCCCAGAATAGGAAGTGCTTTGACAAAAGGGACAAATGCTCTGGGAAACTGAAACTTGCAGTTTCAAATACTCCTTTGTTTCATCATTCTCTGGGAACCTAAATATTTTTCTAGTTGGTAAAAGGGGAATTTCCTAGGAATCTCTTCAAAAGATAGGAGATTAATAATATTGGTCTTACAAGTTTTTACTTAATTTTAGATAATTTCATTCCATCATCCCTCAGTTTAAAAATCTCTCAAATAACATTAACACTTGGAAACAAGCTTTTCTCTCTCTCTCTCTTTTTTTTTTAATGAACGATGGGAGAAAACACCTATAGTTCTATCCTGACTACCCTAGCCATAACCATATCTTGATGCACAGAAATGGTACATAAAGTGTGAAGAATAAATCAATTCCTAGACACATTTTACAGGACTTTCCTAAATTAGGTCATGACAACTTTAAAGGTCAAATAAAGGCAAAACCACTTTCATTCTTAGTGCCCAGGCATCATACAGCTCCTTCCAGTGAGCTCTGAAACTTCCCCTCAACAATAAAGCTCACACTCAGGACTCAGATGAGAAACTAAAAGGGAAAAGGAACTGTCACGTAGGTAAAATTAAGAAAAGCATGATTCTGCCCATCACTAAAGGACATTGAGGGCCAAGTTTAAAGTCCTGCTGTGTTTTTTTAAAGAGCAAGAGAAGGTAGCTTGACAGATGTAATATTCCCTTTCCATAAAGGAGGCTCTCACCAAAGACCCCAATCCACCACAGTACAGGCAGTTAGAGCAAACATATTTTCACCAGAAGGAGAGTCTCAAACACAGCAATAATTATGTCACTCTCCTGCTTCAAATCCTTCTAGAAGTCTGCAATATCCACAGAATTAAATTAAAAAAAAAAACCATTACTATGGTGTACAATTATGAGTTCTTCATAACCTGTAAACCTACGTACCACAAGAACCTGTTCTCTTCCCACACGGCATATGTTCTTGTCCAGAGTTTCCCAAGGTTTGTAGGTCAATTAAGTTTGGAGACAGAAGATTAAACAGAGTTTAAAAGGATTCCTTACTGTAGGGCCCCTCCAAGCTTTTAATTTGTTGATGCGCGCCATCCAGCTCCCAGAATTTCCCGTGAACACCTCACTGGAGCAGCCGCTTCAAACCCTGCCTCTTCTCTACGTGCCACCCTCTTAAGTCTTCCTTCTTCTGCACATCAGGAAGATACTGCTTCTCTCCTCACTGTCTTCCCTCTTACTGCCCTCCCCCCCTCAGCTCCTAGGGATCTGGCTTCTGCCTCTGTCAGGCCACAGACTGCAGTTCTCGAAATGTGTCACCTTGTCTTGGGTCCCTTCACCGGTGCACCCAGGGCCCCTCCCACACCTTTCCCCACCCCTCTCGACTTAGCTGACTACTTCTTTTGAAAATTAAAAATACAGAAAGACAAAAACATAGAATAAAAAACAAATACTTAAATTCCTGTTAATCAGTCAGAAGGACAACCATTAGACTATGCTGACAATGCCATGTTTGTCTTCTTTTTAATAAAAGAACAAAACAGGGTAATGATGAAGTATCCTTTGATTTCTAGTGACAAAACGATCCCACGCCTCCTCTCCCCAAAGGCAAGCACACTTATGGTGTACTGCACATCCTTCTAGAATCCACTTTTATATTTTTACACACAGATGTATGTATTCATGAACAATAAAGATCGTGAAGTTTTACAAAAACACTTAGCACAATGACATCATACAATAGGTATAATTTATCAACTTTCTTTTTCACTCAACAAGATCTACCCATACTGACACTCAGTCAGTAAGATCTACCAACATTGATTTCACTGATCTATCAAAATGGATCCTCTTGCTTCTACTGCTACCTCCAGTTATTGAAGCCAGGCCCTGTCTCTAAGTGCTCCGCATGTGTTATCTTACTTACCTCTCCCGACAACCCACTGAGAAGATGCTCCCAATGCCCACAGCTGGCACAGAGCAGGGATGGCACTTCACCGATCTGGCCAAGTCCAAGGCTGTGCCCTTCACCCCTGTGCTAAGGTGCCCTCTTCCTATCAATAGCCAATGCAGCGCCTTCCGTGCCAGGTGTTTTGTATGTATTATGTCTCTTAATCCTCTGAACCACCCCAGGCATGAAGTACAAATGATTATCCTCATTATAGAGATGAAGCAACTTGGACTGGAGAAGGTGCTAGAGCTTTGGTGTGAACCATGACTATCCAGCTTCAGAGTCCAAGTTCTTAGCCACTGGGCTAAATTTCAGATTTACTTTAAAAAAATAAAAAGTTGAAGATGAGATGAGAAAGGTGGGCTGGCATGAGATGGTGAGAGACTTGAACGCCCAGGTCGGCAGTATCGGTTGACTGGGTACGTGGTGTTGGTCCAGTGTCACTAGTCCCTGATCACACGGTGGCAGAGCAGCCTGGGAACAGGGAAACGATACTCACGGTCATGGACCTTATAGCAGTGCTTCTGCAAGCGCTGGACGTCCCACTCCTCCAGCACGCCGTGAGTCATCAGCAGCTGCAGGAACCGCCGGTGGACATCAGTCATGACGCCCATTCTCCTCGTGCTGCCCTGCATGGATGGAGGAACTAAAAAAGAAGCAAAGGCAATCCAGTCATGTCTGAGCACCAAAAGCAACGTTCCACGGTCTGTTCCAATTTACATTAACAGATAAAAGTTTGTTATGGTTTTTAAAATCTAGTTCATCACGCTGAATAGTACAAAGATGAAAAGGACACGAGTCAGGGGTGAGGCAAATTAGTACTGGGCAGTGGTGAGAAGTATGGACTCTGGAAGCAGCCAGAAAGCCTGGATTCACAGGCCGCTCCACCACGGAGGTGTGTGAAACGGGGACACTTAACCTCCACGTGCTTCAGTTTCTGATTTGTTAAGTGAGAATAGTGATAGAAACGTCTTCACTAGAATTACTATGAGGATTAAATGAGTAAATACACATAAAAGCCTATAACACTATAAGTGGAGTATAACCTTTAAAAATTGTGAATCACTCTGTTGTACACCTGAAACTTACATAATATTGTGTATCAACTATACCTCAATAAAAAAATACATATAAGAGCCTGGTAACAGACTAGACACTAAAAAAAAAATTTGAGCTATTTTTACTAGTAGACACTTCTGGGTCTGAAACTTGGCTCAGCCTCCTACCAGATCTATGGCCTGGGATAAATTTAGCTGAGGCCCCATTTCTCACTATAAAATCAGAATAACTTTCACTGCTTAGAGAACTACTAGTAAACACTTAATAAATGCTAGTTTCCTTCTCCTTTCCCAAACCACTAATAAAACAACTGTCATGCTAGGACTGCAAGGTGTTTTTCAACATCTCCTGCTCTCTACTAAAACGCTAACTTTCCACAAAGATCAGAGCTGATAAAAGGACTGCACAAGCCCTGATCAAAAAGCCTTCCCCGGTGGCACAGTGGTTGAGAGTCCGCCTGCCGATGCAGCGGACGCGGGTTCGTGCCCCGGTCCGGGAAGATCCCACATGCCGCGGAGCGGCTGGGCCCGTGAGCCATGGCCGCTGAGCCTGCGCGTCTGGAGCCTGTGCTCCGCAAGGGGAGAGGCCACAACAGTGAGAGGCCCGCGTACCGCAAAAAAAAAAAAGCCTGCCCCTGCCACAGAGAGGTGGCGCAGTGCAGCAGCTAAGACCTGAGGGCGAGAACTAGACAGGTAGCTTTGAGACCTGTGCCTGCCAGACCCACCTGATCTTAAGAATCACCTAACCTGTGTATTAAAAATGCAGACCCCCAGGTCTTTTCTGGAGGTTCTGACTGCAGAGGGGCTTGAAATTCTGAGGTTTTAACATCCACTTCAGGTGATGCCATGATCTTATACGAAAGTCGCTGTTACCTTAAGCAAATATAACACAGACACATTTTTAGCTAATATGCTTAATCTCAGTCTTTTCTTCTATAAAATGGGGATAATACGATCTTTAAAGAATAAAATGCAGTTTAAATGAGATATGACTACCAAGGATTTGCCAAGAACTAGCTCTAGGAGATACGCAAAAAGGCTAGTTACTGCTCTTTTTAAATGGCATCATCAGCTGGGCCTCAGAGCTGGGAAGATGCACCATCTCATGACCGGTTTCTCTGACTGCCTGCTAGCTCTCCTTGAGAATATCTCACCAGCATCTCAACCTCAACCAATCCTAAACCAGACTAATCTCCTCCTTCCTCAACCCCTTCCTCCCCCCGAGTCCTCTTCGAGAATCATCTGGTTTGGGTGTTACAGTCCACGCAGACATACAGACACCACAGACCTGAGCATCAAACCCTGATCATCCTCTCCTCTGAGGCTGACTAGATCCAGCCAGTCCCCAAGTCCTGCCAAGTCTATTTCCTATCACTAGGATCAGGTACCTTCATTCATCCATTCTATTTTTAGGTATTGAGTACCCCTTATTTGCCAGTGATTGTTCCAGACACAAGAACAGAATACGCTGGGCTGAGGAATTTGGACTTTTACCCTAGAAACTCTGGAGATTCAGGCTTTCCAAACTAAGGGTCTTTAAGTAGATGACAGAGCCAGGCTGTTAAACCAGATCAAAAACTTGTCAAATTGAATAATTAATAAAACCTAGCTATATGACATAGAAGTTACTTCTAAAACATAAGAATGCCAAAAAATTTACAGTAAAAGTATAGGAAAATATACACTCTGTGAACTAACCAAAAGACAGCTGATGTGGCTATATCAATATGACACAAAACAGACTTAAAGGCAGAAGCATTACTAGAGATAAGGATGGTCCCCATAAAATGATAAGAAGGTTCAGTTCCAAAGAAGCCATAACAATTTTAAATATTTAAGCACATAATAACAGAACCTCAAAACAGTTAACAGACCTACAAAAATAAACATACAAATCCATAACCATAGTGGGAGATTCTAAGATATCCCTCTCCATCATTGATAAATGAACAAAAAAATGTGTGTAGAGAGAAGATTTGTAAAACACAACAAAAAACTTAATCTGATGGACATGTATAAAACATTGTACTCAACAGCTACAGAATACACAATCTTCAAGCATACCTGGAACAATTTTGCAAATTGCCACATATGGGTCAGAAAGTAAGTCTTAGCGAACTATAAAAGACTGGTCTCATACAGAACATATTCTCTGACTGCAATGCAATAAAGGTGGGGACCAGAAAACAGAAAGAAAAGTAGAAAAACTGTTTAAAATTTAAGAAACACACACTTAATCCTTTATCAAAGAGGAATTGTTAATGGAAATCAGAAAATATTTTGAACTGAAAATAAAATATTACACATAGAAATTGGTGGGGGGCAACTAAAACAGTAGAGAGAAATTAATAGCCTTAAATGTTTATATATAAATATATATTTTGGGGGGAGGGAGGTGTGAAAATTAGTGAGTTAGACATCCATCTGAAGCTATAAAAATAATAACAGCAAATTAAATCCAAAGAACGCTAAAGAAAGAAAATAATAAAGACCAGAAATTAATGAAATAGAAAATAAGTGCATATCTGAAAAGATCAATAAAACCAAAATTATTCTTTGAAGGCACTTAGTAAAAGTGACAGACCTCTGACAAGATTTTCCGACAGAAAACTTATAAATAAATAATATTTGGAATGAAAAAGGGAAACTAATTGCAGACACAAACATTTTAAAAAGATATTATAGACAACTTAAAATAAGCTGTATTTTAAATATGTACAAAGTCATAGGAAATTCATTCAAAACTGACTAAAGATAATTTAAAAACCTAAACAATTTCATAACCATTCAAGACATTTTATGGGAAATTTATCTTCCCACAAAGAACACTTCAGGTCCCAATGGATTTATCAAGAAATCCTACCAAACATTCTAGAAACAAATCATTTCAAATGTTACATAAACTATCCCAGAGCCAGAAAAAGAACAAACCATCCCCAAAGCATCTGATGAAGCTGACCTAATTTGGGCACTGAAACCTAACAAAGACTGCAAAAGAAGGTAAAATGAAAATCCGTTATCTTTCATGAACAAAGCAAAAATGTTAACATACCGAACCTAGCAATGTAAAAAGGACAATATATTGTGATCGTGTGGTTTATCCCAGCAATGGTTAAACATCTGAAAGTCCATCAAATGTCATAAAAAGAAACAAAATTGAGTTATTTACAGTGAGCAGGATGGACCTAGAGTCTGTCATACAGAGTGAAGTAAGTCAGAAAGAGAAAAACAAATACCGTATGCTAACACATATATATGGAATCTAAAAAACAAACAAAAAAATGGTTATGAAGAACCTAGGGGCAAGATGGGAATAAAGACGCAGACCTACTAGAGAATGGACTTGAGGACAAGGGGAGGGGGAAGGGTAAGCTGGGAAAAAGTGAGAGAATGGCATGTACATACATACACTACCAAATGTAAAATAGATAGCTAGTGGGAAGCAGCTGCATAGCACAGGGAGATGAGCTCCGTGCTTTGTGACCACCTAGAGGGGTGGGATAGGGAGGGTGGGAGGGAGACGCAAGAGGGAGGGGATATGGGGATATATGTATATGTATAACTGATTCACTCTGTTATAAAGCAGAAACTAACACACCATTGTAAAGCAATTACACGCCAATAAAGATGTTAAAAAGGGCTTCCCTGGTGGCGCAGTGGTTGGGAGTCCGCCTGCCTATGCAGGGGACGCGGGTTCGTGCCCCGGTCCCGGGGGATCCCACGTGCCGCGGAGCAGCTGGGCCCGTGGGCCGTGGCCGCTGGGCCGGCGCGTCCGGAGCCTGTGCTCCGCGGCGGGAGAGGCCACGGCAGTAAGAGGCCCGCATACCGCAAAAAAAAAAAAAGATGTTAAAAAAAAATGTCATATGTCAATAATATCTCAATAAAGCTGTGGCGGGAGAGAAAAACCAATCAGTGTGAGCCACTACATTAATAGAAAGGAGAAAAAGCATACAATCATCTTAATAGATGCAGAAAATATAGTTGATAAAATTCAACATTTGTTCATACTAAAAATTCTTTAACAAACTTGGAATAGAAGGAAACTTCTACAAAAACCCACAGCACACATAACACTTAAAGGATGAAATGTTCAAAGCATTCACTTTAAAATCCAAACTGATCCAATGCAATTGAATCAATACAATTCCAATCAAAATCCTCACAGGCTTTGTGTACATGTCTCTGTGTGACTTGACAAGATGGTTCTAAAATTTACATAGAAAATGTAAAGGCAAAGCAGCAAAGACATTCTTAGAGAAGACAAAGGCAAGAGGACTTGTCCTACCCGGTACCACGACTTATTATACAGGTAGAGTAATGAATAATGGGTGATAATGGTACAGAAATGGACAAATAAGGCCAATGGAACAGAATAGACAACTAAGAAATAGAAATGGGGCCCCGCATACCGCAAAAAAAAAAAAGAAATAGAAATGTATACATATATGGATACTTGGTATGTTGAAGAAATGGAACTCCAGATCAAAGCAGACTTTTCAATGAAAGGTGCCAGAACAACCCATTATTCATACGTGAAAAAATATAAAACTAGACCCTTCCTTCACATTATGCACAAAACTCAATCCTTGAGGATTAAGGTCATAAGAAAGGAAACACAATAAAACTTTTAGACAACAATATAGGAGTGTATCTTTATGACCCAAAGGTAGGGAAAGCAGAATTTCTTTAAAAGATATGAAAAGTACAAACCATAAAAGAATATACTGATAAATCCGATTTGTTAAAATTAAGAACCTCTGTTCATCAAAAATACAGAAAGTGGGGGAGAGAGAGACAGAGACAGAGAGACAAAAGACAAGCTCAAACTGGAAGGTATCTGAAACACATTTAAGCCACACACAAAAGATTCAGAATATATAAAGAAATCTTACAAATCAGTAAGGGTAAGGCAATGTAAGAGAAAAATGAGCAAGAGAAAATTTATGAAAAGAATGCACAAATGACTAATAAATACATAAAGAAATGTTCAATGTCATCAGGCAAATGAGTATTAAAACCATAGTGATTAATATTTCACCCGTCACCAGAAAGGCATAAATTCTTAAGAATGGCTGAGGCTGAAACTTTCATCCACTGCTGGTAGAGTATAAGCCCTTATAACCACTTCAGACATTGATTTGATATCACTAAAAATCTGATATCCCCAGAAATCTACTATGAGGTATATACCTTACAGAAACTTCCACATTTACCCCAGGAAGTATGTTTATGAAGCATGATGTAATAGCAAAAATCTGGCAACAGTATAAGTGCCAGTCAACTGAAGAACACCTACATAAAGCCTTTCTAATCATACCATGGAATTCAAAACAGCAATGAAGTAGAGCTACTCATAGTAACATGGATGCATCTCATAAATGTAATGTTATGTGCAAAAATCAAGTCACACAAAATATATATTTGGATCCCATTTATATAAAATCTAAAAACTAGCAAAACCCTACACTGCATTCATGAGCAATACTAAAAAGTACAAGGAAAAACAAGGGAATGATAACACAATATTTAGGGCAGTAGTTATCTTTAGGGAGGGAAGAAAATGATTCAGTGGCGGCTTTGAGGATATGACAATGTACTATTTTTTAACTTGGTGGTGTGTGGATGGTGTTCACTGTACTTTTGTTCTTCAAACTTATATCACACATTTTTATAGGTGGGTAACTTATCTTAATAAAAAAAAAGAAAATTATATAAGTATGTTAAGGAACAGCCAAAATAAATGTTATAAGAAGGAGGTATAGAACAGTATACAATGCTATAATTTGGGGGAAAGGGGTGGGAAAATGAGGGTGAAAGATACATATAGGCTTGTTTATGCAGAGAAGTCAGTAGTCTCTATGAAAGGGGGGGTGTATCACCATTCAAATAATTTAAAAATAGAAATGTTTGTGGAATAAGCAAATCTCAAACATAACAACTATCTGTGCCAAGTGCTAGACACAGTATTAATGTTCCACATTCACAGTCTCATTTCATCCTCCCCAGAACCTTATGAGGAAAGCATTACTGACCCCATTTTACAGATGAGGAAACTGAGGCTGAGAGGGCACAAGGCGACACAGCGTTAGTGATGGAGACAGGGAAGTGACCATACAAAAGCAGGGTGAGGAACTGTGGCAGCCTCAGTCCGAATTAGTGAGAAATATGAGTGAACGATAAAATTATGATCCAGATCCCTTATCTGCAATTTTCAAATCTCGAAAGATCTCAAAACTAATCTTTTAAGTTTCAAAACCTGACCTAAGGTGAGACTATTTATGGTTGTTGTTTACCCCTTTCGCGTAAATATGCACATATTTAGCTGTGAGAAAAGTAATGTATTTGATCACAAGACATTGCCCCAGACCCCGTTGAAGATACGACAGAACATATAATATATGCGCCATATTACCTTTCGAAAATCCGAGAAATTCGGGATTCTGAACACATCCAGCCTCAGGGCTTTAAAATAAGGGGCTGTGGACTTGTACAAAGTAAGAAGTTCTGTACCCAAAATAGAGGGGAAGCACAGAGGCCGGCGAGACTAAGAGGGTGGTCAGTGAAGGCCCTATTTTACGTATTCAGTTTAGACAGAATTTTGTATTTTGCTTTTTCAACTAATATTATGATTTAAAGTATTTTTTCACCTCATATTACGTTTTTAAAATGTCTGTCTGCGTGTGATGGACGAGCTTCCGGTCTACCTAGCTCTGCCGCCCCTCACGGGGCCTCAGTTTCCCCATCAGGAATTGAGAAGCCCCAGTCCCCGGGCCTCGGAGCCACACTGTGGCACAGCACGCGGACCGACCCCCGGGGCCTGACCCCCACCGGCCGTCCGCCCCTCGCCTTCCTGAGCGACACTCTTCCTTCCCTGTCAGCCTCGCGCCCCCGCGCCCCGATTACCCACCACAGCGCTCAAGCACAGCCCACACTGCCGGCGGCGAAGGCGAAAAGGCGGGCTCGGCCCCTCCCTCGGGGCGGGGCTAACGGGGACACGGCGCTCCCATTGGTGACTGTAGCAGATTTGTCCCTCCCACCGGGTGACTCACTTCCTGTTCTCCAGCCCGCGCCGTTGCCTTGGAATCGCGGGATCCGTCCGTGAGGGCGGGAGTTAGCGCATCTAAGCGGCTCTCGGTACCTTACAGGAAAGGGCTTCCGCTTCTCGTCCTCCGCCTCCCGCTCCGCAGTGGCACTCCGCGGCCCAAAATGGGGAAGAGCAAGAATGCAGTATGCCCTCTTCAATGGGCGCGATTCCGTGGGCACAAGTTAGTGCCCCGTCCCGGGCCTCAGTTTTCCCATCTGTAGAACTGACAGTGTGGCCTCATGGTCAAGAAAGAGGCCTCTGTTGTCTTATAGCGTGCGCTAGAATCCTGACTGTCACTTACTAGTTGCCAGATCTTGGGCAAGTCATGGAGCTGCACTGAGCCTCAGGTTCTTCTTCTGTCTAGTAGGGATAATAATAGTCCCTATGAAATAGTGTGTTTGTGAGGTTTTAAGAGATAATGGGACATGGAAGTGCTGATTAAATGTTAGCTACTGTCCTACCTGGGCATTGTTGTGAGAAGTAAATGAAGTTATTAACAGAGGTGAATGGACTGTTTTGCGTCTCCAGGGCACTCATTTTACAAACGTTTGTATTCCAGTCCCTGGTCTGAGAGCTGGTCGTGCAGTCTAGCAGGGGCAACAGGTAACAGGTAACTAATTATAGACCAGTAGAAAGTGCAAGTGTCAATCCCTGTGATGATATCTTCAAGTCCCTACTTGGCGGGTTACCACTCCTGTGGTCTTGGGCAACTTCTCAGTCTCTCTGGACCTCAGTTTTCTCATCTACTGCGGGAGGAAACCAGCAGAGTACTGTGGTTAAAAACTTGAGCTCTGGAGCTGGACTGTCTGGACTTCAAACCTGGTTCTTAAACTCAGAATCCCTGAGACCCAGGGCAAAGTACTGAAGCTCTCTGCCTCAGTTTGCTGCCTCTATAAAGCAGGATAATAATAGCACTTTGTTGATAGGATTGTTGTGAAGATTGAATGAGTTAATACATGCAAACCACTCAGAGGTGTGTCTGGCACGTAGTAAATCCTCAATAAATGTGAACTTCCATTACTAATACAGTACCTTGTAAATTGTCCTAGGGGCAGTCGAATAAGAAAAGAACAGCCCTAATGAGACCATCCATGTTTTATTTACTCTGCACAGTTTTGGCAAACTTTCAATTCATAACCTATATTTAAAGTTGAGGCATTTCACGTAAAACCCTAGGGTATCTGACAGCTCTTGAAAAATGGGGCACTGTAGTGACAATCAGCCAGCATTCTCCCATGGCAGTGCTTGTTCGGAGCTTGGTAGAGACTGCACCCCTTCGTAATGAATTGTGTGTTTTCCTAGTGTGTGGAGGGATAAAAACTGAGGACCACGAGTAGAAAACGCTGGGGACATTTCAGGATCAAAGGGACAAGAAAGAAGGTAGAAAGACCAGAAAGAGATTCAAAACAGAGTGGTATCAGGGCAAAATAGGTAGGAGAGAGTTTTGAGAAGCAGGCAGTGGTCAGGATCTTCAGCGCTCTGGACAGGGCAAGAAAGATGTGACCCGAGTTTAGAATTTGATGGCCAGTTAGAGCCCATAGAGAGGGGAAGAAGCTAGCTTGGCCTCCAATAGGAGTGGATGCACGGAAGCTGAGGTCGGGGGTGCTGACTACTTTTCGGAAGGATGGTTTGGGAAGGGGAGACACAGGAGCAGAGGGGAAAAGTAGAATAAAAACGGGAGACAGGAGAGGATGGGGTCAAGGACATACGGAGACAGGATTACTTTTATCTTAAGCAGGAAGAGAGACGCTCTGAAACAGAAGGAAAGGAAGTGAAAATGTTTAAATAAAGGCTCACCCCTGATGTCTTCTATTTTCTCCATAAATTAGCAAACTATCATTCTGCTGAATAAAGGGGCTGGGGAGATGCTAGGGGACTTGAGGGGAGTCAAAAGGTTTGGAACAGAGGCCGAAGTGAGTGCAAAAGTGAGGTTCCAGCGAAGGTTGAAACCTTAAATGTGTAGACGGGACAGTCGCTTACCCGGTTCCCCTCCCCCCCCATTCCCCCCCCGCCCCCCCCCCACAATCTCCCGTTCGCGTGTCAGGGGCCTCAGAGCAGAAGCTAAGTGTGGATTCATCCTGGGGTGGGTCTTGGTTGGGCATATGCCACTGATTCTAGAAGGCAAAGCAACTGGAGGCGTTGGTGGGAGGGCCTTTGAAGTGATCCACCATGGTGGGCAGGCAGAGGGAGGGAGGAGGGAAAGTGCTGAGAAATCGACATGGAGGGTACTGCAACCAGAGGCCTCAGTGTGGCAGGCTGGGTTCAGGAGGAACAAGTGGTGAGTGAGGATTAGAGTTCATGATGAGGGAGTGAGTAACCCACCACTGGGTGACTGTCCTGTTCTCTGGTTAACTCCATCCTCAGAACACAGCCCATTCTCTGGTTGACTCAGTATCTATCTAATAGGACCTTTGCGTTGTCAGGCATTGGACTGTCTGCTACAGGACAACTCTGACAGTTCAAGCATTTCTTCTGAAAGTTGACCCTAAAAGATACAAGAGCTACATGTCTGTAAATGTGTTGTATCAAAGGAGGGTAACTGAGGGCTTGGCTAAAGAGGAAGCTTGGGACCACATCATAGGCTAAGGCAATGGGTCTTTAACCTGAGGACCACAGAAGCTCTCAGAGAGGAAGTGATGAAATCAATTTTGTACTTTAGACAAAGAACATTAGCACATCTGTTCCTTTCAAACACAGTTGAAACACTTACAGAAATTGACTATGCACTGGCCCAGCAAAGGAAGCTTAAATTCCAAAGAATCTACAGACTGTATTCACAAACCGCAACAAAGTAAAATGAAAAATCAACAACAAAAAGAGAGCCAAAAAGAAACCTATTCAACTCACAAGAATACACCTTAAATTAGTAACTGCAGTTGCTTCTCAGGAGGGGGCCAGCAAGACAAAGTGATTTGTTTTTTTATCACCTGCATCTTTTACGTATGAAAAGTAAAATTGAAAATTATCAGCATACATTTGAGTTTTATTTCTTAAGCTGGGTATTCATTATATTATTTTTTTTATATCTTTTTGTATTTTGAACGATTTTATAATACATTTTTAAAACAAAAACAACAGGGACTTCCCTGGTGGCGCAGTGGTTAAGAATCCACCTGCCAATGCAGGGGACACGGGTTCGAGCCCTGGTCCAGAGATCCCACATGCTGCAGAGCAACTAAGCCCATGTGCCACAACTACTGAGCCTGCACTCTAGAGCCCACGAGCCACAACTACTGAGCCTGCATGCCACAACTACTGAAGCCCACACGCCTAGAGCCCGTGCTCCGCAACAAGAGAAACCACCGCAATGAGAAGCCTGCGCACCGCAGTGAAGAGTAGCCCCCTCTCTCTTCAACTAGAGAAAGCCCACGCACAGCAATGAAGACCAAACGCAGCCAAAATTTAAATAAATTAATTAATTTTTAAAAAAGAAAGAAAAAGAACATACATTTGGTAACTGAAGAATACACACGGCTTGAAAAGAAAACCAATAAAAAATTATAAAATATTTAGAAATGAATGACAATAAAAGCCTGACATAAAACTTGTGAGACATAAAACTTGTGGGATCTAACTAAAACAACAATTAGAGGAGGGATTTATAGCCTTAAGGGTACTTATTACAAAGCAAGAAAACAAAATTTAAGTGTTGCATATAAGAGGTAGAAAAATAAAAACTGAAGAGACAACAAAAGGGAAAGCAATTTTTCAAAAGCAAAATGAGAAGAGTAAAATGAAAAACAAAAGAAAATGAAGTTGATTATGGAAATCAAAACCCGACGTTCTGTTAAAGACAAATAAAATAGACAAACTCCTAGTAAGACTGATCAAGAAAATGATACACATAGGCAATGTTATAAATGGCAGAGGAGACACCAGATAGAATGAAAATGTTAGAAAACATTGGAGTACATAATGAACAACTTTATGCCAATACATTTGAAAACCTAGATAAAAGGTAATTTTTGACAAAAATACAAATTACAAAACTTGGTCCAAAAAGAAGAGAAGTAGATGAACAATCATCAATGAACTTGAAAAGGTAGTATAGAAGACTGGCTCCAACTGCCAAAATGCCTAGACCGAGATAATTTTACTGGAGTGATACACAAAAAATGCGAAAAACAAAAAACAGAACAAAACTGTATTACACAAACTGCCCTGGAATGTGAACAAGATAGAGTAGTCGATCCAACACATTCTATGAGGCTAGTCTAAACTTGACACCAAAATGAGAACAGCAGAATTGAAGAAAGTGTCAGCTCCATCTATAGTACAAACATGGCTGCAAAAACTGAGTCTCCCAGTGTATCTTCCAGAAGAGGAAATTCAAGTGGCTGCAAAATGTGTAGAAAGATGTTCAACCTTATTATTACTTGGAAATAAAAACAAAGAGATACCGATTTTCCCCCATAAGAACGACAAAACGTTGCCAAGGGTGAGAGGAGACCAGTATTCTGGTACGTATATGGTGGAGTTGTAAATATTATAGCTGCTCTGGAGAGCAATTTGGTGTTACTGAAATAGAAAAAGCTCATCTATCAGCTCCACTTCTAGGAAATTAACTGGAGAAAACTTCCCTTGGGCTCTTCAGGAGGTTTGCTGTCACAGTGTTGGCAATAGAGGAAAAAAAAGAAAACATCTTTAACAGGGAAATGAAAAAGCAAAATATTCACGTGCAATAGATAATTGTGTAACAGTAAAAAGGATGAATTGACTCAAGTATTTCCGCGGATGAATCTTAAAAGCATAGAATGGAGTGGGAAAAAAGCAAGATACAAAAGGATGCAACAGGATTACCATTTATGCAAAATTGATGAAATGCATAATGGGAATAGTTTATATTTCCAATAGATAAATATATGCATATAAAAGTATTTTCTTTTTAAGGATTGGAAATATTATCACAAAACTGTTACTAGAGGGGCTCTAGGAAGGGGGAAGGGGTGTGGGATGAGGTGGAAAATAAAGAAGTCTTGAGGTTTATCTGTAATATGATAATCTTAAAATAATAAAACCATATATTCATATATAGAGTTTGTATAATTTTGCAAACATCCCCTTTAACAAAGGGGATAGAGGTAAATGTGCCAAAACCTTAACAGTGGTTAATGTTGGATGGTGGGAAAATGGATGACTGTCATTTTTCTTCTCTTTCACTTTTCTGTATTTTTTTAAAATTTCTAATAGGAAGAGTGAAAATAAGAAAAAGAATGAAAACCACATTTTAATTTTTTAAAGTACATGGCAATAAAGGGAGAAGAAAGTAGAAAGGTTAAACCCTTTTCGTTTTTTCACCTTTAGCATCTGTTACTCACATAATTTGGAGATTCATTACATTTGAAGTTTGATCTGGTGGAGGTAATGGGTATGAATTTGTGGAGCAGAAAGGGAAAGTGATTGCCCTCTACTCATCCCTTATCTTAGAAGGATGGAGACAGCCCCCAAAGGTCAGCTTTAAAAATGATCCCTATTTAGAGTCCAACAGTGGACTGGGAAATGTGCATGCTCCTGGACAGTGTAGACTGTTCAATCTTCATAAAGGGCAATTTGGCTGTGCCCATGACGAGCCTAGACATATCATGTTCTTTGACCTCATAAGTCCACTTCTAGGAATCTGAGGACATAATCAGAGACTCACACAAAGGTTAATGTACAAAGAAGTACATCATAGCCTTAATTCCATCAGAGGAAAATAGCAACAATTTAAATGTCTCCATATAATTAAAAAGGAGAATGGTTGGCATAAGTTAATATTCTGCAGAACATTATGCAGCCTGAAAACCATGTTTTCAAAGAATACTTGAGGTCAGAAAAAAGCCATGATGCAGAATATTTTCAGAGAAAGAGAAAACTAGAGAACTAGAAGAATATATACTAAAATATTATCGGTGGATATCCCTCATTGGGGGGATTACAGGTAAATGTTTTTTCGTGTCACTTTCTTATATTTTCCAACTTTTCTCGAAAAGCATGTCTTATATTCATGAGAAATATTATTTTTCAAAATAGAGTCTGTGATCATGAAGATTTTAGATATAATGAAATTGACACTATAAAAATTGGGATATAGTTACAGCCATATTTATCTAGCATCATCCAAGATTTGTTATACAGAAAGGAATTTTCCATATAACTAGATTATCCCTTCATACACTAACATTTTAAAAGTTTTCTCTTTTCTGTATTAATAATTCTAAAATACTTATCTGCCATTTTAAGCCAATAACGACTTTTCTTGATGAGTACAGGGAAGCTTTTGAGGACAATTACTACTTCTAGGGCTTTTTGCCTTTGCATGAAATACCCCAAGTTTGTAACTGTAGCATCAGCTGTTTACAGTATTTCCATCTTCTTCCCTCTGTCAAGCTACCAGCAGTCCTAACCTCTTCTTGTAATTGCCTTCTTTTAACATCCCCTGGCCTGAGCAAATAAATGTTGGAAAAGTGGCAAATAATAAAGGTAAATATTAATAAAGTGAACACATTTAGAATTTGATACACCTACTTTCTCAGGCCTCTCTTTTGCCTGTGTCTGAGTGATTTTCAGATAAGATTCAAGGTCATAGTGATTTCCTAACTGACTTAAAAAGAAAACCTATCAAAGGTTGAATTCAGGGCAAGCTGATCAAAACTCCAAATTCAGCGTGGTCTCCAGTAAGCCTTTTGAGAGCTCTTGAATTGCAGTGACTGTTCTGATCACATAAGGAACATTCTACATTTGCTCTTCCAAGGTGGTCCACGTACTAGCAGCATCAGCATCACCTGGGAGCTTGTGGGACATCTCACAGCATGAGTCTGAGGCCCCACCCTGACCTACTGGAGCAGAATCTGCATTTTAACAAGATCCCCAGCTGAATCACGAGCACATCAAAGTTTTAGCAGGACTGATTTAGAAAACACTTAAATTTATTCACACGTCCCATGGCGCAGGCTCTTAAAGGTTATTCCAACAAAAGCATTTTCTCTCTCTTTTTCTCACTGGGAACAGGTTGTAAATCATTTTCACTTTACATGTGTTTCTTCTAAAAGGAAGAAAAATGGAGAATTCCTTCTCCATGGTTCTTCCTCATGGGTTCAGCAACCTCTTGGGACACTTTTATTCTGATTTGAAAATTATTAATTCCTTTGGGAATGATAGACAAATATTTCCAAATTGCTGCTTCTCTCTTTGTCCACAATACAGTGTTAGACATCAGGATTGGGGGAGGGGTGGGATGGGGAGATGAAAAACTAAAAACCCTACATATAGTATCTGTCATGAATTAAGAGCTTAGTGAATGTTATTTTTGTTCTGATGTTTCAAAAGTATTTTATTCTTTAGCACTTAATACATTTTTGAAGTTATGAATCAATTATAATATGATTGAAAACATATATATACATATATATTGCCACCACCATCATAAAAATAGAGGTAAAATCATATGTTTTATCTCTTAATTAAAACTCACTTGAAAATAGATTTGGAAGCCAAGATTGAAAAGAATGTATCTAGTTGACTCATCAAATTTTTCATTTTCATTCCACTTTTGCATTCATCGTAACAAATAACAAAGAGAAAGCTGAAGAATCAACTCTTGCACTGAACAGGGATGAGAGCAGCTTGGGGGACCCAGCTGGCAGAAGCTATGAGGATGCAGTCAGGCTGCCATCCCTTTGAGGTTTCATGTCACCCATCTCAGGATTTGTACTGGAGGGAGAGAGCAGCTGATTGGCCCCAGTCAGTTTTTATGTCCCACCCAAGGCAGAGGTGAGTGGACAACTTGATTGACAGTTTCACCAAAAAGGAAGGAGGGGTCATCCATCCAAACAAAATCGGTGCACTGTTACAATAGAAAGGGAGGGTGCATGCAGGTGGGCAAAAACACACACCTGCTCCAGAGCTGATCCAAATACCCAAGTATTCAGGGTGGACATAATCGAGAGGTTTTAAAGAGGTGACATTCAAGATGAGCCTTGAGGATGGGATAAACGTGATGAGGAGGAAACCTAACCTAGGCAAAGTGTGGATGCAGGAGTAGTATCGTCTGCAAGAAAGAGGAGACTAGTTGAGTCTGACTAGAATGAACAAGGCTGTGTGATCAGACTGAGCACAAACCAAGCCCGAGGAATCTGGATTATTCACTTGTGAGTGGTTCCTCCCTTCCTTCTGTATTTTCTTTTGCTGTGCGTCCACCCACTCTCCTATGGACACACTGTAGAACTGCCCATGAGGCCAACACACGTACTAGTGGACCAAGAAGCATTACCCATCTATGACCTCGACTGGCGGTCAGCTCTTGTGCTAATGTGAATCTGGGTGGGGGAGTGGAGGCTGGAGAGTAGAGGGTGTTCATTGAAAGGGCCCCAGGAGTCGCACTGCCACTTCCTTTCAACAGTTACTGAGCATAAATTTCTGTAATAATGTATTCAATGGAATACTTTCAGCTGCTAATACCAGAATCCCCAACTCAAAGTAGCCCTCATAATAAGGACATTTCAGATCCAATTTAACAAAGTGTTCTAAGATAGGAAGTTCCAGAGTTGGGGCAGCAACTCAACAATGTCATGGGGCTTCCCTGGTGGCGCAGCGGTTAAGAATCCACCTGCCAATGCAGGGGAGATGGGTTCGATTCCTGGTCTGGGAAGATCCCACATGCCATGGAGCAACTAAGCCCGTGAGCCACAACTACGGAAGCCCACATGCCTAGAGCTCATACCCCGCAACAAGAGAAGCCACTGCAATGAGAAGCCCATGCACCACAACCAAGAGTAGCCCCGGCTCGCCGCACCTAGAGAAAGCCCGTGCACAGCAACAAAGACCCAACTCAGCCAGAAATTAATTAATTACTTTTTTAAAAGATGTCATCAGGGCCCCTGACCCTTGCATCTTTCTGCTCTGACATTTTCAGCATGTTGACTTTTATCCTTGCCTCTGCCCTCGTGGTCACAAGATGGCTGCCACAGCTCCAAGCGTCACCTCTCTCTATGATAGTGTCCAAGGTCTCTATCTCACTGTCTTTTTATCAGAGAGGAAAATCTTTCCCAGAAGCCTCTTGCACACTTTTGTTCAAGTCCTGTTGCCCAAGATTGGGGCACAGGCTCCTGCCCCAGCTGCAAGCAAGGCTGGGAAGGTGAGTACTTTGCACTTTCAGTCTCTAAAGTGGAAAAAAAGGAGCTGGGAATGACTGTTGGGTAGGCAACCAAACACCCACAACAAGTAACAATAGTAAGAATAACAAGTAATAATAGCAGCTAATATTAATTGAGTTATTGGTACACGACAGGCACTGTTCTAAGGAATTAATATGCATTACCTTTGTTCATCCCAACCAAACTACTGTAAGATTGGGCCCATTTTACTGAGGCTCAGAGAAGTTTAAAAAACTTGCCTAAGTGACACAATGAGAAAGCCCACTCTTGAGCATTTGGAGACCAAGGTCAGTGAGACTGTTCTTGACCTCAGAAGACTCACAGTTCAGAGAAAGGTCCAGGCCAGGAAATAAATCACTGTAATGTGATGAGTAAGCGCTGATACATGTGTAACAGGGTATGAGTTAGTAAGAAACTGTCTGGCCTCGGTATCCCTTGCCCGCCCCCCCCAGGCAAGCAAGACCATGCTGTGTTTCCAGTGAAAACTCCCAGGGAAGAAGGGAACAGAGGGAAGAGCTTGGGGGAGATGGGCAGAAGCAGCGAGTTCCTCAACTGGGAGGAGGGGGTGCGGGCCTTTGGGGATTGTGTGACAATGCCATGCTGCCTCATGGTGCACAGGGAGGTGACAGGATCCCCTCCGTGGTGCCTTTTGTAGATCAGAGCCCAGAGGGTTCTCCGTAAGTGTCTACACTGCATACATGCCTCCACCCTCTGTCTCAACCTGGAGGCTGGGAGAGTCCAAGCAGCTACTTAGAGTAATTTGTTATACTCTGGGGCATGAGGTCTCGGCACCAGACAACTTTATTTGGAACAACAAATTCCTGTGGCGTTTCGTTCATCCAAAGAGAGAGCCAGCTTGACTTTACAGCTGCTCGCGCAGATAGATGGAAATGCCAAAAAAGGAATCACTGCCTCTGCTGTAGGAGAAGGAATCCAGAAAAATCGCCACAGAGGAGGTGCAGGTGAAGCAGAGTACTGAAGGACGAATAGGAGTTTCACCAGGGGAACAAGAGAGGGAAAAACATCTATGGAAAAGCAAAGAGGTATGAAAGGCATTGCTCCTCTCCGGGACTGTGAATATTCTGAGCGTTGGGCAAATGGTGCAGAGCTCAGGTGATGACTCTGGTAAAGAAGACACCAGGGTTTTGTCTTGAGCTCCAAGACCGTGGGTAGGTAAGCCCAGCTCTTAAAATTGCAGAAATGACTTTGAATGAGGGCTTCCAAACTTGCACTTTTAAGTAGAAGAACATTTTTTTTATGCATGAACACCTCTACAAATTGAAATTAACTGTAACTCCAATATAAAAATCACATATAATAGAGATACATTTTTCCTTGACCACAACTGTCTTGAAGTTAGGAAACATGATTTTAGTAATAAATTAAATTAAGCCTGACCATGTATGCCCAGTGACAAGGCTGGTGAGAAAGCTAATCTCTGTCAGAATGGGAGAACTTTTTCCCATCCAGCATCGAGTGAAAATCCAGGGTCCAATCCAGTCCAGATGGTGGATGAGAGCCTTGTGGTTTTCACCCACCCAGATGACTTCGAGAACGCTGACTGCCTTCTGCTGTCACCTCAAGCGGGCTCTCTGATGCAGGAGACAGGATTCTGTCCGTGGTCCAGCTTCCCTGGGGACAGCAGACAGCTATTTCCCTCTGAGCTGGGCACAGGCTCCAGCTACTGCCCAGGACCTCCAACTGGCCCTGGTCCCAGAGTGGGGAACCCGCCTAGCTCTGCTCACTTCTGGAGGCCCCAGTCTCCCCAGGCTCTCTCAGATTAAACCCTAAGTGCCTTAACCTGGTCTAAAGCAGTGTTTTTCAAACTGCAGGTCACGACCCATCAGTAGCTTATAAAATCAATTTAGTGGGTCATGACCTCTAATGCTTTAATTATTAATTTATTATTTAAGATCTGAAGGGTGAAATGACTCACTATTTTTTTGTGTAATTAATTGTTTGTTTTGGTCATGCGTACATTTATTTATTTTTATCAATCACTTAATATCTTTTTGATGTTTTTGCCAAACATCTGATACTGAACTTATTCAAACATACCAAGAAGATATGAATACACATATTCCCACCATCTAGATTCTACCATTAATACATATTTTAAAAAATTTTAGATTAAGGTATAATTTACTTACAGTAAGATTCACCTACTTTAGTGCACAGTTCTGTGAGTTTTGACAAATACAGTCAAGCAGCCACTACCACAATCACGATTCAGAGCAGTGCCTTCAATCCAAAAAATTCTCCCCTGCCCCTTTGCAGTGACCCAGCTTCCCACCCCGTCCCTGGCAATCACTGGTCTAGTTTCTCTCCCTAGAGTCTGTCATATAAACAGAGTCATACAGTAGGTAGCATTTTCAGTCTGGCTTCTTTCATAACACATAGTACTTCGGAGATTTTTCCACAGTGTTGTATGTATCAGAAGATTCTTCCTTTTTATTGTTGAATAGCATTCCATCATATGGATGTACTGAGGTTCATTTATTCATTCACCAGCTGGGGGACGTCTAGTTTTTGGCAGTTACAAATAAAGTCACTGTAAACATTTGCAGACAGATTGCTGTGTGAACCTGAGTTTTCATTTCTCCAGGATAAATACCTCAGAGTGGAAAAGTGGGTCGTATAGTAGAACATGTTTTACTTTATAAGAAACTGTCCAACTATTTTCCAAATGACTATATCAATTTGCATTCCCACCAGAAGGTGTGAGAATTCCTGTTGTTTCAATCCTCACTATCACTTGGAATTGTGATATATTTTTAAAAAATTAATATAAAAATATGAGCCATTCTAATATGTGTGTTGAGGTATCTCGTTGTGATTTTCATTTCTAAACCCCTAATGACATGATGCTGAGCATCTTTTCACGTGTTTATTTGCTATATGTCTATATTTATTGGTAAAATGTCTGTTCAAGTCTTTTGCCCATTTTTAGGAATTGAGTTGTTTTTTATTGCATTTTAGAGTTCTTTATATTATAGATACAAGTCCTTTATTAGATACATAGTTTGCAAATATTTTCTTACCATCTGTGGCTTGCCTCTTTATTTCCTTAGTAGTATCTTTTGAAAAGCAGAAGTGTTTAATTTTGGTGAAGTGCAATTTATCAATTGTTTCATTTATGTCTACATTAACATTTTTAAACAGCTTTATTGAGATAAAATCCATAAACCATGCAATTCAGCCATTTAAAGTGTATAATTTAATCGCTTTACTATATTCACAGATCCGTGCAAACCATCACCACAATCAATTTTAGAACCTTTTCATTACCCCAAGAAGAAACCCTGTACTCCTTAACCATCAGTCTCCTGCTGTCTCATCCCCACCTCCAACCCTGGGCAACATAATCTACTTTCTGGCTCTTCAGATTTGTCTATTTTGGAACTTCCGTATATACTAAATAGAATCACACAACATGTGATCCTTCACAGATGGCTTCTTTCACTTGGCACAATGTCTTCAAGGTTTATCCATGTTGTAGCTTGTATCAGTGCTTCATTTCTTTTTATTCCCAAATAATATTCCCTCATATGAATAGGGCACATTTTATTTATCCACTCTTAGTGGATGAACATTTGTGTTGTTTCCACCTTTTGGGGATTATGCATAATGCCGTTGTGTGCAAGTTTTTGTTGTTTACATATTCTAGATACAAGTCTCTTATGGGATATATGATTTTGAAAAATTTTCTTCAATTCTGGGGATTATCTTTTCACTTTCTTAATGGTGTCCTTTAAAGCCCTAAAGCTTTTAAATTTGATGATGTCAAACTGTTATACCAGTTCTGAGAGGGAAGCATGAAAACAGAAGTTTTCTGGAGGAAAACTTTTGTTTTGTTGATTGTGTTTTTTCTTTTGTTGATTGTGTTTTTTGTGTCATAGCTCAGAAATCATTGTCTAGTCCAAGGTCAGGAAAATTTATATCCATGTATTCTTCTAAGAGTTTTATAGTTTAACTCTTCCATTTAGGTCTTAGATCCATTTTGAGTTAATTTTTGTATATGATGTGAGGTAAGGATCCAACTTCATTCTTTTGTTTTTTTGGGTTTTTAAAAAAATATTTATTTATTTATTTATTTAGGCTGCACTGGGTCTCAGCTGCAGCACTCGGGATCCCCGTCACGGCATGAGGGATCCCTCAGTTGAGTCATGCAGACTTCTTAGCTGTGGCATGCAGAGTCTTTAGTTGCAGCATTCAGACTCTTTTAGTTGTGGCATTGCGAACTCCCAGTCACAGCATGCATGTGGGATCCAGCTCCCCGACCAGGGACCTAACCCAGGTCTCCCACGGTGGGAGCGTGGAACCTCACGTGCTGGACCATCAGGGAAGTCCCCAACTTTATTCTTTTGTATGTAAATATCCAGTTATTCCAGCACCATTTATTGAAAAGGCTGGCCTTTCCTCATTGAATTGTCTTGACATGTGTTAATAGTTTTTTATATTTGCTTTATCACGTATTTGTAAATATTTCCATTCCTCTATCCATCCACCAATCTATTTTATTTTTTGATGCATTTCAAAAAGTGAGTTGCCAACACCAGAATATTTTCTTCTAACACTTCAGCCTGCATATCATCAACTACAGTTCTCTAATTGCCCACAATTTTTTTCCTTTTGATATAAAATGTACATACAATGAAATACACAAATCTTAAGTGTACCACTTGATGAGTTTTGACAAATGCATTCACCTGTGCAATGCAAATTCCTTAGCAAGATATAGAACATCAACACCACCCCAGAAAGTTCCCTCCCATGCATTTATTTTTATGTATTTATTTTTGACAAATGCATGTGTCCATGTAAGCACCACCCTAATCAAGATGCAGAATATTTTCATCTCCTAAGAAAGCTCTCTTTCACTTCTTTGCTTTTAATCTTGCCTCACCCCATCTGCAGCCCAGACAGCCACTGACCTAATTTATACCACTGTAGATTAGATTAGTCTTGTCTGTTACAGAATTGCATATAAATGAAATCATACGATGTGTACTATTTTGTGATAAGCTTATTTCACCCCTGACCAACATTTGAAAAACAAAATAGAACAGAATACAACATTTCAGAATGAATGGCAAGTCGCAGTGCAAAATATTGCTTTGTTGATCTTTGTTTCACACATGCACATGCACACACGTGTGCATGTGCATGTGTGTGTGTGATTGTACCGGGCCAGAATAGAAAATGCATTTCTTACTGTGGGTTGTAATCAAAAAGATTTAAAAGCTACTATTCTCCTGGACCAGAACCCTGTGTTTCTTTTCCAACTGTCTTGTCATTCTCCCTGTCCCCTCAGCTTTTTTTTATCTCATATCAATTACCCCAGTAGTTGGTCTCCTCTTAATAACCTTGCAAATTCTGTTTCTTCCCCTGGGTCACTCTCCCCACCTCGTCCCACTCACGTTTAAACTGGAGAACGCCTACTCACCCATCAGATGTTCCACATTTGGCCCTTCCTCCAGAAAACTTCTGTTTTCATGCTTCCCTCTCAGAACTGGTATAACATTGTACCCTAATTACTTGGTCATGCTTTCCTCCAGCTGACCATAAGCTCCTTGGGGACCGGGACCATGTCTTATTCGCCTTTGCAGTCCCTAGCTCCCAGGATGTGATGACATGTAATAGGCATCAATAAATATACACTGAATGAATGAATAAACCCCAGGGTTCTGGGTGACAGGGTTTTAAATAAACCAGCCTGTTTTTTCCCAAGGCCCCATTCCTGCATATTTTATTGTCCTGTATATCTCTGATTTCTTTTTTTTTTTTTTTGCGGTACGCGGGCCTCTCACTGCTGTGGCCTCTCCCGTTGCGGAGCACAGGCTCCGGACGTGCAGGCTCAGCGGCCATGGTTCACGGGCCCAGCCGCTCCGCGGCACGTGGGATCCTCCCAGACCAGGGCACGAACCCACGTCCCCTGCAACGGCAGGTGGACTCTCAACCACTGCGCCACCAGGGAAGCTCTCTGATTTCTTAACCATCATTTTTTATAACCTCCTTCAATCACCCTGAGACTTTAGCCTTTCAACTTTCTTCTCTCCATGCCCCATACTAGTCCTTTCATCCTTGTAACTTCCTTCCAGACATGCTGAGGCAAACAACTGTCTTTATGAGGATGACATAATAGCCTTATCTTTTTTTATTTTTATTTTTGTAATAGCCGTATCTTTGTGACCTCTGTCCCAGAATGGCCCCGCATCTTCCAAAATAACGCTAATTCTGTGACTGTGGATATGGGAGTGGGTGTGTAGGGTGTGAATGCACATGTGCATGGAGAGATGGTCATAGGCAGGAGAGTCATTGGCTCATTTTGGTCTGGGTCTTGCCCTCAAGGCAAAGAAGCCCACTGATATACCTCCCAGATAGAATCCCAGAGAGGAAGTATAGCAGAGTGGTCAAGGGCACAGGCTGTGGAGTAGGAGGGATATTGGGTATTGTGCATTTTTACCACTTGCTAGCTGTGAGATCTTGGGCAAGTTACTTAATCTCTCTGAGCTTCAACATCTTCGTCTATAAAATGGGGATACACAGTGTTGTTTGAAGATTAAATGGGACAATTAATTATATGGCACTGGGCACATGGCAAGTTTCCAAGGAATGGAAATGAGTCCAGTCTGGAGGAATGACATTTCCCAAGAGGCATGTCTGAGTGTCCGAAGGAGAAGAGAAAAGACCCAGCCAGAGGTAAGCTGAGTTAAAGACCAAAGACACAGATGGCACTCAAGGACCAGCAAAAGGCCACTCAGGGAACACAGAAACATCACAGGAAAGCATTGGACGTGGAGCCCCAGTGTGCCGAGAGCTGGTTTCCACGTTCTTTAACTGTCTGGGCTTCAGCTCCTCCTTGGTCACTTCCTGCTGGGCAGTCGAGGGTGACTCACCGAAGCTCTGTAGGTCTCAGCCATGTCAACGATCCCACAGTCCACGCCTTCATTCACTCACTCACTCAGCAGGTGCTCTGTGGGTGCTGGAAATACAAGACTGTTGTTTGTAGCTGTATCCCAGTACATAGTACAGTGCCTGGCACATAGTAGATGCTCAATAAATATTGGTTCACAGAGTAAATGAACAAGACAGACAGAGTCACAGCCCGCAAAGAGCTCACATCTAATAGAGAAAACAAGCACAAAATCACAAGGTGCCCAAAACTCCTGAACAAGCACATTGGGTAAGTGGCCACAGGCATACAGAGGAGGTACCCTGTCTGGGAAGCTCAAGACCTCTCCACTGAGGACATGTCAGGCCTTCAAAAAAGACGGTGGTTTCTGCAGGCTGAGGAATGCAAGAAGAGCACAGCCAGCCCAGGGAACAGAGATGGAGAAGGGGAAGCTCATATTATTAATCACTTACTATGGGCCGGAAATTTTATATTTGCTTTTTCACTCTTGGAAAGGATTAGGATTTATCCACAATGAAACAGGAAGACACTGCCGCTTGCCATGCCTAGAATCCTTCTGCCTCTTGCTCTCCCCTCTGCTGGGCCTCAGCTCTCATGTGCATTATTGCAACACCCTAGCTGGTCACCAGCCGTGTCTCCCTCAGATTCACCATCCATGCAGCTGCCAGAGGGATTGTTCTATAACCCACGGTTGAACCTCTCTTGCCTTGGTTTGGAATCCTTTGACGCTCCACATCACCTGGGGCTGGTGTTCAAGACCTTTTGTAATATGGCCCCAAGCTGCATTGCTGGCCCCAGCCCGCCACTCCCTGAGATATACTTGTACACTTCCACCCCTTGCTCGTGCTGCTTTTTCTGCCTGGGTGCCCACCTTCCCTCTTGTCTCCTTCAGAATGCTGCCCTACCTTCCACTGCAGCTCATTCCTCTTCAGAGATGCACTCAGGACCCATTTCGGATGCCTCCCTCCCTGGTAGTCCCCACGCTTCCTGCTTGTAGCCTTTTACCCCTGATCACAATCTGGTTGTACTCAATTTGACTACTATCTCTTGAGTCCTCATTGCTCTGAGCTACAGATCAATCTCAGGGGAAGAGAAATAAGCCAAGTAAGGCTGGGTCTTCACCCTTGGGAAGCCCGCTGTCTGATGGGTCCTGTGGTCAAATTAGCTTTTAAAGGTTGGAAGCCTGTTTCCTTTAACCCAGTGGTTCCATGCCTGGGGCCACCACCACTTCCCACCCCACTTTGCATTTGGCAAAGTCTGGAGACATTTTGGTTGCTACAACAGGCAGGAGGCTTCTGGAATCTAGTGGGTAGGGGCCAAGGATGCTGCTAAACATCTTACAATGAATGGGACACCTCCCCACAACAAAGACTTATCCAGCTCAAAATGTCAATAGCGCCAAGGTTGAGAAACTCTGGTTTAACCATTAAGCAATGAGAAGTCACAGGGAGATTCTCAATCAAAAGAGAGAGAGATTTAACTTTGTGAATTCTGACAGCTGAGTCCGTGGTGGCCTGGAGGAAGGCAACCCTAGAGACAGTATAATTCAGGACTTCTTTTCCTTTGTCCCGGGACATCAGTGAAGTAAGCAGGCAGGAGTGTACTGGTCTTCGGCCAGGAACACTAAGCTCTGTGTACATTCCTCCCAGATGGCAAATCAAGCATATTGCAACAAGCGCAGTGTTGCAACGTCAGTTAGGCTCCTGAGAGGAGCTTCTCTCTCCTGAGGAAGTGTGCTCACTCAGTACTCACCAGCTGTGCAATCTTGAGCAAGTATCTTACCCTCTCTGTGTCTTTTCCCCAACTGTAAATGGACCTAATCATAGTACCTAATTCCAAGAGTTTTTGTAAGGATTAATTAATATATGACAAGAGCCTACAACAGAGTCTGGTACATAGTGCCACACTACTACGTAAATGTCAGCTCTCAACATCATCCTCTCATCACTACCACCATCACCACCACCATCCTTATCATTATCATCAACTTCAACACCCCCACCACTATCATCATCAACATCCCCGGCACCACCACCATGATTATCCCCACCAGCACCATCACCGTCATCATCATCACCGTCATCATCATCACCACCGTCATCATCATTCCTTTCTTTTAGAAGAAAGCCTGTTTATCGAACCTGAGCTACCTGAGGTTTGATTGGATGTCATTCTTCCCCAAGGGTGGTAGCAAAAGGGATCAACCCGCAGCCCCATTGACACAGTCTGCTGGCTATGTCCACAGAGCTTGGTTCAGGGTTGTCATCAATCCCTTGGTCCTCACCCCCCAAAACCAGGTGAGCCAGGCCAGCTTGGAGGCCCCAGATGGCTCCAACTCTTGAAATAAACCCCCTGGATCTGCTCTGTTCAAAACTGCAAAATGACAAAAAGTCAAAATTTCTCCTGTGGAGAAATGGTGTCTGGAGGTAGACCACAGCTGCTGCGGTTCAGCTGTTCAAAGATGTCAGGGCTCCCATGTCTGGAAAACTCTTTTCACCTTACAAGAATTCCAGATATTGGCCCTTGCTGGAGTTGCTTCCGTAGCCCGCAGACATCAGGACTCCCGCACTGCGGTTGTCTCGGCCTTCCCTCCTGGCGGCAGGATGGTCTGTGTTCACAGCCGCAAGACCCCTTCTATCAGGAATACTAACATTGCCCCGGAAGCACTCCCCCACATACAGACTTCCATGTGTGTTTACTTGGCAGAACTGGGTCACTCAGCTACCCATAGGACAAGGGAGGCTAGGAAAGCTGGAACGGGACTGTCATGACTGGCTGAAACAAATCATGATCCGTTGTCTCAGGGAGGGTACATCGCTGCCCTGAAGAAGCCTGGGTTCTGTTGGCAAGGAAGAATGTGAGAGGTGAGTATTGTAGGTCTGCAGCAGTTCAAGGTACAATGGCTGCAAAACAAACTATCCCCAAACTTTGTGGCATTTATTTAGCTCATGAATCTGCAACCTGGCCGGGCTCAGTGGGGACACTTTGTCTCTGTGCTACTTGGCATCAGATTGAAACAGTAGCAACATTCATTTTGCTGGTGACTTTGCAATTTGGTCAGGGTTCAGTGGGCTCGGCTCATGTCTGTTCCTCTTGGTGTCAGCTGGGATGGCTCAGGAATGGGAGCTGGAAACATCTGAGGGCTCGCTTGCTCACATCTGGGCCTGGGCTGGGAAGTCCCGTACAGCTGGGATTCCTCCGGCCTTTCTCTCTGTCTCTCTGTGTTCTCTCCATGTTCTGTCTCCAGGACTGTGGCTTCAGGGTAGCTGGACTTCTCACATGTCAGCTCAAGGATCCCAAGTGTGAGCTGAGAGAGAGAGAGAGAGAGAAAGAGACAGAGACAGACAGACAGGCAGACAACAGAAAGAAAGAAAGAAAGAGAGAGAGAGAGAGAGAGAGAGAGGGAGGAGGGAGGGAGGGAGGGAGGGAGGAAGGAAGGAAGGAAGGGATTCTATACATAGACCTTCTACCTTTCACAAAAAATAATGCAAAATGGATCATAAACCTGAATGTACAATGCAAAACTATAAAACTTCTAGAAGATGACATAGAAGAAAATCTAGGATCTAGGTTTGGCAGTAAGTTTCTAGATAACAACACCAAGAGCGTGATCCATGAATGAAAAAACTTAATAAGTTGACTTTCATTTTTTAATAAGTTGACTTTCATTTAAAGTCAAAAATTCCACTTTACGAAAAACTCTGTTAAGAGAATGAAAAGATAAGCCAAAGCTTGGAGAAAATCTTTGCAAAACACATGTCCAATAAAGGACTTGTATCCAAAATATACAAAGAATTTTTAAAAACTCAACTCTAAGAAAACAAACAACCCTATTTAAAAATGGGCAAAAGATATTGACAGATGAAAAAGAAGATACACAGATGGCAGATAAGCATATGAAAATATGCTCAAAGTAATATATCTTTAAGGAACTTGTAGATGAAAACAACCATGAGCTACCATTACACGTCTACTAGACTGGCTAAGATCCCCAAAACTGACAACACCGAATGCTGGCAGGAACGCAGAGCAACAGGAACTCTCATTCGCTGCTGGTGGCAATGCGAAATGGCACAGCCATTTTGGAAGAGTTGGGCAGCTCCTTACAAAACTAAATGTATTCTTACCATATGATCTTAGCAATCACACTCGGTATTTACCCAAAGGAGTTGAAAACGTGTCCACGTAAAAACCTGCACACAAGTGTTTATAGCAGCTTTATTCATACTTGTCAAAAGCTGAAAGCAGTCAAGGAGTCCTTCGGTAGGTGAATGGCTAAATAAGGAGTGGTCCATCCAGACCATGGAATATTATTCAGTGCCTAAAAAGAAATGAGGTAGCAAGCCATGAAAAGACATGGGGGGACCTTAAATGCATATTACTAAGTGAAAGAAGCCAGTCTTAAGAGGCTATATACGGTCAGATTCCAACTATATGGCATCCTGGAGAAAGCAAAACTATAGGGACAGTAAAAAGATCAGTGGCTTCCAAGGTTCATGGAGAGGAGGAAGTGAAGCCTAGGGGATTTTCAGGAAGGTGAAACTCTTCTTTATGTTGCTGTCCTGGTGGATAGATGTCATTATGCATTTGTCAGAACCCACAGAACAGCTCAGAAGAAAGCGAGCTTTAACCTTCATGTAAAGAGCAGACTTCAGTTAATAATAATGTACAAATACCGGTTCACTAACTGTTACAAATGTACTGCATGAATGCAAGATGTTACTAATAGGGGAAATTATGCACAGGGGAGGGGGTGTACTATAAGAGCTCTCTGTACTAACAATTTTTCTGTAAAATCTACAACTGTTCTACAATTAAAAAAAAAAATTTAAACCTGAAAGACAGGATTAAAAACAAGGAATGTAATGTGAGCTGAGCTCGTAGTGAGGCCGAACTTGGCAACCGCCTGTGTTGAGGGCCTGAGTTGTTACTGCTTTGGGGCCTCCAACTCCCCCTCCAAGGCCTGACACAGAGCAGCCACTGACAAAGTTTGGACAGCTCAGGCAGGCATCCAAATAGTGCAGCTATATGCGAGAGGGCAAACTTTACATTTATTATCCTTCTAAGGCTTCAGGACGATGCCTTATTTTCGTTAACTCTTTTTTTTTGGCTGTGTCGGGTCGTTAATGCTTTACATTGACATAATTTCAGACTTACAAAAAAGTGGCAAGTACAAAGAACTCCCATATTCCCTTTCTCCAGATTTCCCAAATGTCTTCACATCCAACCACATCTGCCCCATCCTTTCCTGTCTTTTCAGTGCTGTTTTTACCCCCCATTTCACAACCAAGCAAACAGGTGGAGGAAGCAGGCTCTGAATTGGCTTCTCATCTTCCTTCTGATCAGAACAACAGCAAACATCTATTGAGCGCCTACTATGTGCCAGGCGTTGCTCCAAGAACTTTTCATGCATCTCATCACATGTATTTCAGACCCTATGAGGTGGGGCCTGTGATCACCCCCACTTTGCAGATGTGGGAGCTGAGGCACAGTGCACGAGCCACTTCACCCAGAGTCCGACAGTAAGCGGTGGGGTTCGTACGCAGACGCAGACGCAGTCGGTCTGGTGGAAGCGAGGGAAGAGTGAAGAATGACTTAAAGATGCAGAAAACAGGGTGGGAGCCCAGTTCGGGAGGCCAGGAGGGCAGACAGCCCAGACCACACATTCCCAAAGTGAGACTTCCACTGTCTCCAGATAAAAGTTGGCACAAACTCAGAGACACAAAGACGGGGCAAAAGAAGATTTCATGTTTAGGAGGGGACCCCAGCACTATCCAGCCTGGGTCTGCACACCTCCTACCTGACCTTCTTCCCCTCTCCCCTCCTCAAGGCTCTCCAGCCAACCTGGCCTTCAGGCAATTCCTCCAACATGATAAATTGGTTCCCACCCCAGGGCCTTTGCACTTGCTGTTCTCACTTTCTAAACTAGTCTTGCCCCCATCCCCTTCAGGCTAGAAGCTCAAACGTCTCCTCCTCCAGGAGGAGATAAGTCTCTCTCTGTTTTACTCTCTTCTTGGTATCTCTTGTTACCTGAAATACTTTGTTCATTTACTGTTTTTCCCTACCTTCTGGGCTCCAACAGGGCTTTTACGGTGTGCAGTGATTAGTGGTCCATGGAGCGTGGGTTGGAATCCCACACTGGCTGCATGAGTCTGAGCAAGTTTCCCCATCTGTAAACTGGGGGACAGTAGTATAGCTCCCTCACAGGGTAGCTGTCAGTTAATATATGCATGGCCTTAGAAAGGGGTCTGCCAGATGGTACTAACTGTTGATTGAAGAGTTGTTTCACAATCTACTTTTTTTTTTTTTTTTTACAATCTACATTTTGATAGAGCCCGGCATATCGAAGGCGCTCAGAAAACGTTTGCTGAAGAGAAGAACACACGTCCGCATCCAGCAGAAGTTGGGCTGTCGGGGAAGAGTAGCAGGATTAAAGATGCCCAGCCCCCCAACCCTTAACGGACCTGCCCCCTGTGCCTAGAGAGGCAGAGAGGGGCCTCAGCAGGACAGGCAGGGGCAGGGGCGGTGGGACCGGCTGGTGCCAAATCCGGAGGCTCCACCCGGAGCTGGGATTTTATTCTGAGAGCTAGGGGAAGCCCTGCGGAGTTCTCCCCGCTGGGGTGTGACCTCCAGTGGCCTTGGGGCCCGGGCGCTGGGATCGCCTCCGGGAGAGATCGGCAGCCCCTTGGACTGCGGGGACGGAGGGGACCGGGACAGGGACTCAGCTGTGACCGTCGGCGCCCCTGCCGGGAGGGCGACCCGAGGAGCGCGGGGTGAGCGGGGCGGTGAGGGGCGGCACAGGCCAATGGGCGGGGAGCGGGGCGGGGCGCAGGAAGTTGGGCGGGCTTGGCAGGCGGCCTAGGAAAGCCCCGCCCGACGCAGCCGAGGCCGGGACGGCCGCCCGGGGTGTCTCCCACTTCCCGCTCCGGCGCTGGAGCGGCGACTGGACTAGGAGCACACAGGTAGGACCCGGGGCCTGCGCACGGGTGGGAGGCTGGGGGATCGGCCCGGGCACGCGGCGGCGGTCCACAGAGCGCTGGGCCGCCGGCGGGACGCCAGGCGGCGGGGACCCCGGGATTTCCCGATCCCCAGTGGGGATTGCTCACCTGCCGGCTCCTCTTCGCGCGAGGGGCAGCGGAGCCTCCGTGCGTTCCGCCCAGCGCACCTGAAGCGGGGCTGGGGAGGTTAGGGCTGATGCTCAGACACCCGCACGCCCCAAACTCGCCCCGTCCCCGACACGTCAGAGGGGCGGCCCCTTGAAGGGGCTTGGGAACGTCGTGAGCGTGGGGGGAGGCAGGTCTTGGGCCACCAACCTCCCCCGTCTTCTCTGGGCAGTCACCCCCAACCCCGCGCACGGGAGGTCGGTGAGGATTTGGATAGAGGAATCTGGTGAAACAAGGCCCTTTCGACCTCTGCTGTCCTTATTTGAGTATTGGATGGGCCCAATAATAGCGATCATTTGCTGGGACTTACGTTGTACGGGCCTGCCCTGAGCACTGAAAGTATTCTGAGTTAAAGTTCAAAATAACCTTTCTGGTCGCTGCTTTGTGTTTATTGTGGCCATTTTGCAGATGAGAACTACTGAGGCACAGGCAGCTTACATGACTTGCCCAAGGTGATGCCCACAAAAAAAGTGCAGAGCAGGATTCCAACGCACTCATTCTGGCACCAGAGCCCACTGCCCTCCACATGTCAACATTTGTCAAACTACCCCATAAACAAATTCTCCAGGGGATTCGCTTAAGGTGCAGTTTCTCAGGCTCTTTTTGGTGAGATTCAGGTTCAGTAAACCCAGGAATCTAGATTCTTCTTCTCCTTCCTCTCCTTCTCCTCCTTCTTCTTCTCTTGAACAAAATCTATGTTTCTTATAATCAGGACAGTCTGGGGACCAGCAAACGGTGTCTGCTGCTGGGATCCACACATCACCCCCAGGCCAGCACTTACCCTGCTTGAATCCCAGCCTTTGCCCTCTGCGGCGAGGTAGGACCCCCGCCCCCCTGCAACTCCTCCCCTGTGGGCGGCCTTTTAGGATCACCAGGCATTTGCTGGGACAGCAGTGCCTTTATTAAAATCCTTAAGTCCAGTGGGAAAACTGAGGCTCAGTTTTACTTTTGTCCAGGTGTCCCCCACAGTCAGGGGTTTCCAGAGTCCTACAAAGGCCACTTGAACTCAGCTAGCCCCACCATGAGTACAGATGAGGATGCTGAGGTATAGAAAGGGGGGTGACCTACCCCAGCCATTCATTCACTCATTAGCACTCACTGGGCACTGCTTGAGTGCTGTTCAGGGCACTGGTGTTTGCCCTCAAGGAGCTCCCTCTCGGGGGGCGGTTGGGGAGTGCTATGAGGAAGGGAGGAAGCACAGGTAGGGGGTGATCAACCTTCATGGGTCAGTGGGGCGGACTTCATGGAGCAGGGACCTCTGAGCCAGCCCTGGGAGAGGAGGAGAGGAGCTTGGTAGGTGTAGAATGAGAGGGAACAGCATGCTGAACAGTGGGAACAGCATGGATAAAGGCTAGGAGGTCGTTCAGGGAGCAGGGGAAAAGCCAGTGCTGGATGGAAAGGTGGGAAGTGTTGTGAAAGGCCTTGAATGCCATGCCGAGGAGTGTAGGCCAGTGTATTTTACCTTTGCCTGAACCAGAATCACGATATAGATTCCTGGGCCCACCATGGACCTCTGGAGCTAAATCTAGAGGGAGGCTGGGGGAAGGCCGCAGGGAGGGAAAACCACTAACCAGTCACACTGGTTACAATACACCCAGTTACCAGCAGGTCTGGGATGACCTGAGGTTTTCCAAATTCTGGACGGTGACTGAGTAACTGATGTGTTTTGTACAGCAAAGCCCAGGGTTGCAGAAAGCCGAGGGAGGGGCAGGAATGCTGTCCCCGAAGGCATTCACAATTTCCTGCTGTTCAGATTCAGAAGAGGAGCTGAAATGCAGTATCAAGGAAATGAGAAGAGAGACCCTTTCCCGGACCCCCTTCTCTCTATCCCCCTACCCCCCATCCCTACCCCCCGGATGGAGGAGAGAGTTTGGGATCAAATGTCCACTGCCCTTGATGGCAGCTGGGAGTGGGGCAGGGACAGAGGCTCCCTGGGTGCTTGTTTCCTCACGTTTGTAAAATTGAGCTTCTCTGAGTGCTAATGACATCATGTTTTATAAGCTCCTTAGCACAGTTTCCAACACAACACATCCACAGTCAGTATCCATGTCTGTTGTTAGCTGTCAAGAAATATAACTTGGAGGTTAAGAGCATGGACTCTGGAGCCAGATCGCACAGGTTCAAATGCTGGCTTTGCCACTTCTCATGGAGCCAAGTTCTCAAGACTTCAGTTTCCCCATCTGTGAAATTATAGTGTCTACTTTATACCATTTGTAGTGATGATGAACTGAATTCATAAGTGCCAAGCATACAGAGCAGCGCCCAGTGTGAAGCAAGCACTATATATTTGTTAAGTAAATAAATGAACCCCATCGGATGGCATTTAATCTGCCCATTTTGCAGGTGAGGAAACCAAGACTCAGAGATGTGTGCGGCGGCCTTGCCTAAGGTCGTACATCTAAGAGCACATCTAAGAGTGACAGATGGAGGGATTCAAACCTGCTTTCCTTCCCAACCTCTGTCCTTTCCCACTGTGCCACTTTGCTGGGGTGGCCGAGAGGGACATCTTTTGGAGCAGTCCTCAGGACCGTGGAGACATACCAGTCTTGTTTGACCAGATTTCCCTTGGCTCGGCTAGAAGAGAGGCCGACGCTTGCCTAGATGTTGTACGAATTTGCCCTTGCAAGAATGTGGATGGGAGAACCCCAGTGGAGGATGAGAGACCTAGAGAGACCAGGGGACCCTGCATCTGATGGGCCGTAACCCCTGTTGCTTTGCTTCCAGCCAAGTCATTCTGCTTCTCTGACCCTGAGGCAGAGAGAAGGTCACAGGCTTGAAGACAGGGGCCCCAGGTTCAAATGTCAGCTTGCTGTTCTTCCTATCTGTGGGATCTGGAGGAAGTTGCTTAACCTCTCTGAGCCTCAGTTTGCTTGTCAGTAAAATGGGTGTTTGGAGGGGGAGGGGGCGGTATTCGTGAGATGATTTTTGGAGATACCTTGCCCACAGCCCCGTGATTGCTATTTCTCTCCCCGATCAGGACAGAGTCACTTCTTCACATCCAGCGCCTGGCTTCCTCATTCATTTCTTCTTCGGATATTTATTGGGTACTTGTGTGCCAGGCAAGGTGCCAGGTGCTACTGATAGAGCACTGGACAAAGTCCTTGCTCTCCTGGAGTTCGACTTCTAGTTCTGAAAACAGGCAGTACACAAACAAACATACACAGATCTATACTCCTTATCTAACATTGGAAATCCACAAGCTCTGGAAACCGGAAGCGTTCTCATCACTCAGGTGGAAGCAAGACCTGACATGAGCTAAATGCGAGGCTCTTTGGAGGCTTTATTTATTCCCCTTGGTGTGAAGACTCGTGTGTCTCGCTGCAGAGATGTTCATGTGACTGGTCACAGTGTGCTCCTCGGGCCCCATGGGGGGCAGGGGTAGTTTTGATGGGTGGTATTTTATACAAGATGACCTTTCTCTAATCTGAGTAATTCTGAATTCGGAAACACACCTGGCCCCCAGGATCTCACACAGGATGACAGGCACCTACAGTATCGTGTCACATAGTGACAGTGCTTGGAAGCAGTGTGGGGGTGGAGTCGGGGGAGCCTCTCTGAGGAGGGACATTTAGAAGGACAAGGGGCAGAGACCCTGGAGGAGCGGGCCAGGTGGAGGGAACCAGAGAGGATGCTAGAAAAGGTCTCGTCCGCCCGACCGGCCCCATTTCCGGGCCTGCTGCTTGCCCCCGCTCTGCGTGCACAGTTCTGTCTAAATGCACACATCTTCGCCTTTCCAAGAAGTGGTGATGCCTCTGAGGTTTCGGGTTTGCCTCCGACTGACTCATTTTCATTCTTGGGGCCCCCTTGGGACTCCTCATCTTCTCGACGTCACTTAAGAAATCCAAGTCTTCACCAAAGCAGGCCTGGGAGCTGCGACTGTCTGGGGATGCTCACCGTCTGGGCTGGCATCTGAGTCCCCCCTCCCCCTCCCTCCAGAGAGAGAGGGAGGAGGGGGGTCCGGGTGAGGGGGAGAGAAGCTTGGCCCTCGAGGGTTTGGTGGGACGGCTTTCCTGAGAGGGAGGAGGTGTTCTAAGCAACAGGACTGTGAAGGGACTAACAGCCTCTGGCCTGCAGAGCCAGTTTGCGAAACTGAAAGTGACAGGCGCGCACATGTCTTGAGAGCCAGCGTGGGGCTCGCTGCTTATACTCAACTCAGCAAGCTTGCTGGGGCTGGGGACACAGCAGTGACTGATGCAGCAACAAGGGCCCTCATGGAGCTGACCATCTAGTGGTGGAGGTGACTTTTTTGTGTTTTTTGTGGGTTTTTTTGTGGTACGCGGGCCTCTCACTGTTGTGGCCTCTCCCGTTGCGGAGCACAGGCTCCGGACGCGCAGGCTCAGCGGCCATGGCTCTGCGGCATGTGGGATCTTCCCGGACCGGGGCACGAACCCGTGTCCCCTGCATCGGCAGGCGGACTCTCAACCACTGCGCCACCAGGGAAGCCCTGGAGGTGACTTTTGAGCTAAGACCTGACATAGACACGTGGATATCCGGGGAAAGAGTGATCCCAGCAGAAGGAACAGCAAGTGCAAAGGCCCTGAGGAAGCTGATGTGGTTGGCTGGAGTTGAAGCAAGTTGAAGAGGCCTGGGGAGAGAGGTCAGGCAGGCCAATAGCAGCCAGAGGCCTGCATTGTCTCACTCAACTTGTACAGTAACTCTACGAGGTGGGAACTGCTCACCTCCCATCGACCTGCCCAGCAGCCCTGTGCACGTGGTCAGGCCAGGACCGACGTCACAGGTGATCCAGTCATTGCCCAGATCATTTTACAGATTATTTTACCGATGAGCATCTTCCCAGCATGGCAGACACCCTAAAGCAGAGGGGGCGTGGTGGGGCTGAGGGTCGTGGAGGCAGGTAGATGCGTCGGTGCCTCCCCAGTTCCCTGGGGAGGAAACTGAGGCTCAGGGAAGAGACTTACTCGGTGATACAACTTGGAAGGGGCAGAATCTGGATTCAAATCCAGGGCTGGAAGCCTATGCATTTAACTACTATTCTGAGCCATCCAGCCCAAGGAGCAGAGTTTAAAAGAAGTAGGTTTCTAGGTTAGAAATAAGCGAGCACAGTCACCAAGAGCTGTTTTGGTGAACTGCGGAAGGCCTGAGGGTTTCCTGAAGCAGCCAAGAGAGTGTTTTGTCTTTTTAAGAGGAACTTCTCCAGAGAGGAGGGACGCCAGATCTCTGCGGGGGCAGCCCTCCAAGCCCGCAGACCCTCAGCTTCCCAACAGTCTTGCTTATGGGGAGTAGGCCTTCTAGAAACCAGATTCTACTGTTGGACAGCTCTAACTGGGAGAATATCTTTCCTGGGATTTAGCCAAATTAGCTTTCCAGGAACTTTTGCTTTCTGGCTTTGGTTCTACCCCTTGGAGGTAGTAAGCATCCTCTTCCATCCCAGCGCAGTGATTCTCTTATTCAGATGACACAGCCATAATTCATTCAGTCATTCTTCCTCTTCAGTCTGGCTTTGGGCATGATCTAATTGGTCAGAGTCCCACATAGAAACCATTGCCTCCCCCAAAGCCTGCCCAGTCAGAGAGGAGGGAGACTCTCACCTCCTTGGATCTGGAGTCCATACCTCTGTTGATACCACCTGCAATCATACTTTGTAGTGGCCACACCCCAGTTGGGGCTGCTATTGAACTTGTCAGCTAAACCCTCCAGTTCTCTCCTCTACACGAGCTGCTGTCAGTTAAGGTTTCTTCCATTCTGAGGTTCCTTGTTTGAGGCTAACAGTCGTTCTCAGTCTTTCTTGTTTTCTAGTAAATGAACTGCAGGCTATAATTTTTTCTCTGAGTACTGCTATGGCTTCATTCCACAGGTCTTGTTACACAGTGTCATTCACTGCTAACTATTATAGTTTATCATTTCCCTTTTGATTAAAAGTGTTATGTGCGTTATAATTTTTTTAAGGTAGATGGAATATTTTAAGTTGTCTTTTGATTGTTGATTTCTGAATGTATTGCATAATGGTCAACATTTGTAGATTCTATGATATCAGTGATGGAGAATTTGTCGAGATCGTCTTTGTAGGATTTTCTGGTCCATTTTTTTTCTGTTTGTTCCTCTTGCATTTGAAAGGATGTGTGTTTTTGTTGGGTTAAAGTTCTAGAAATATATTTTGTTCACGCTTACTAATTATATCATTTATATTTTCTTTGTTTTTATGTAGTTTTCTCTACCTGATTTATCTCCCACTATGATAGAGGATCTGTTCATTTTTCTCTGGCCTTCTCTCAGTTTTTTGCTTCGTTTTCGTAGGTATGTTGTTAGGTGCTTATAAACAATATACAATACGAATAGAAGACGGCTCATGATTTTTATACCTTCTTGGTGAGCTGCTCCTTTTATCAGTATAAAACAGCTACCTTTCTTGTAATACTTTGATGCCTTAAAATCCATTTTATTCAGTATTAATATCGTATACCTGTTATCTTTATTTGCATTTTTCCTGACTAACTTTCCAATTCTTTATTTTCTTTTCTTCCCCTCTAACGTCGAAGGACTTTTCTTTGACCCCAGTCTGGTAGCTGCATGAGTTTAAAAAAAAAACAAAAAAGAAACTTGCATTTTAGTCTCAGCTCTGCAACCCACTTGCTCAGTGATCTTGGGCAAGTCATTTTCCCTCTTTGGGCCTCAATTTCCTAAACCGTGACATGGGGATATGACTCGCTTTGCCCCTCTTTAGGGTTTTTGTGAAAATAACAACACATAGTGAATATGAAAGGCATTGTAAACATCCCTGTACTCATACTAGTCGTTGGGTGTAAACACTAGCCGGCATTCTAGGCAGTGAGAATGGCATGTACAAAGGCCTGGAGGAAGGAACACATCCACAATGAGGCAGCCAACGACTTCAGTTTCGCCATCATTGGTTGGCTGCCTCTGCGTTCGCAAGGAGACGTGCATGAGACACAGTCCCTGGCCTGGAGGACTTTCAGTCTAGAAATGGAGCAATATGATGCGCACGGCTCACTCTTTATGAGAATGGAAATGATGTTTGGACAGAGGGACAGGCAGAGCTGGGAGGTGGGGGGAGGAAAGAGTAGCGTTTGATCAGACATCCTGAGAGGGTGGCGTAGGAGGAGGGCACTGAGAGGCAGAGGAAACAGCCCAAGGGAAGTGGGGAGTCTGTGGCTTATATGGGGAGGGTGGGGCAGGGCTGGGGGGGTGTAAGGACTGCTCTTTGATCCCCTCGTCCGCACCCCCTGAGGAGGAAAGCAATGGGGCTTTTGCAAAATTCTGGAACTCCTCACTGACAAATGATACTGCTCGGCCACAGGAGGGCAGGCGGTGATGGCGTGTCTCCAGCCTTGCTCCCTCTCATCACCATAACAACCGCATCCCACGGGGACAGAAGGAAGGAACGTTTGGGAGTGCCAGAGCTTAGGGAGCTTAGGGAAGGTGCGGGGGAGGGGTCTCACCTGTTGCTTCTTTCCTCTCATTGGGGGTCTTCTGGTGTCTCAGGACACCCACTCACCCAGGAGGACATCACCTGGTGGTTGTAAGCCACAGAGGGACCACAAATGTGGGGTGTGGTTTTTAAAAATTGAGCATTTAAAAACCAGGGTAATATACATACAAATCTGGGTTTCTAGCTTCTTGTGAAAAATCGAGCACCCTAGTGACCCCTAGGTCTTCATTTACATGGTGCAAAGCAGAGTGGCGGGTACCTGTTAGGACTGGACATGTGCTCGCCACCTGCCCCCTCTCTACTCACTGAGGTCATGCATCTGCATTCTCTTAGATATTTGGTTGACGTTGGGGGAGATGACCCTCCGTGGCCGTGAGAGGTGGCTGGGAGCTGGAAACTGCCCCCGGAGGGAGTGAGCGCCCCATTGCTGGAAGCAGGCAACTAGAGGGTTGATGGCCCCGTGGCAAAGGCCTAGGGGAACTTGAAGTGTTAGCTGACTTGGACTCCGGGGTCTTTGGGGATCCACCAGCTCTGAGAACTGGCTGTTCTGAGACCTTCGATGACAAACTCCAGTAGCCTTGTGCACCCTCTGCTCTATTCCCTTCCCTCTCACCCATCGTATTTTTCTTTTTCTTTTTCTTTTTATTGCAATGTGCATGCAGACAAGTGCCCGGCTTCACAAAGTAAACACAAGCGTGTATAACCTGATCAGGAAACAAAGCATGACTCGCCCCCCAGAAGATTCTCTCCCGCCCCACCCTCCCCAGGACACTTTCCTGACCACTAACCCCAAGATTGGTTTGTGTCCTTTTGGACTTCATATAAATGGAATGAGTATTGCCCTTTCAAGCCCAGCTTCCTATACTCAGCTTGTACTCTGAGACCCTTCTGTGCTGTCATGGCAGCTGTCATGTACTCAGGGTCTGTACTTGGCGTTTGGAGACGAGCTTTTGCTGCCTGCTCCATCAGCACTGCCCTAAGCCTCTTCTACCCAGCTATGCCAGCCATGGTCTCTTTGCCTCCCCTCAACCGCCCCAGGAGGCAAGTGGTTCAGCTCTCATTTCACAGATAAGGAGACCGAGGCTCTGAGAGGACCACAGTGTGTCAAGGTCTCCCAGCCAGTCAGTGCAGAGTCCTTGCGCTTAGGCTCAGAGTTACGCTTCCTCATCTTAGATGCTCTGGGGTCCCTGCCCATGTGGGTGTCCCTGCCCATGTGAGTGTCCCCACACATCTGCGTGTCCCTGACCGTGCCAAGAATGATAAAGGATGAGACAACAGAAAGAACTCGAGGGACAGCCCCATCCCAACCCCCGCCTGTCTGCAGACAGACCATGAACAGGGAGCTCTTATCTGTGCTGACTGCTTTGTGTTTGCCCAGGGACCAAAGTCCTGGTCCCTGTTGAGACATGCTCCCTGTGAGGACTGGGCAAACAGTGGTCGTGGTGGAGGCCAAGTTCTAGTTCATCACTTCCTGCCTCGTTACCTTGAGACTATTTCTGAATTCCCCTGAGCATCAATTTCCTCCTCTGTGCAGGTAATGTTTAACCACATCTTCCACACGGGGCTTGCTGGGAGGAGCAAACAGAGAGGTGTATAAAAGGAGTGAATTTACGGCTGCTTCCTCCATGCCAGGTGCTGTACTGTGACTCCAGAACCAAAAGATCTGGGTTCAATTCCCAGGCCCACCTCTTACTAGCTGTGCATCCTTAGGCAGGTTCCTGGACCTCCCTGGGCCTCAGTTTCCCCATGTCTACAAAGGGAATGATAATAATTGCACCTTCCATGTTCCTCAGTTGGGGAAGGGTGGAACCTATGGGCAGAAGGGCCCAGGGCATGGTCTCTAAAGACTCAAGGAATTGGGGGCAATCATGGTGACTTCTGGTGACCTCAGTAAGAAGGCGAACTGGGAGCCATGACTGTCACTAAGACAGCCAAACTCTAATCAGCATCTTGGGGCCGGGACATCTTGTATCTGTGTATCAGGGCAATGAGCAGTAATCAGGGTAACGCCCCAATTACCAGCTCACTGGAGATCAGCTCCCCCCTCCCCTCTTGGGGTGGCCAAGATCGGTGTGGTGCCTGCCTTGGGCTCAGAGGAGACTCTGAGCCAGAATTGGTCAGTGTTTATCCAGCAGTAAGAGGCAGAAAATGCCAGCTCTGGGAGCTGTATCCCTGCCTCCATCAGGGATGGCTGGCCAGGCCGCACTGCACACAGCCAGGGGGAGTGTGTGCATTTATTCTTCCATTCAGCAAATATCTATGGACCCCCCCACCCCGGCTACTGTGTGCCAGGCGCTGTGCTAGGCTGTAGGGCTATAGCAGTGAACAGGGTGGGCACAGCCTGTAGGAGCTGGTGTTCTCTGGGGGATTTGGACTGTGCACAGGACACATGCGTGTGTGATAGGCAGTGAGGAGTAAGAAATAAAGCAGAAGAAGGGCTTGCAGAGTGAGGGAGGCTGGCCGCTGGTCCTGAGCAGGTGACGTCTGCACTCAGGTCCTCAGGCGCAGCCTCCTCCCTGGGGGCACTGGTACCTTCTGAGGATGGGCGTGGCTTCCAGGATCCTAGATGGAGTCACCCGGCTGCCCCTCCCGTGGACATTTGGACTTAATGTGTCCGCAGCCAACGTGAGCGTCCACATTGCCATAAGGTGGCTGTTAGCACAGGATGCCAGCCTGTCCCGGAGATGGTGCACCCCCTTGGGGCTCTGGCCCAGCCGAATCCCACGAAGGAGGTTCACGGTCTCCAGCCCCCTCCCTCCCCTCTCAGACAAGGCTGTGTCTCTCACTCTGCAAGCTCCCGCAGGCTTCAGCCACAGCTGATGACCTGCAAACCGGTCTCTAGCGTGAGCCTTCCTTCTGAGCTCCAGGCCGCTAGGACATACTGCCTCCTGGATGCCTCTTGGGGCCCGTCGCCTACTTGGACTCACCAGGTCCACAGTATGGTGAAGTCCATGGTCTTCCGCAGCAAGACCATGCCTTTCCCGGCACCCGCCACTGTCCATCCGCCCGTGCTCCAGCCCGAGGCCACCTCCCTGCTCCCAGCTCCCAGCCACCAGTCATCACCAAGTTCTGCCACGTCTACCTCCCAAACAGAGCTAGAGCCTGGCTTCTCTTCTGCAGGTCGAGAGGCACCGCCTCTTCTGTCAGCTACTCCTGCACTCGTTCTCCACACGCAGGTCAGAGTGGGCTTTCTGGAAAGCAGCTCCTCTCCTGCCCAATAGCCTTCAGTGGCTCCCTACTGTCCTGAGGAAGGAGTCTGAATCGCTTACCACCCCTGGTAGACAGGGTTGTCTTCCGGCCCTTCTGACTGCACTGCTCTCATCCCCTATGACCCCTACCCCTCACTGCAGCCAAGGGCCTGTCTTGTAGGATGGGAAATGGGCCGTGTCCTCCCTATCTTAGGATCCTTCAGAATCTGTAAAATGGGTTTAATAATTGTACTCATCTCATACGGGGTCTTAAAGCATCCTAGAACAGTACCTGGCATGAAGGAAGCACTGTATAAGTGTACAAGTCAGAATAAAGTAAAGTACATAAGCTCATTTATCGAGTACCTGCCCTGTGTGGGGCACCGGCTAGGCTTTCTGCTTCCAGAAGATGGAGCACGTCCCCTGCCCTCACGGAGCCCACCATGCCTTCTGGGGGACATTCTTCCTTCCTCTCCACATGCCGCTGTCCCTCCCCTGGAGGATTCTTGTTCATTTACCTGCCCCCTGGCCCCCCACCAACCCTGTAGGACCAGGTGGCCCTTCCTCGCCCCTCCTCATGTCCTCAACAGCCTCTTGCGTATCTGATGATGCCTGACCTCACGCTGGTCCTTCCCACAGCCCACTCCATCTTGGTGGGTGGCACCCCCATCAGTGGCTCCGGCCGAAAGCCTCAGAGTCATTCTTGACCCCTACTTGTCCCCTTTTCTCTGACGCAGCCCCCAAACTCCATTCTGTCAGCAAAGCCTGTTGACTCTACCTTCACAGCAGATCTAGAATTTAACCTCTTCTTACCTCTTCTTCCCTACAACCCTGGTGCACCTGGTACCTGGTGCCTGGGCTAGTCCAGTGGCCTCCTCATGGGTCCCTGCTTCTGCCCTTGACCCCAGAGGCCAGAGGGAGCCTTTGAAGTCTCACCTCTGTGCCCCAAATCCTCCAGTAGCTTCTCTCCTCGCTCAAATATCTGTTAAGGGAAGGCAGGAAAAAAGGCACGACTGAATGAATGAATGGCCTTTTCCACATCTGTAGTAGCTGGCACGCAGTAGGTGCTGAGAAAACACCTGCAGCAAGAATACATGGGGCCCCAGCGAGGGGGTGAGGACCCGAAGCACACAGTAGGCGCGGGGGGAGCCCGGTGGGCTCTTTGGCCGAGGTGTCTGGTTCTTGCTGCTGCCGCCCCTCCCCTCCACTCTCTGGGCTGGGGGTGGGGCAGGCAGGCAGAGCCCAGGCCATTTTGGGGCCCTGGCCGGACTTCCTCACTATCCTGGGTGGGGCTGGTGATGTGGCTTTCGCTTCTGGGAACCCTAGCTGGACGGCAGTTCTGGGAAGGCTGCTGACCCGTGGAGAAGTGTATCCCTACCCCCCCCTGCCAGACCAGCTCAGCAGACGCTTCAGGCCAGCGTAAGATTGTGGAGTTTCAGGGGTCAGCGGTTCCAGAGGGAGGTCACCCGCAGCGCCTGCTGTCCCGGGCTTCCTATCCACATGCCTCTTGTCAGAGGACCGGCTGCATCCTGTCTGCTGATCCAGCCTCCCACTCCCTCCACGTCGGTTTGCAGCCAAGAGAGGGGAGAGGACCCGGAGGCCTGCACACCCCACTGGCTTCAGGAAGAGCCCCGCTGGGTCACTTCTGTGCCGCTGCTGGCTTCTGACATTTCAAGACTCGCCACTCATCTCCCCGCAAATAAAAAGAGTGAGTTAAGTGTGTTTCCCGGTCAGCAGGAGTGTTTTCCCACTCTGTCTGCTTCTGCTCTTTTCTTGGTCAGGCTTTCACCCACTCTGCTCCTTCCTCACTCCATGAACTTGGCTTTGTCACTTGCCCTCTGTAGGCCTCAAGTTTCCTCTTTGGCCAATCGGACTAATAACACCACATGCCAGGGCTGCAGGGACGACATTCTGAGAGGCAGTGGTGCGTGGATTCTAGAGTGAGATTGCCTGGGTTCAAATCCTGGCTCTGTGACCACAAACAAGTGCTCTGGCCTCTCCGTGCCTTCATCTCCTCATCATTAAAATGAGGATTTTTTTTTTTTTTTTTTTTTTTTTTTGCGGTACGCGGGCCTCTCACTGTTGTGGCCTCTCCCGTTGCAGAGCACAGGCTCCGGACGCGCAGGCCCAGTGGCCATGGCTCACGGGCCCAGCCGCTCCGCGGCATGTGGGGTCTTCCCGGGCTGGGGCACAAACCCGTGTCCCCTGCATCGGCAGGCGGACTCTCAACCACTGCGCCACCAGGGGAGCCCGGATTTTTTTTTTTTTAATTATTTTTTTATTTTTGGCTGCGTTGAGTCTTCGTTGCTGCGCGCAGGCTTTCTCTAGTTGCGGTGAGTGGGGGCTACTCTTCGTTGCGGTGCGCGGCCTTATCGTTGCGGTGGCTTCTCTTGTTGTGGAGCATGGGCTCTAGAGCGCAGGCTCAGTAGTTGTGGCGCACGGGCCGAGTTGCTCCGCAGCATGTGTGATCTTCCCGGGCCAGGGGCTCGGAACCCGTGTCCCCTGCATTGGCAGGCGGATTCGTAACCACTGTGCCACCAGGCAAGCCCTAAAATGGGGACTTTAATGGCATCTACTTCATAAAGTTGTGAGAACTAAATTGCTTAATATATTATAAGCACTTAGAACCACGCCTGGCACGTAATAAGTACTGTACATGAATGACAGTTATTAGGGGCAAAGGCTTGGTACGTACTCCATGTTTAAAAACAGATTATTGTATTCATTGTTGTTGAATTTTAACCAATCATTGATTTAATAGATGTTTCATGAGCACATACTGTGTACATGTCAGGCACTGTTTAGGCACAGGGGACAAAGCAATGACCATGGCTATTTCACTTAAAGGAATGTTTGTCATGCTGATTTGTAAGACCACTTTATATGTTAAGGCCCTTCACTTTCTGTAACGTAGATTGCCACTTTCTGCTAATCTTTTGCTTGCTTGCTTTTTTTCTTTACGGTGTGTTTTGATCTGGGGAAGTTCAAAACATTTCTGCAGTCAAATCTTTCTATCTTTGCCATCTACCTACTGAAATAAAATAAACATTCACCTATGTAACCTCAGAGATATGATGAGAGATGGTGATAAGTGTATGACAGAAATAAACCGGGTGCCGTGATGAGAAGTAACAGAGGGTGCCCTCGCTGGATGGTGTTTCCGGGTGTAAAGGGTGCGAGGGAGGAAAGGGACAGGGGTGTGTCAGAAGGCCAGTGGGACAGAAGGCTCGTGGGGGAGGGAGCACGAGGGAGGGAATAGGAGGGGATGGTAGTGGGGTCTCCGGGGGCCAGATCATCAGAGGGGCTTGGGTGGTTTGGGTTGGTTTTTTTTTTTTGCATTTTCTTAAACTTCTTATTTTATGGTAATTGTTGTAAGGATTAATCCACGCAGTTGTAAGAAATAATACAGAGAGATCCCCTCTACTCTGTTTCCCCCAAGGGTAACATCTTACAAAACTATAGTTCGGTATCACAGCCAAGGTATCGACATTGATAGAAACCACCAATCTTCCTCAGATTGCCTCCGTTTTACTGGTACTCGTTTGCGTGTGTGTTTGCGTGTTTGCACACGCACGCACATGTTATTTTTATTCGTTTTGTTAGCTTGCTTCTTATTAATTTAACTGTATCACGTGTACAGTTTTTGTCTCCACCACTGCAGTGAGATACAGAACAGTCCTATCATCGCAAGGATCCCTGTGTTGCCCTTTTAGAGCCGTGCCTCCCTCCCTCCCTGCTGCCCCCCCCCAACCCGTGCGGGCAACCACGTATCTATTCACCACTTCCATAGTCTGATCATCTCAAGAATGTTACATAAAGGGAATCAAGCGGCATGTAGCCTTTTCGATTGGCTGCTTTCATTCCGGGGCTTGGATTTGATTCTGACTCAGAGATGCTGCTCTTGGATGGGCTGTGGACCCCTGGGGCTCTGTGCTCCCCCCGCCACCCCGACCCCGGGGTGAAGACATCTTTCACCAGAGGCCAGAGGCCAGTGAAGTGAACAGACAGATCATGGCCTGGTTTCCAATTTGAAAATGACTCTGGTTTCATCATGGAGAAGAGACTCGCGTTTGTAGCAACTGCTAACTGCCCCCCACCCTGCCGGCTCCCCCTCGTTTCAGCGTTCTCCCCAGCCCCAGACTGGGTCTTGGAAAAACCTTGCCACGACCCTATTCAAAGACCCTCAAAAACCGCTCATTGCCTGGGGGGCGGGTGGGGCTTTGACCTGGAGTCCTTACTTGGGCTTCGGTAAGCTCAAGGAGCCGTTGTGTCTGAACCGCTAAGACGGAATGCAAAATTGAATGTGTGCACTTTTCTGGAAACAGAGCTTGGAGTTTGCATCAGAGGTTCAGATGGGTCAGGGACCTCCAAAACATAGAGAACTCTGGGGTCTAAACACAGATAGTGGTTAAGAGCCAAGGCTCTGGAGCCCGACTGCCCCCCAGGACTATCACCTCTCTGTAACCTCAGACAAGTCACTTAACTTTCCTGAGCCTTGATTTCCTCCTCTAAAAATGGGAAAAAATACTAGTACTTACTGAAGAGGGCTGTTTTAAATATTGAATTATTGTATGTAAAATGTTTAGAAAGAAACTTGGCATGTTTAAATATTTTGGTAAATATTGTATGCTATAAGAGCTGGCTGGGGTTTTTTTTGTTTTTGTTTTTGGGGTACGTGGGCCTCTCACTGTTGTGGCCTCTCCCGTTGCGGAGCACAGGCTCCAGATGCGCAGACTCAGCGGCCATGGCTCACGGGCCCAGCCGCTCCGCGGCATGTGGGATCTTCCCGGATCGGGGCACGAACCCGTATCCCCTGCACTGGCAGGCGGACTCTCAACCACTGCGCCACCAGGGAAGCCCTAGAGGAGCTGTTTTGATTATTGAATTAATCGATGTAAAATGTTTAGAAGGAAGCAGGTTGACCAACTCTTCCTGGCCCATTTCATTCCATCTTGTTGGGTTCAGTCTGTGGTTCTAGGAGAAACTGGAGTTGGTATATTGAAAGGTACCTTGGTCTCAGAAGCCAGCAGACCTGGATTCTGACTCTGGCCCTGCCCTCTCGCCAGCTGTGGGACCCAATGGGCAAGTTATTTGATCTCTCTGGCCTCGGTTCCCTTAGGAAGAAAGTGGAAATAACAACCCATCTTGCAGGGTTCTTGGGCAGAGTCAATAAGGTAATAACTCTAGTGCACATGGCAAAAGGTCAAGCACATGTGAGTACTTAATAAGCAGGACTTTGTCTACACAAATGCTTGGTTCAGCATAAGGGAGCTGTTTCCAATAGTCAGGCTCTGCTCAAAAATGACCTAGGGGTGACCACCCCATCCATGGAAAGAGTACAAGCAGAAACTGGATGGCAACATGTCAGAGATGGGATCTCGGCAGGCACCCCTGTTCAGGTTGCCACTTGGGCTGGGCAGGTGACCCCAAGACCCCCCCCAACCCCTACATGTCAGGGTGTGGACTTGAAATTATTTCCTTTTGCCATGTGTCTTACACCCTGATCATTTGGTAATTATTCTTTTTAATTCCTTTGCTTCTCTGCACCTTCGTCCTTCGTTCCCTGTGATGTTCAGAGAGGCCTTGTCGCCACCACATCTGTGCCGCGGTTTCTCCTGAGATGCAGCACCTGCCATCCCTGTGAAACCAGTCAGTGTGCGTGTGTGGGTGTGTGTGTGCACATGCATACGTCTGGATGTGCCTTCCAAAACAGATCAAAGATAACACCCTGACCGCTGTAGATGTCATGATTTAATCTACCCTGGGGGGGTTGCTTCACTCCCCCACACCTTTTTAAAGCACTTTACCACGGTAGCCTTTCTGCTGTGTGACCTTGGACCCGCGTCTTGACCTCTCTGTTTCTCTTTCTTCGAAATTGGGGCTAGAGTGACCCCTTTGACATCTCTGCCACAGGATGCTGTGGATGTCTGTGAACTCACAAGAAGGAAGGTTGCTGGGACTTGGCAGAGGAAACCAGCATCACTGTTTTCCAAACCCCACCCCCACCCCTCCTTCCTTGGTCTTCACTGTGGCTCTGCCAGGAAGGCCAGTTGAGACTTTGAGTGGATACCAAGTCTCCCCCTAGGGAGAGCTTTCCAGCCCCGTGCTGAGCCCATCAGCGGCCCCACATCATGTCCAAAGTGAATTTATTCGACAGACTTGCCTGAGCACGTGCTGCGTGCCAGGCATTGCCGTAGGTACTAGGAGATTGGCCGTGCACAAGACAAGCACAGGCTCTCGGGATGACAGACGCACAGTTGAAAGGAGAACATCTCCCATTCTCCTTGCCTTTTGCCCCCAGGGCACTTTTGGAAGAGTCTAGGCCGCTTCCTGCATAGACTGCCCCTCAGTGTAGGCTTGTCTGATGTTTCCATGTGATTTGTACACTGGGGGCAGGGACCCCAGGGAAGTGATACTGTGTTCTTCCAAGGGCATTGTTTTCAGAAAGCTCATGACCTTGGTTTGTCCCATTCCTGGCCATGTCGACACTGACCATTTGGTTAAGGTGGTATCTGCCAGGTTTCTGTATATAAGGTTCTATACAATTACATATATCAAGTATTGTATGTGAATTATGTAAAGTTAATTCATGTGAGTTTGTGGGGAGATACTTGGAGCCTGCTGTGGTGAAATAGAGCTGTCCCTTCCCCCCACTTACTCATCTTTATCGCCGTAGACTCCTGCACCCCTGTTTTAACTCTAAGGGTTACGGCTGGTTACTATAATATTCATTGTGAGGTTCTAATTGTGCCCGTTTGGGCCAGTGGGCATCCATCCTAGCTGGCTCCTATGTCTTTTCAAGCGGTCCCCATCATTCGTGGAGTACTTCCTTACTTTCTGGCACAAGAAGAATTCCAGGCTTTTCTTGTACTTTCCCTGCTCCTGGAGTCAGCTGTTTCTCCGAGGAGCCCTGGTTCCTGTCAGTCGAGAATAGTATTTAGACGCCAAGACCTGGGCACTGGGATGGCATGATCATCAGATGCAATGCATGATTCTGGACCAGATCCTGGACTTATAAAGAGCATTGCTGTGGCAATTACAAAAGGGAAACAGGGTCTGTGCATTAGCTGGCAGTAATGCATCCGTGTTAATTTCCTGGTTTGGATGGTTGTGTTGTAGCTATGTCGGCAGCTGTCCTTGTTTTTCTTAATAAACACTGGAGTATTAAGGGGCCATTTATTCATTATGAATAGATGGATGAATAAGATGAACAAATGAGAGAGAAGACAGAGACAGAGACTGAGAGAGTATCAATGAGGACAGGGAGAGGAGAGGCATGGGGGTGAGAGTGAATCCGTGGTATGTTTGAAGAGCAGCAGGAAGTAAAGGTGTGCAGGGGGGCAGGTGCAGGCCTGGCGGAGAGGGAGGCGGGGCCGGGTGGAGGGGGCATGCGGCGTAGGGGGAGGGCTGTATCTGGAGGTGAGCTCTGAAAGCTGGGCTCGGCATGATGGGGGCTGTGGGAATCATGAATCAGCGCTAACGGGCTCACTTGCTCCCAGCAGGCGCTGTAGGATCTCCCAATGGGGTGGCTTCACTCTGGGCTCACGTTTTCAGTGGGCTGTCTGATCCTGGTGTGGGCGGCAGGCTGTGGTAAGTCACCATCTCTCATTCATTCATTCCTTCCTTCATTCAGCAAACCTTTACAGTATTGATTGTTTATGCACCAGGCTCACGCCGTGGGATAGATGCCTGTGATGGTGGGATAGCTACCCTTAGACTGACATATTTTCCCTTTAATTCGGCCAAGGGCAGGTAGTTGCATTTGCATACTATAGAGGTGCATTTGGTCTGTCTCCGCTGATGGACCCTGTACCCAAGGGTATTTCTTCAGCTGCAGGCATCACCCCAGCGCCAGCTGGGAAGCTCACAGAGCCCCATTCCTGGCCCCTGCATTGTGAGGACCGTGCCTCGGACAGTGGTTTTGTTGTTTTGTGATGGGCCCCTTGGTCTCTTTGGGCTGGTTTCCAACCCATCCCTCTTGGTCGTCAGGCTCCAGCTGCTCAGAGGTCTCCTGTGTCTCCCCAGGGAGCGTGAGGGTCGTGCAGGGGCCCACCTGCTTCTCCGACTACGTCAACATCTCCACCTGTGAGTGGGAGATGGCCCGGCCCACCAACTGCAGAGCCGAGCTCCGCCTCTTCTACCAGCTGAAATTCTTCTACTTCGAGTAAGCCTGGGCTGAAACCGGGAGTTGGGGAGGGTTTGCCTCGGAATTCGCCTGGCCCACCTGGTACCCCGGAGTGCGTGTGCTCAATGCGGTTCACGGGGGCTTACTGGGCATGGTAGAGGGGAGGTGCCCTGGGGTGCAGCGTGTGTAAGACACAGCGAGTGCGTCACGGTGCTCCAAGCTCAGTGTCACCAAGGCACGTGGCATGTGGATGTGGTGGAATCCTGGACTAGACCAGCAGTTCTCAAGCTTTTTCATCTCAGGACTCTCTTGTGTGCTTAAGGATTAAGGGACTTTCTAGGTGGTCCAGTGGCTAAGAGTCCATACTCCCAGTGCAGGGGGCCCAGGTTCTATCCCTGGTCAGGGAACCAGATCCCACATGCCGCAACTAAGAGTTCGCATGGTGCAACTGAAGATCCTGCATGCTGCAACTAAGACCCGGTGCAACCAAAGAAAGAAAGAGAGAAAGAAGAGAATTAGTGAGGACCCCCAAAGCTTTAGTCTGGGTAGCTCACATCTACCAATATTTCCCCTATTGGAAATTAAAACAGAAATTTTAAATCACAACAGCCCACAAGTTCACATTCAACAGGCTGTTGGAGCAACGGCATCATCACACATCGTGTACCCTCTGGAAAATCCACTGTACGCTTGTGAGAGAAGGAGAGTGGAAATGTCAACTAATGTCAGAGTATTACTATGAAACCAGTTTGACCCAGTAGAATCCCAGACCACACTTTGAGAACCTCTGGGCTAGGCCATTGTTTGGGGGTACAGTGTTAGCGGTGGAGTTCACAGCCATGGTTGGTGGACCATGGAACTTGGGATATGTTTTTCCAGGTGGTTCACTGGGATAATCCATGGTACACAGGGGTGACCACTGGTATAGGTGGTGCTCCAGGACATGATCCAGTACACAAGGCACACAGTTGTGGAGCACATTGGGATATGCAGCACACCTGATGTGGGCTACACTGACAGAGCTGTTATGCCACGATATACTAAGGTGGACCAGCTGTGCTTCTGTATGTGCTACATTGGCCTAGACCAGGGACCTGCAAACTATGGCCCATGGGCCACATCTGGCCTACCACCTGTTTTTGTAAATAAAGTTTTATTGACACACAGCCATGCCCATTTGTTTACGTATTGTCTATGGCTGGGGCTTTTTTGTGCTGTATCAGCAGAGTTGTGTAGTTGGAACAGCAAGAGTATGGCCCTCAAAGCCCCAAATATTTACCATCTGACCCATTACAGAAGACGTTTGCTGACCCCTGGCCTAGTCCATGAGACACGGGGCTGGCTGTTTTGGGTGACACATTAGGATTAGGCTGTGGGGCACAGGGTATGTGCCTGCCAAGCCACAGCCCGCTGTACTGGGCTAAACTGTGCTACCAGAGGGGTGCTGGAACAGACACATATGTTGTTACAAATTCTTTCATGCTGTGGGTTCTTCCCTTTTGCTGGCTTTCAGGGTCCAAGGCTGGGGTCAGGGGCGGATAAGAGTCCATGGTGGGTGTGGTGAGGGGCTGTGGCCAGCAGGGAGGCGGTCCCAGGCCCCTGTCCCCATTGCATCCTGGCCACTCTGCTCCCAAGTTCCCAGATCTGGTCCTTGAGGCAGGGTGACCAGGAAGCTGGAAGGGCCTGTGGTTCCTTGAGGTGTATCCTGGGATGCCCGTGGGTCACATGACCAGCCTAATGCAACATCTGTGTCTGCAGAAACCACACGTGTGTCCCCGAGAACAGAGCTGGCGCGGTGTGCGTGTGCCATATGCATATGGATAACGTGGTCAGTGTGGACACCTACCAGCTGGACCTGTGGGCTGGGGAGCAGCTGCTGTGGAAGAGCGCCTTCAAGCCCAGTGAGCATGGTGAGCAGGGCGGGGCAGGGCGGGGCAGCATAGGGCGGGGCTGCAGTTGTTCCCACATCGCCAGGGCAGGGAAGGCAGTCTCCATTTGGGGGAGGGGGCCATTCAAGCAGCCTCCAACCCCTGATGGGGTTGTTGCCCCTTTCTGGGCCTCAGTCCTCCCATCTTTGAAATGGGGCTGGGCTCAGCAGTACGTCAGGACCCCTTCGGTTCAGATATTTCAATGCCCTGTGTTTAAGTGCCCAGATCGGGGTGCTGAATGAGGCGTATTTGGTGGAAGGCATGCTTGCTGCAGATCAGAAACTGAACCGGGAACCGTCCTTCTGCCCTCTGTCAGCTGTTCAGCTGCTGTTTCTTCAGACAGCCTAGACCGTGGGAGGCTGACCTCATCCTGATACCCAGAGTTCCCGCAGGAATTCCCCAAGAACTTGCTGGGGTGTAGTGACAGGAGTTTAAAACACTACTTATTGCTGTATGATCTTGGGCAAGTCATGTTACCTCTCTGAGCCTCAGTTTCCAAAAGACAGTTATTATCCCTATTTTGCAATTGAAAAACACCGTACATAGTTCAGAGAAGGCAAGTAACCTGCCCTCAGGTCACACAGCTCCTCAGCAGCAGAGGCAGTATTCTCACAGAGCTCACAGTAGTCACCGCTCCATCAGCAATTCCGGAAGGGCTTACTCATACCCGGGGGGGGGGGGGGGGGGGTGATTTAAATTGACCCAGGAACGAATCCATGAATTGAAAGAGTTTTCATGTGTGTGTTGATTTTAATGCTCATAATATACCTGTGATCTCATGGATGTGATTGCTTTAAAAGAGACTAAGTTTTAAAACACATGAATCAAAATAAAGAAAAATACTTGGTAGATAATAATACAGAGCACGGAGATGGCCAATAGAGTGAAGGATAAAGGTAGAAAGGCCAAAGTTTGGGTTACTTTGCTTATGCATTTTTGCACTCACTGTGGAAATGTAGTTAACAACCACTAAAGTGGATTTTAGCGACGTGAGAATCGGTATCAGGATTTTAATTCTCCACCACGACGAAATCTGTGTGGTATCCCATCAACGTATTGCGGAGGTGGTGTTGACTGAAAATCTAGATGGTCTGCAGGCCGGGCCGGGCCTCCTCCTGACGCCCAGCCCAGCCCCTCACCAGGCACCACTTCTCCGCAGTGAAACCCCTGGCGCCCAGAAACCTCACTGTTCATGCCAACATTTCCCGCACGTGGCTGCTGACGTGGAACAACCCGTACCCTCCTGAGAATCACCTATACTCCGAGCTCACCTACCTGATCAACATCTCAAATGAGAACGACCCCACGGATGTGAGTGGGCGCCCTGTGGGGTCTCTCTGTGACCTCTTGAGACTCAGACGGGTCGAGACTCAGGCTCTGGGGTGGGAGATGGGGAAAGTGACCCGCGATTGGACAGCAAACCCTGGGGATCTGGACCCCCAGCTTCTCCTCTGGCTCTATGCCAGGACCAGGCCCTCCACCGCTCCAGGCCCCTGATTCCCAGCGTGCAGACAGAGGAGTTTATTTCTGGGCACTGTTCCTCATCTATAAAGAAGGACTCTGGACCACATTTGTTTCCCAGGGGGTGGGACACTTGGGATTTTAGGTGATACCTCCAAACACACTTAAATGAGCGAATCCCAGGGTGAGACGGTCACTCCACGCCCGCGCTCCTGCCCGACCCTGACTGTCAAGGGAGGCATCTCAGCTGAGCTGATCGGTTTACTAATCCTTCTCTTTAACAGAGAGAAGAGGCTGCAGGCTCAGAGCCTTCCCCCAGAAAACAAGTTCAGCCGAAATTTCACGCCATTACGTGGTTTTGATTGCGTTTCCTTTATTAGATGCTCACGGCATTTCATACTTGCTTTCCAGTCGTAGCAGTGGCAGTGAGGTTCCATTTTATTTTATCTTATTCTATTCTGTTATTTTATTTTATGATGTTCCTTTTTAAAAAAACGAATGTATTGACATTTTTAAAATAGGGAGAGCTGATTTGTAGGAAACGATGAAGTAAAGAATCACAGGGGCTACACAGTGGGTGGCTTGGCCTGACTATTTTAGGTGCAACTGGGGGTGGAGGCCATTTGCAACCACCCATGTTTTCCCCTCAGATATTCCCATTGCAGGGATGCCATGTGAATACCAGGGGCCTCAGAGTCCTACAGAGCTGGGTTCCAGTACCTGCCCTGCCACCTGCTGCATGATCTTGAGGTTTTTGCTGAACCTCCTTGTGCCTCAGTTTCCCCATCTGTAACGTGGCGATAACAAGAGTACCCATCCCATAGGGCTGTGGAGAGCAGGCAATATATGACACAGACAGGCTCCCCTGTCATAAACGTCATCCTCCTTTTCTCCTGAGTGCCACAGGCCTTGGAAATCCCATCTGACTCTCCCTCCCGCGCCCTGGCCTGTAACTGTTGAGGGTCTGCTGGGAGCCACGCCCTCGTGTCCCGGGACCCAGGCTGGCCTGGCTTCGGCTGCCGGGGAGCAGGCCCCTGACATCTTGAGCTGTCACATCAGCTTCCATCCCTGCTTCTTCTCTTCCTGGCCAAACCGGGGGCGGGTGGCAGGTATTGATTACATCTCTCAAGTGTGGTTTTCCTCCTTGGCACTGGGCCAGGATGTGGGGTAGAAGCAGGAGTGGGGCAGCCAGGCTCTCAGAGCAGTCGAGAAGAGGTGGTTGGCACAGACGCTGAGGAAAGACACAGGGTCAGTTTTGTCAGTAAATCCCCTTCCCGTTCCTGGGCCTGTGCAGGCTTCGTTCAGGGCATAGCCTGGAGGGGAGAGAAGGGTACAACCTATAGGGCCCAAAGGAATATCAGTTATTTGCTTATCATGGCTGGATCCAGGTTCCAGGAATCTCCATCCTTTGGTCCTGCTTTATTCTATGTTGGCTTCACTTTTAGGCAGGCTCTTCCCTCATGTAGCTGCCAATACGTCTACTAGCAGCTCCAGGCCTGCATCTTAAAACCGCAGTGGGAAAAGTTCTTCTCTCCAGATAGTCCCAGTAAAAGTCCTGGGGCCAATGATCAGTTATCTGCCTGGGATCACATGCCACTCTCTGAACCTGTCGCAGGCTGTGGGCAGGAGACGGGGTGCTGGTGCAGTGTTCTCACTGGCCAGGGCTGAGTCACATGCCCACCTCTGGAGCAGGTCAGGTCAGCCTCACCCAAACCAGATGGGCTGAAAATGAAGGAGGGGTGGCTCCCCAAAGGAGGTTCTGCGGAAGAGGAAACAGAGACTGGGCTGGCTGAAACACAGCTGGGTTCAGGCCCCAGCACCAGACTCCAGCCAGCGGACAGAATTGTGCCTGGGCTATGGCTTAATGGTCATGTAGGTGCTCGGGGCTGCCTCAGGCCTCAGAATTCCAGGTCCAGCTTCTCTTGCTGGTGGGGCAGAATCTACTGAGACACCCTTCCGCCGTCTCTCCCTTTCCAGGGACAGAACCGGGCCTGAAGAATTCCCCTCATTAGTCATTGGCCAGAGATAGTCACATGCTCCTCTCTAACCAGTCACAGGCTAGGGAATGAAATAGCCGTGATTGGTTTAGACCAATGATAATTAACCCTGGAACTGGAGACAGAGGCTTACCTGCCCTGAGCTTTTGGTACCTGACCCCAATTGTGTAGATGCTGGGTGGGTGCCCAGCTGTGTTTGCTACAGTATTGCAGACACCACCTGTGGCTCAGACTGGTGGCATCAATTCTAAAAATATTAGAAACTCGCTGTGGAATTTGGGAAATGGAGATGCTCATTGTCCTGGATGATTTCTGGATGAGGTTCTATAATGGAGTTAGAGTTTTGGCTTGGGCAGTGAAGGATGTATAGGAGTTCTCTAGCTAGGGAATGGTAGGCCAGGCAGAGGGAACTACATGAGCCAAGGCTTGGAGGCATGAAAATTCATGGCATCTCTGAGGATTATGGGTCTGTGGGAGTGTGTACAGTGAAAAGGCAGAAAATGAGGCCACAAGCTTACTGAGGGCCATGAATGCCACGTTCATGATAATGTTGCGGGTGCTTACTCTGTGCCAGGCTCAATGTGTATTATCACTAATGACTGGGAAAGCCCTGCAGGTGGGAAGGTGTTTGTCTATCCATTTTAGTGACCAGGACACTGAGGTTTGGAGAGGTGGAATGACTCGCCCAGTGTCCCACAGCTGGAAATGGCCAAGCTGGGATTTGAAGCCAGGATTTGGACTGAGGGACCTGTGCTGTTCTCTTCTTCCGGATCTTTCTCTCAGAATGGTCTCCCGAACACCTGGCCTTTTTTGTTAAAAAACACACCAACCACAAGTAGTTCCTCGGAAGCTCAATTTCTTTTTTGTTTCTTAGTAAACCATTTCCCAATTCCCTACTCCTCTCTAAGGTGTGTGATTCCTTCAGTGAACGAGATCCAGCTGCTGCTTCCTGTTTACTGCGATTTAGAAAGAAAGGAACACCGGCAGTAAGAGTGTCCTTCTGTCCCTGCCCTGGTCTCCTCCTGTCACTTCCACCCTGTCCCCAGCTTCCCTGGAAAGTTGCAGCTGCCCTCCAGTTTCTCCAGCAAGCTGTTAGGACTTTGCTTCCTTGCTGTGCGCACCTCCCCTCGGCTCCCTTTACACCAGACCGTTGCCCCCAGGTGCTTCCAACCTGCCAGCAGGAGTAGTGTTGCCAGGAGCTGGGAAGGGGCTGTGGGGGATTGGAGGGGGCGCTGCGAAGGGTTGGACCCTCCACAGGGGGAGAAGCCCAGGCAGAGGATTCAGGCCACTGTCGTGCTGTCAGAATCCATCCTGAACCCAAACTTTACTTCATTTTTTATTTTTTTAAAGTCTTAAAAATAAAAGTAATATTCACATGAAGTAAAAAATTCAAAGGCTACCGAAGGACTTAGAAAGGAACTATGTTTCTCTCCTAACCCCAATCTCCAGTACCTCTCCCAGAGGTTGACCACTGCTCCCCGTCTCTTGCCAGGAGGGGAAGGCCAGGCTAGAGCAGGCAGAGGGTGTGGAGGCATGTGTGTCCTTCTAGAGAGAGTTTATGCCTGTACGAGCAAATGTGTGTGTGTTCCTTCATCACCGTGAAGTTTTTATTATTACATGATAATATTACTGCAAACAGAACTGCTTTAAACAGCACATATTTATTGCCCCAGAGTTTCTGGGGGTCTGGAGTCTGGGCACGGCTCAGCTGGGTCCTCTGCTTAGGGTCTCACAAGGCCGCACACACAGGGGTTGGCCAGGGGATTGCTTCCAAGCTCCTGTGATGTTGGCAGCATCCAGTTTCTTGTGGGCTTTGAACTGAGAGCGTCGGGTTCTTGCTGACCTTTGTTGGGAGGCCGCCCGCAGTTCCTTCCCTTGTGGCCTTTTCAAAGCCAGCAAGGGGGAGAGAGTCTCCTAGCAAGTTGGAGTTACAGCCTTGCATAATGGAATCACATCCACGTAGTCCCTATGTATCCATCACCTTCACCATATTCTGTTGGTTAGGAACAAGTCTTAGGTCCCCCTGCCCCTTTAGGCAAGGAGAGGGGATTACACAAGGGCGTGATACAAGGTGGGGTCATGGGGCCATATGAGTCTGTCTGCCACCATCACTATGCCTTCTCCCTCTATGTTTTGAACATGAAAGGCAACAGACAACACATACTAATCTTCATGTTACCTTTTTCACTTAAGAACAGATCTTGAACCTTCCTTCCCAGTTGGGGCTAGGTTGGGCGGGACTGAGATGATGGGCCATTGTGTTTGGGCTTGACTTCGGAGCCTCTAGAGAGCCCTTGAAGGAGAGAGAGGGACACAGTGACCCCGTCTGTGCCTCAGAAAGATCACTCTCCTGCTCCCCGCATGCCTGGCCCTGTCCGAAGTGCTTACCTGTGTTAACCCCCTTAATCCTCACAGAAACCCTGGGAGGTAGGCACTTTTATTATCGCCATGTTGCAGAAGAAGACATCAAGGTCCAGAGAAATTATGTTACTTATCTAAGGTCACACAGCCAGAAAGTGGCAGTAGGAACTCTTACCTTCATTGTACAGATGAGGAAACTAAAACTCAGAAAGGTTCATCGACTTGCCCCGGTCACGTCAAAATGGCTGATCAGGGTGGGAGTGAGGGTCAGGATAAGGGCTGATTCCCTGACCCATCCTGCTCGATTCTGGTCACAGTTGTGGAAGTGACAAACAAGGGCCTGAAATTGGAGGAATAACCAAATACCTAGGCTGGTGGCTCTTAAACCTTGTGGGGTCAGCTAAGGACAGCAGCCCGGGTGGGAGCGGGCACTCCCCTCCCCCAGACTCGGTGCACTAATGGCTCCCTTTCCTCTACCAGTTCAGAATTTATAACGTGACCTACAAGGGGCCCACCCTCCGCTTTGCAGCCAGCACCCTGAAGTCTGGAGCTTCCTACAGCGCCCAGGTGAAGGCCTGGGCTCAGAGCTACAACAGCACCTGGAGTGAGTGGAGCCCCAGTGCCAAGTGGCTGAACTGTGAGTATCCTGATGGGAGTCCTGAGCAGTCGGCCACGCCACGTGGCTTGCGGGATCTCAGTTCCCTGAACACGGAACCAGGGATTGAACCTGGGCCACGGCAATGAAAGCCCGGAATCCTAACCACGAGGCCACCAGGGAATTCCCAGCAGTTAGCATCTCTGTTCCCCACTTTCATTCTGTGGCCAGAGACTTCCCCAAGCCAAACATCTGGTTTCCATATCACAGGATGCTCTAATTGCAGTGACGGAATTACCAACTGATGTGGTGTACTGGTCAGGGTAGGGTAGGTTACGGTAACAAACCTACGAGTTCTGTGGCTTAACACTGTAGAAATATGTTTCTTGCTCACATAACAATTCAACACGAACTTTGCTGATTGGTAGGTGGTTTTCCTCCCTGTGGCTCCGTCATTCTCTAGGACAGAGATTCTCAGCCTTTCTGTATCATGGACCCCTTTGGCAGTCTGGTGAAGCCTGTGGACCTCATCTCAGAATAATATTTTTATTTTTTTTAATTTTTAATTTTATTTTAGAGTATAGTTGATTCACAACGTTGTGTTAGTTTCAGGTGTCCAGCAGAGTGATGTAGTCATACATATTCATATATCTATTCTTTTTCAGATTCTTTTCCCATGTAGGTTATTACAGAGTATTGAGTAGAGTTCCCTGTGCTGTACAGTAGGTCCTTGTTGATTATCTATTTTATATATAGTAGTGTGCATATGCCAGTCCCAACCTCCCAATTCATCCCTCCTCCCCACCTTCCCCCCTTGGCAACCACAAGCCAGTATAATATTTTTCAACGTATAAAATAAAATACATAGGCCTTCAAGGGAAACCTAATTTTATTGAAATGCGATTATAAAAAGATTTTAAAATATACTTGTTATCTAGGAATACATGCTTCTTTAATAACACATTAAAAACAGGATCTAGTGGTAGTTGTCATAAATACTGTAATTTCAAAGTAGATGAACATAAATGGTATTTCCTGCTACTGCAGCTGTCAGGTGATTTGAGAATAGCTGTGACTTCTGATGGGGGCTAAGTAACTAATGCTGCTATTACTGTGGTTTGCTCCCTCTATTCCTAATGGGAGGAAATGCCAGGTTTCAGAAGTTAGTGAAAACAAAGATATCATTTCTTTCCCATCCAAGTTCCCAGACCCCTAAATCCTAACGGCAACCATGTTGGAGGTCTGTGGACCCCAAGTTAAGAATCCCTGCTCTGTGGACCTGCCATCATCTGCATCTAGCCAGCAGAAAGGGAATGAGAGCGGGGAGACCACACCTGCTTCTTAAAAGTCTTAGCCCAGAAGTGACACACATCCCTTCCTCTCAAGCTCTATTGGTGGAGCTGGTCACATGGCCACACATAGCTGTAAGGGATTCTGGGAAATGTAGTCCCTCACCTGGTAGCTGCATCCTCCAAACAACTCTTTGTGACTTTATCACACTTTTGCAAAAGAGTATTGAATTATCTTACATAAAATGAAGTCTTTATTTTTTTTTTGCCGCGCAGCATGTGGGATCTTAATTCCCCCACCAGGGATCGAACCCATGCCCCCTGCAGTGGAAGTGCAGAGTCCTAATCACTGGACTGCTGCCAGGGAATTCCCCTAAAATGAAGTCTTGCCAGTGGACCTTCCTGGTTCATACAGCCGCTCAGTTACATCACCCCAGAGTCTTTTCTTTCCCTCTGCCATCCCTAGCATGGTAGCATTTTATCCTTACCCTTGTCACCTCATGGCCCCAAGTTGTCTGCTGCACACACCCTCATGCCCAAGACCCAAAGGAAGTGGAAGTCTGCCACAAGGAGTGTATCCCGTGCATCTTTTATCATGAAACAAAAACATTTCCAGTCCTGGTGGCCTTTCCCTTGCCTTTCATTGTTCAGGACTGTCACGTGGCCTCTCCCAACTGCAAGGGAGGCTGGGAACTGAAATGTCTGAAAAGGGGACTAGTTTTGGCCCATGATTGGCCCAAACCTCAGGGTGGGCACATTGCAGCCTAGCAAAGAAGAAGGGGAGATAGCTGTTGCGTGGTGGAGGCTGCCTCGGGCATCATCCGTACAATGGGGAGAAGGAAGGATTCTTCAAAGTGCTGGGCACAGTGATGATTGGCAGGTACCTCAACCCAACCCACCACACGCCCCTCTCAGCATCGCCTATCCTGTTCCATGGATGCCTCTTGACCACCTGTCTCCCACTCCGGGCTGTGAGCTCTATGGGTAGTATCTGCTCTGTGTCTATATCTCCATTGCCCAGCATGGTGCCAAGCACACAGTAAGTGCTTAGGAAAGTTTTGTCAAATTGATTTGATTCTTCCTTTAACCTGGAGAAGGGAAGGGAAATAACTTGTATGGGACAGATACCATGTGCTGGACACTCATTATTTCCACAGATATTTCCTGAGCTCCTACTACGTGCTGGCCTAGTGGTGAACAAAATAGGCAAAAATCCCTGTTCTTGTGGAACTGACATTCTAGAGGGGGAGACAGAAAATAAACAAGTAAACAAAAATATAAATGAGATCTAGATCCCGAGGACAGTAATTCTGAGAAGGAAATAAAGCAGGGGAAAGGGATGGGAGGAGGCAACAGTAGAGAGGGTGTGAGGGAGAACTTTTGGGACCTGACAGTGAGCAAGGAGACGGGGCCAGCTGTGTGAATGGACGTGCGGGCACGGCATCAAGTGTATATTAAATCGTACAATCCTCAGAACAGCCCTATGAGTTAAGTAGTTATTAACCCCGTTGTACAGAGAGGAAACCAAGGTACAGAGTGAGTGACGGGCTTGTCCTGGGTCGCCAGCTAGTATATGACAGAGTCAGGCTTCGAACTGGGCCCGTCCAGCTCCAGAGTCTCTGCCCTTGACCTCACTTATTTCAAAAAAGAGAAAGCAGCACGTTCAAGATCCTGAGGTGGCCCCGAGATTTGGAGGAACAGGGGACAGCAAGGAGGCCGATGTGGCGAGGGCTCCATGTGCAAGAGAGGGGAGTAGGAGGGGATGCAGCGGCCAGCTCACGCAGAGTCTTGGAGGATGCTTTCACGAGGCCTCGGTCTCCTGCTCTGGGAAATGGAGACCAGGCTGGACGCAGCGCGACGCAAGCTCATGGCTTCCCTCCACTTCCAGACTACGAGGCGACCTTGGAGCAGCGCCTCCCGCTGGGCGTCAGCATCTCCTGCGTCGTCATCCTGGCTGTCTGCCTGTCCTGCTATGTCAGCATCATCAAGTGAGTCCTGAGCTGTGCAGGAGGCTGCCAAGCCAGCCCCCTGTGGTGTGGAGTGGGTGGGAATTTCCCCTCTGATCTGTCAGCTTGCAGCCCTTTCATTCAACGGTAGATATTTATTGAGCAGCTACTATGTGCGAGGCACTGAGACCGACAGGGACCCTGTGTCCTTGGGGAGGCACAAGATGCCAGGCCACCAAGTAACCATGGCTGTTTTCCATAGTGATCCTTGCGCTGAAGGAGATATGCCAGGGCGAGGGGGTGAAATGCTCCAGGGCCTGTTTTGGATGGGGAGGCCAGTGCGGGCCGCTCTGACGAGGTGTTTGAGCTGAGACCTGACTAGGGGAAAGGAGCTGGCCAGGGCAGGAGCTGGGGGCAGGGCCTTCCTTTGGCAGAAGTGAGATGGATTGTGCCCAGGGTATGGCCCAGACCCTTGAAGGCACGTGGCAATAGACAGAGGAATTCTCGATGATTGTCCTGCAGAGTCAGACCTGGGTTCAGATCCTAGCCTCGGTGCTTCGTAGCTGTGTGACCAAGTTTCTGAACCTCTGTTCAGCCTTGGGTTCCTATTTCATCAGTCCCAAGAGTCCTAAGGGACTCCCCGATCACTCGGTGTAGGGGGACAGAAGGAGCCTTGTTTCCAGTGAGCTTGAGCCCTTGGAATCATGGAGTCTCAGAGCCTCAGTCCTCCCACCTCTGAAATGGGACGAGCGGGCCCCAGTTGACCACTTAAGGATGGCGATGGTTGAGGATTGATGTGAGCAAGTGTCTGTACTCTGCCGGGCACACAGTAGGTGTGCAGGGAATGCAAGGTCCCCTCTCCACGTCTGTTGCTGATGCCTCTGAGCCCCCCTGGGCTGGTCTTTCTCCTTCTTTGAGCCTCAGTTTCCCCATCGTGTGTCTTCCCTACCCCTACGCACTGTGTTCCAGTGCTCCAACCTTGCTGTTCTTTGAACGCCCCAAGCAAGATCTTCCCTTGGAGCCTTTGCACTCGCTGTGCTCTCTGCCTGGAAAGCCCTTTTACCAGGCATCACCGAGACCAACTCCTCCTCCACCTACAGTTGCCTCTCAGAAGTCACCTCCTCAGGGAGGCCTTCCTGGATCACACTATTCCTCTCTAGTCCCTATCTTCTTTATTTTTATTCCTGGCACTTATCGCCAGGAATGAATGATGTCACATAATCATTTCTGCGGGGTTTTTGCCTGTCTTGTTCACTGTGTGTCCCCGAGGCCTGGCACAGTGAGTGGTACATAGTAGGTACTCAATAAATGTGTGTTAACTGAGTGGAGTGGGTGGAGGCTAATCCAGGGGGTGTCTGAGGACCTTCCCTCCCAGCACTGACGCTCCGTGGCTCCAGGCTGACCCAGGAAGGGAGAAGGAATACCTCAGCCTCTCAGGCCATCCCAGGCCTCTCCCCAGCACCTTATCCTCAGCTGCTCCAGAGTAAAGGTTGTTGAAGGGGAAACCCAGAATTCTCTCTCTGCAGCTTGAGTGTCTCCTGATTCCCTGGAACTTGTTCCCTCTGGAGCAGAGGCGGCCACATTAGGAACTCCACTCTGGGTAGCAGGATGCTGGAGCCCAAACCCGGCTCTTCTGCCCACCAGCTGTCACTTCACCTCCCTGGGCCTCAGTCTTCTCATCGGTAGAGTGGGGTTAGCAGTAGAACCTGTTTCACGGAGTGAGGGTGAGACAGCCAAAAAACCTATCGACATGATCTCTGACCCCTGATAAGTCTTGGTGACTATGATAATTTTTATGGGAGGAACGTCAACCTGTTAGTGATACAGGGACCAACATCTTGTCCTTTTCTTTTTCAGGATTAAGAAAGAATGGTGGGACCAAATTCCCAACCCAGCCCACAGCCCCCTCGTGGCTGTTGTCATCCAGGATTCTCAGGTAGGAGAGGGGGTTGGTAAGGATGCTGTGCACTACGTGTACAGGGAAATATGACTCAAGATGTCTGGGATGTTCAGGATATTTCTTGGCTTTTGGGGTTGCACATGGGAAGTCAGGAAGGTTTCAGGGTAGGTTGAGTCAGCAGCTAGAGGCTTTCACTCCCTTCCCTTTGGCTTCCATGACTGTTCTTTCAGCCTGGGTGGGAGACAGGGGTTCCTCTGGGGTTGGTTTTTTCCCTCCCTTGGGAGGAGATGATCCCTGAGGTCATCGGCATGTCATCTCTTGGCAAGGTACCTGTACCAGAGCAGGAGGCCAAAAGGAGAGGGAGAAGGGGACAGGCTTTCTGTATATTCCTCTTAGGAACAGGAAACTGCCCCCCAAAACACTAGCAAATCTCTCCATTCTCATTGGCTTGAATTACATCACAGCCTCTTTCCTAAACCACTCAGTTGTAAGGAGTGGGAATACTTGAGACCAACCAGGTGACCACCCCTGAGCTACGGGTGGGGTCAGCTTCCCCAATGCGATGGCCAGGTGGGGTTTGCCTTAGTGCCATCAGGGTTCTCTAGGACAGGGGGAGGCGGGGATACAGGTCCCGTCTAGAACAGAAGGTCTGAGTGTCCTCAATTCTCCAGGGACCCTGTAGCAGGCTCTGGAGTCCAATGGTACTGGCTTTGAACCCTGGCTCTGCCACTTACCTGCAGGTTAGACTTAACAAGTTGCTTAACTTCTCTGAGCCTCAGTTTTCTTGTGTGGGTTATAGCAGTGGTTATAACAGGGCTGGTGTTGGAATTCACCAAGACAATCCACATGAAGTGTATATCACAGCGTCCTGCACATAGTGTCGTTTATGTATCAGTTAGATTTTGCTGTGTAACAAATCATCCCAAAATTTAGAAAGTTAAAACAGTAGCCACTTATGTAGCTCTTGCTTCTGCAAGTCTGTAGTTGGGCTCTGCTCAGCAGTGGGGGTGGAAGGATCCTGGGTTTGGCTGGGCCTGTACCAGTGGTCTCACTCGCAGGTCTGGCAGGTGGCTGACACATCTGGGGCCATGGAGGTTACTAAGCCATGTATGTGTCTGTCATCCTTCAGCAGGCTGACCCAGTTAGCACAGTATCACTTCCACCACATGCTATTGGTCAAAGCAAGTCACACAGCCATGCCAGGTTCAGGGATAGGAGGAGCTTCAGAGACTGTGGCCGTTTTTGCCATCAGCCACAGCAACTTAATAGTGCAGCCTCCTTAATTCTCAGAAAACTGAGGCTCAGAGAGGGGGAGTGACCTGATCAGACCTCAGACCTGTGTGATGTCAAGACTCAAAGTCTTCTCACGGCAAACACGTGCTGAGCATTGCTGGACGATAGGCTGGGCCGGCAGGCCTCTCGGCTCTGTGTCACTGGCTGTCTCTATGTTTTAGGTGTCACTGTGGGGGAAGCGGTCCCAAGGCCAGGAACCAGCCAAGTGCCCGTATGTATATGAACTTGGGTCATCGCCTATGTGGATTTGGAAGGGGATGGAATTGGGGTGGTGGGCCCCATCTTGAGAGTCTGCCTTATCTTCCTTGTTGTTCAGCACTTGTCCTGTGACACTAGACTTCAAGGGATAGCAGGGGGAGGGGTGGTCTGGGTAGGTCAGCTGCTGGCTGAGTCCCCTGAGTTTCACTGGGGGTCAGGTACATACTGAACCCCCTTGGGATGCCCAGTCTGTCCTGAGCAAGCCTGATGGGGATAACAAGCAGGGCAGCTGTACCACTTGTTAAACTGTTGACATAGTGGCATACTGGTGGGCAGATACCACTATCCTGGACCCTTGAATATGCCACCTGGCCTCCTTAACCCCTCTCTCAGGGCCCCTTGAACCTACCCACAATCCAATAACTGAAGGGTTTATACCTAGCACAGCAGGGGACTCCAGGATGCTGCCCCAGCCCTAGGACTCCCCAGCCATTCTAATTGGCCCTTACTTATGCTATGGTGTTGATAGGTATTTTATTTTTATTTATTTTTTAACGTCTTTATTGGAATATAATTGCTTTACAATGTTGTATCAGTTTCTGCTGTATAACAAAGTGAATCAGCTATATGTATACATATATCCCCATATCCGCTCCCTCTTGCGTCTCCCTCCCACCCTCCCTATCCTACCCCTGATAGGTATTTTAAATACCATCATCCCTGACAAAGACTTCTCCTTATTCAATAGATTGAGTTTGTATTATATGCCAGGCTCCAGAAATCCCAAAGTAAGACACAGGCCCTGCCTTCAAGGAGTTCCCAATCTAGTAGTGAGGGTGGACTGATAGATTATTGATTATAAAGTCTGGAAGTGTGTTTGCAACAGGCAGACATTGACACCCACCAGGGTTCTCGGCCTTCCCTAGTCAAGAGAAATTGACTAGATGCCAGACAAGAAATTCAGGCAAGGCTCTACTGGGGCCCCTGCTGCAATGGGGCGGGGCGGGGTGGGTGAGGGGCTGGGGGGTGTTGGAGAACAAGTAGCAGGTTCTCTTGCCCACTCCCCGAGGGGGGCAGGCGAGCTGGTTCCTGATGTGGGGTGAGGGTAGGGGTGTGTCCAGGGATTGGGCCGGAGGGGTGGCTTAGGTGTCCTGCCCACCCCTCTGGCGGTGTGAAGTGCAGGCGGCATGCGCAGTACCCTGGTTTTGCTCCTGGCTCTTCAGAAGTGGCAGTTGCGTTTTTTGGCCTTTCTGTACCTTTTGTACAAGCCCCAACTGCGCTTGCAGCCAGTTTTTTTTAGTCCCATATAGTTTCTTTGTATTTTGTTGCTGGAGGTGAGGTTTGTCCACTTGCAAGCATCGTAGCACTACAGCAAAGGGTCCTGGGTCCCAGCCTGACTCAACATCAGTCCAGGGTGATTTTGAGCTGGGCTTTGAAGGATGAATAGGAGATTTTTCAAGTGGAGAAACTGAACCCTGATCGAACTTTGCTCTTGTAGACACTGGAAGACTTGTCTTGCCAAGCTTCTGCCCTGTTTACTGGAGCATGGCATGGAAAGGGATGAAGATTCCTCCAAGGCTGCTAGAAATGAGCCTTTCCAGTGTCCTGGAAAAGTAGCATGGCACCCCATGGAGGTCAACAAGACAATCCTCTGGCCAGAGAGCATCAGCTTGGTTCGGTGCGTGGAGCTGTTTGAGGCCCAAGTGGAGAATGAAGAAGAGGAAGTGGAGGAAGATAAAGGGAGCTTCTGCCCATCACCTGACAGCAGCGGGGGCAGCTTCCAGGAGGGCAGGGAGGGCATCGCAGCCCGGCTGACAGAGAGCCTGTTCCTGGACCTTCTCGGGGGCGAGGTTGGGGGCTTTAGCCCACAGGGCTTGGAGGAGTCCTGCCTTCTTCCACCTTTAGAAAATCCAAGTGTTCAGAGGCCCTGGGCCACGTCCCCAAGTGTGGGGCCCCAGGAGGCATCGTCTGAGGACAAGGAGCCTTTGAACCCAGAGTCAAGTCCTCCAACCCAGAGCCCAGCCAGGCTGGCTTTCCCAGAGATGCCCGGCGTCATCGCAGACAACCCCACTTACCGCAACTTCAGCACCTTCCTGAGCCAGTCCTCAGGCCCTGGAGAGCTTGACTCAGACCCACAGCTGGCCGAACACCTGGGGGAAGTGGACCCCAGCATCCCCGCCGCCCCCCAGCCTGAGCCAGAAACGTGGGAGCAGATCCTGCGCCAGAGCGTCCTCCAGTGCAGGGCAGCCCCGGGCCCCGCCTCGGCCCCCAGCAGTGGCTACCGGGAGTTTGTGCAGGCGGTGAAGCAGGGCGGCGCCCGGGACAGCGGGCTGGAGGGCTTTGACCCTTGCGGAGAGGCTGGCTACAAGGCCTTCTCCAGCGTGCTCACTGGCACCGCTAGCTGCCCGGGGACATCTGGGCTTGAGCCCAGCAGTGGGGAGGGGGGCTACAAGCCCTTCCAGAGCCTCACTGCTGGCTGCCCCAGAGCCCCTGCCCCAGTCCCCGTCCCCCTGTTCACCTTTGGACTGGACGTGGAACCCCCTCACAGCCCTCAGGACTCACTCCTCCCAGGCAGCACCCCAGAGTGCCCTGGTTTGGAGCCAGTGGTCAAGGAACAAGACAGCCAGAAGGCCCTGCTATCCCCGGAGCCAACCACAGACCCCCCCGGGGATGACCTGGGCAATGGCATTGTCTACTCAGCCCTCACCTGCCACCTGTGTGGCCACCTGAAGCAATGCCACGGCCAGGAGGAACGTGGCAAGGCCCACATCGAGGCCAGCCCCTGCTGTGACTGCTGCCGTGGGGACGGGTCCTCACCCCCGGTGAGCCCCCTGAGGGCCCTGGACACCCAGCTCGGTGGGGCTCCATTGGAGGCCAGCCTCTCTGCGGCCTCCCTAGCACCCTTGGGTGTCTCAGAGGAGGGTAAGTCCCCCCTGTTCTTCCAAACTGCCCCCAACAATGCTCAGAGCTCAAGCCAGACCTCCACGGTGGTGGCCATGCTCTCCCCAGGGCCCACGTGCACGGACGCTTCCTAGGTGCGTGCCCACTTCTTGCTGGAGTCTACAAGCGAGGACTGGGCCTTACCCATGACTGCGAAATGCCTCCCTCCAGAAGGCAGCCCGGCTGGCAGGGTTCCGAAAGACTCAGGGAACCCTGCTATGAAGTGGTGAAGTTGTCCAACACTGGGGCTACGGAGACCGGCCGTCCCCGGCTCCCAACGTTGGCCCGGGCTCGCCACGTCCCATGGGAGTGGAGGCACCTGCAGAGACCAGGAGGTTCCCGGGCGCCTTGGCTTGTGAATGAGCTGTTGGTCATTTCACGGGTCCACAGCTGCCCCAGTGGACTATCGCCGTCACGCTCAAGGTGTGTTTTGTCCACCGAGTTGCTCTGTTACTCGTGTCTTGCCCAGGCCTGGGGTTAGCTGCCACCATCTCACTGGATCGGATGCTGAGCCTAGAAGCTAACCAAGCCAATGGGAGAATGACTTGGGAGGCCTTGGGAAACTGAGGTCCAGAAAGGGTGGTCATTTGCCCAGAGACGCCTGTTCATTTAACAGAGGTTGACACTGGCAGCAGAGCCTGAGCTGCGGAGGGGCGCTTAGTCAAGTGGAGTTAACGAGGACATGAAAAATTGTGATTACCGAGCAGTGACGGCGTGCTGCCAGTTTCCCATGCAGCTGTAAGGTTGGGGGTTCCTGTTAATCACTGGATCCCCAGAACAAGCATGCCTGGTGACCTTGGGGCCAGTGTGTGCCCCCATGCGTGCCGTTGCTGGCATCGGTGGTTCAGAGGGAGTGGCTCAGGTCTCCTGATCCAGCGAGCTGGGCGTCCAAGATGCCGACACCGGGCACGTCACCTGCACCTCGGCCCCGACCTCAGGTTGAGTAATGTGCATTGTTTGTGTGCATCTCAAAAATTGTTTCATCACCTGGTGTTTATGTTTGCTGAGGAGGGTAGAATGGGAGGGGATGGAGTTTTGTATAAATAAAGGTTCTTTACCTCCTTCCCCACCCTCCCCACCCCATTTATTAAACAAACATACTGCCAGTCACTGTTGCGAGTGCTTTATCTCTATTAACTCGTAGAATCCTCCCATCCAGAGGTACTGAGACCAACCCAAGAGGTTAAGTAACTTCCGGTCTTCTTGGGTTTCCCTGAGACCAGGATTCAACTGCAGTTTGTTGAAATAGGTGGCAATCCCAGGAAGCCCTGCTTGGAGAGTGGGGAAAGGAGTCAGGGAAGGGCAGGAGGCAATAAAAGGTGTTATCGCACAGAGCGCCAGCGCGGGCAACAGGTGCTTCACGCCGCGGGGGAGCTTGGGCAAGCCAGGCGCAGTGCATGCCTAGAGGTGGGGAGCTAGCTGTTTGTCCACCAACTCCCGTCTGTCATTGGTGGAGGGCTGCTGCCAGGGGCAACTCCCCAGCACTTCCAGCTGCTCCAGCAAAAATTCCTCCGATTGAGAGCTGGGGGGGTGGGGGAGGAGCGGTGTTGGAGCAGCTCTGGGCACGTGGAGATGTGGACAGGGCTGTGATTGGCAGCTGCCCCTTTGCCAAGGTCACACAGCTAGTGGCAGACCCATAGCTGAGCCGTTGCTCAGCCTCTTTGTAGGTGATCCCTGCTTAACATCTGGGCGGTCGGTGTATGGAGTGGGCCTCAGACAGACAGGCAGGGGATCTTAAGCTCCTTTGTCTGCGATCACTCTGTGTCTGGGTAGCCGCCCTGACTGCCACGCTTGCAAAATGAAGGGCTCGGCTGTTTGAGGTTCCTTCCTGCTCTGGCATCTTACGTAATACATTACAGAGGTGACGGGGACCTCACTACCTCACATGCAGCCTAATGTTTGTGAGAACTGCCTCCTTTGTGCTGAGCCCAAATCTATCCCTTTAGCTGCCTGAGTCACCACCCCACACCCACGGTTTGCAGATGAGGGAAACTGCTCTAGAGAGGAAAAGGGACTTGCCAACGTCACACAGTGAGTGGCAGAACCTGAACTAGCCCTCTGGACCTTTTGTCTTCAAGAGTTCTTTGTAATAAAATATAATAATTTAAAATAAAAATAACTAGTTAGGACCAAGCAATTTGCTTGCTGTCGTACACTGACTGTGTCACAGCTCTAGCGAGCAGGTTATTATCCCAACTTTACAGATAAGGGAGCAGGCCCAGAGAGGTTGAGGTTTAGCTTAGGGCCACACAGCTGGGAAGTCCGGGAGCCAGGATTTGAATCCAGGTCTGATTGCAGAGCTCCCAGCCACCATGGTGTGCCATCTCATGTACAGCATGGCACTGACTCGATTGTCAGCTCTGATTAGCCTGCGGGTCATCTCAGAAAATCAAATTTTAAAACTAAGCAGCCAGTGGATAGGACTCGGTGCTTTCACTGCCGTGGCCCAGGTTCGATACCTGGTCCCGGTATCGGGATCCCGCAAGCCTCGTGGGGTGGCCAAAAATAAAAACTAAAAAAACCAAGAAAATATATTTGGGTGAGCGCTGGAGAGCTGGTTGGATTGCAAGTCCAACAGAATTGAGACTGACTTATTCTATCCCCAGGATCTTAGGAGGAAGACACCCAACTTGTCAGCTGAGGCTCATATTACAGAATATGGGCTGGGCTTTGGGAAACTAGAATGGAGAACTAGGCAGAGACACCGCCCATCTCTTATCCGGATTTCAACCCACCCTCCCAGGTTCAGGGAAGCTGGAGAGAGGTCACCGTTCTGGCTTCCCCAACCCCCTTCTCCATCTTAACACAGGGAAGGAGGAAGCGGAGAGAGCAGGAAACACATCCCACTGATGTTTACTGAGAACTTACTATGGGCCAGCCACTGTGCTGGATGTGAGGAAACTGAGTGACACAAAGTCCCTTCCCTCTTGGATCCTACAGTTCAGTGGGGTAGACAGAAATGTAAAAGACAAAAGGAAAAAATAGGAGTCTGAGGTGGGGGGGTTAGTGGAGAGGTCTTTAAGGAGGTGACATGTGAGCTGAGCCTTCAGTGACTAGAAGAACCAGGATGGACTGGAGGAAGAGCATTCCGGGCAGAGGATAGAGCAAGTGCAAAGGCCCTGGGGCACAAGGAGTTTGGCGTGTTCCCAGTAAGAAAGATCAGCTACAGCGCAGTGAGCCAGGGACAGTGGTGAGAGATAAGGTCAGGCAGGATGGGGGACTGGAGTGAGGAATTTATATTTTGGCTTAAATTAGCCCTACCCACTGAGAAACATGGTCCAATAGACACCCATCTCTCTTCAATCTCTCCAGTCCCAAACGTAATCCATCTATAAGCAGGAGCCCAGGAGAGGAAGTGGAGGCACTGGAGATGTTCCTCCAATAGGACTCCCTCTCACCTCGCAGAAGTGGAGAACTAAGGTTCCTTCTGACAACAGTGACGGGGGTGGTTAAAATCCTCCTTGCTGCTCTTCTCACTCAGGAGTGAAGTGAATCCCACCAGAAATGTGTTGATTAGCACAGGGGAGTGGCTGGCCGCCAGGGTCTTCCTTGGGAATTTCTTTGATAAAAGACTTTTAAAAATCCCCTTAAAATCTGATCTTGACCTCCCAGGCATGTCTCCAAGTTAGGCAGGGAACCCAAGGGTCTTCGGGGTGTGAAGTCCCAGCCCCCATCTCTGCTCTCTCTGTCTCCTTAGTCCTGCCTGTGTCTTCATTTTTTTTCATTTGTAAAATAAGAAGGATAATAAAATCTGCATTGGAGCGTTGTCCTGAGGATAGTCTACATTATCATCATCTTCATCATCTCCAGGGTTTACTCCAACCTGGCGGGGGCACAGGTAACAAGAGTGAAAAGGTACAACCAGTTTAGAAATCTAGAATTCTCAGCCCCAGCGACTGCTCTGGGCTTCCTCCCGTGGACCAAAACCAACCAAACAGAATGTTGCCTGCCGTTCAGTCAACAAAGAATGGTGTCTGCATTCTGGTAAACAAACATAGTGCCCACCATCAAGGCTTCAGCCACTGCAGCTGCCCCAGGACAGTGAGCCCCGAAGGGAATTCGGGAGAAAAACAGGATGCGCCCTAGACAGCTAAGATGCCCGGACTCTCGCATCTTCCCAAACACAGAAAAGCACTAAAATCATTAACTTGAGATGTCTGCTTGAGATGTCTGCTTTCGACGTTCTACTACATGTTTTGTTTCAGCAAAAACTCCTATAGATCCAGGCTGCTCTCTTACCTCTTCGGAACAGTTCCTCAGAGCGCTGAGAGGCTGTATCCCAGGCTATATAGTAACGTCCCTGAATAAAACATAATTCTCAGCTTTTACGGTGTGCTTTTTGTTTTGTTTTGTTTTTTTTCAGTAGACACTCCAAATCTCCCTGGTAAGCCCCTGATGACTCCCACTGCCGTTAGTTGATCCTGACATGGGAGATCCCCAGCTCATGCCCGCCTCCCCCATGCTCTCTGGCTTCTGCCTACTCCTTCAAGGTCAGGGCTTCCCCAGACTAAGCCTGGCGAGTCACTCCTTCATTCAAATATAATTACTCCCTGACAGCAATTGTTAAAATAAATTTCTCAAATTATGAAAGTGGATCAAAGTTTTATTTTAGATTTTAGGGAGGGAATCAGAAAAAAAGAGAGAGAACATTGGTTCAAGGAACAATCTTAGTGTTACCAAATGCAAGTTCATGTGCCGGACACACAGTGAGACCAGCAAACCAGAGCAGAGAAAGGTTTATTGCAGGGCCGTGCAAGGAGAGTGGATGGCTTGTACTCAACCCCGAACTCCCCAAAGGGCTTCAGCAAAGCATTTTTAAAGGCCAGGTGAGCGGGGGGAGGGGGTGGGTGGGCGGGGGCGTCACAGGGTGTGTGATCAGCTTGTGCACAGTTTTCTGATTGGTTGATGGTGAGGTATCAATTGTTAGGCGCCAGTAGGTCTGGGGTCATCAGTATCAAGCAGTTAACTTTCTTCCATTTAGGGGTGGTTTTAGCATCTGTAAAAACAACTGACGAAATGTGCATCAGATGCTATTATCTAGATATCAATACCTCATAGAGGAGCTACAGCAGAGGATATGGGGGAGGGGTCTGGCCCCAGAAGGCCCCAGAAGGTCCCGCTCTGTTACATTAGGAAGGGGTTTATAGCAAGACAAATGAGTGTCCGGAATAACGCTATCCCACAGGAATTTTTGCTGTGATGGAGAGCTTTCACGTTGTCCAATACAGTGGCACTAGCCATGTGTGGCTATTACACACTTGAAATATGGTTAGTGTGACGGAGGAACTGATTTTTTAATTTTATTGAATTAACATTTAAATTTAAACAGCCCCCCCAAATTTTAAATAGCCCCAAGTGGTTAGTGATTACATTATTGGTATTGGACAGGAGGACACGGCTAGATCATTACAGTCCAAGGTACAACTTTAGCAATTGCCTCAGCGTGGAGGAGAGAGGATAGGGTCCCAAGAGACGAAAGGAGAGAGGAGGGACAGGTTGCATCAAACGTTTGCCCCAGAGCTACTGAGGGGCGGGGTCTAATGGATCGGGTGGGACCAGCGGGGGACCGCCCCACCAAGTAGGAAGTAGGCGGCAGGTGTGGGCGGAGCGAGATGCTGGCCGCGTGAGTTTCCCAGCGCCCCTCGCCGGTCTGGACCAGAGGTATGGAGAGCAGGAGGGGTTCCCCAGGGTAGCAGCACCAAAGGGGCCTGGGCGCGGCCGGAGACTGGAAGGTCTCAGAAGAACCCAGGAGACCTCCAGAGGCATTGAATTCGGGGTCCCCCCGCCCTAGCCCCGCACACCCCCCGCCTCAATTTTACAAAGATTTTTCCAGAAGGTGGGGATGGCAGGATGGGGGCGTCGTTTCCGCTTTAGTTTTTTTTTTTTAAAAACAAAACCCCTACTTACCGCTTTTTTCTGATTACTAAATCGGCACGTGCCAGCCTTCTCCGATTCAGGGAAAACCTAAACGTTTTAGGTTAATAAATAGGAAAGTGAAAAACACCGGAAATCCTGACCCCCTCCCCAGCACCTGGCATTTCGTGGGCGGTCCCAAAATGTATGTTTGTTTTTGAAGGTGTATCTCCGTTAACATCCTGTTGAATAACCTGTCTGACATTATTTTCCCACGAAAGTTATTGATTAAAAAAACAACAGCACAAACAGCAAGAAGTTTCTGAGCCCCCGCTGCAAGGGAGGCATGACCTCACCGGATCCTCACAGCAGCCGGAGACCTCTGTGCGAGACTTTTCCATGACGTACCCTGACTCCTTACCACTCTTGTCTGCCGTTTGCCTAGATTCTTATACCGCTTTTACAGGTGAGAACACTGAGACTCAGAGAAGCAAGGCTCTGCACTCATCCTGCCTCGGTTTGAACCTGCCTGTGCCAATTCGGAGCCGTGTGACTGTGGGCAAGGTGTTGACCACTCTGGGTCTCAGTTTCCTCCCCATCAAAGATGGATAAGAGAAGTACCCTGCAGCCCACAGTGGTGGAGTGAGGAGCAGATGTCTTGATGGGTGAAGGCCAGGCGATGCCCAGCTGCTCTTGTGACGAACTGGCCTGAGCTTCCTGACAGCAGCAGGACAGTGCCAGTTCTTCCTCAAAATCCCACCCTTTTCCAGCTTTATTAATGAGTTGAGGACGCCTGGCCAGTGGAGATCAGACTGGCTGGAGACCAGCTCACTGGTCCCTGCTGCCCCCTAGTGGCGCACTCTTGCCCAGCGCCTGCCTCTGTGCCTATGGAGGTACCATGCCCAGAAAGCCCAGAAAACTAGGCCCGGGCTACCTCCACCCTCCCGACCTCTCCTCTCTTTCATCCCTGTCTTTCTCCTCCATCCCCTCCAGCACCTGGCAAAGGGCTTGACATACATTCAGAACTCAGGGTGCTCCGAGGACCAGCTGTGTGGCTCAGGGCCAGTCATGGAACCCCTCGGTGCTTCCTTCCTCTTCTGTAAAATGGGAATAATAATAGGACTGACCTCATGGAGCTGTTGTTAGAATTAAATATGTTAATACGCATAAGGCTCAGAATGGTGCCTGCACATAGTTAATGCTGTCCGAGCGTTTCCTAGCATTATTGTTATTACACTGAACGGGTCTGTGGGTGTCACAAAACATAATTAAAGGAGATAATAATATTCTAAATTTAATGTCACTTTATTTTGAAAAGGACAGACTGGACCAATAGAAATCCGACACAGAAATGGTCCCGATGGCATCACCCCACCAACTGTGTATGTGTCCACATCCCTTCTAGACATGGTCCATGTGCAGAGTCAGTGTTTGTATCTTTGCAGAGGTTTCTGTCGTGCATTTCTCATCATATATTCATATATATTATATAAGACAGGTCTTTCCAGAGAAGGAGAACAAAACAAGAGAGACCAAGATGCAGAGAGAGAGAAACACTAAACAAACTTCTGATCCCAGCTCCAGTTTGATACTTGACTCCAACTACAGAATGACCTCTGACCCAGCTGTAGACTGATTCCTGACCCATGCTGTGGACCTATTCATGATCTTAGCTGCACACTGACCCCAGCCACCTGCTGACCCCTAGCCCTGGCAACAGAATAATCTTTGACCCCAACCATAGACTGATCTCTGACTCTGGCCACTTGGCCCCTCACTCTTACACACTGACACACCACCCCATCTGGGAAATGGCATTTCCTGATTTCCAGCTGGTAAATTCAGCTTGAGTTGGTCAACATATCTGGTCTGTCTGTCCTTCCTCTCTGCCATGGAACCACAGAGAAAGCTCTCAGTTCTCCTTTCTAGTCAAAGAGAGCAGTGTTAAGGAAGTCCCCTTTGCCACCTTCTCTTCTGCTTTGGATGTGATGTCTGGTGGTTTGGCAGCCATCTTGTGATCATGAGGGGACAAGCTAGGAGAAGAAAGATAGCGCTCTGAGTGGGGCAGAGTGAGAGAAAAAAAAGGGCCTGGGTCCTTGATTATATCATCAAGTGATCAAATCGACCTCTGGATTCTGAAATAAACCATAAACATGCTTTTGTTTAAACCACGTAGATTTTCTTGGTTTAAACAAGAAAAGCCACAAAGCAGCTTTAAAGCCATAAAGCAGCCTTAAAGACTGTAGTTGGTAGAGAATTGGACCGCTAAAGATGTTCACGTCCTAATCTCTGGAAACTGTGGACGTATTACACTGCAAGGGAGAATCAAGATTGCAGGTGGAATCTCAATTGCTAATTAATTGACCTTGAGATGGGAGATTATCCTGGATTACGTGGATGGACTGATATAATCACAAGAGTCTTTATAAGTGAAAGAAGGATGTAGGAGGGTTAGAGTCAGAGAGAGAATTGAAGATGCTCCGCTGCTGGCTTTGAAGATGGAAGAAGGGGCCAGGTGCCAAGGAATGCAGGCAACCACTAGAAGCTGGGAAAGTCTAGGAACAGACTCTCCTTTCGCGTCTCCAGAGGGAATGCAGCCCTGCTGACACCTTGATATTTAGCTCAGTGAGACCAGTTTCAGACCTCTGACCCTAGAACTATAAGGTAATACATTTTTGTATTTCAAGCCCTGGATTTGTAGCATTTATTACAGCAGCAATAGGAAACGAATCCACAGATACTCCTCATTCATCTGGACACATCCCAGCCTTCTTTTTCCTCAAGCCCTTCACCCATCACCATCCTCTCCCTCATTTTTGCCACTCAGTCTCCACTTCCGGAGGGTTCTGTCAGATCTCTGCCTGCTCCGTACCTCCGTCACATCCACCGTTTCTTGTTAAAGTGAACATGGGGCAGGGCTGAACTTCATGGACAGGCCACCAGGGCACTAGTGCTGCAGGGCCCTGTGCTTGGAATTTGATGCTCTGAGGTCCCTTTCCTGAAATTCTTAGTAATTTTATTTCTGAATCTGTGCTTTGTAAGGGAAGCCCCATGGGACAGTGAGGCATGCGCCAAGGGCTTGGAGTCTCTGCTCGAAACTCCCACCTCCAGCCATCTGCTCGCCCCCCTGGGAGAGGGTCATAGCCACCGGCTCCTGCACCCCCTGGCCCTCTAGATACTACTTGGCCTCCCGCTTCCCCCCTGCATCCAGTATCCACTGGAGGGGGCTGGACACAAGGAAGGCACAAGGGAGGGTGGAGGTCGGTTGCTCACTTCATGGGATCTTGGTGAAGAGTATGGCGGTGACCGTTCCCACCCCAGGTGTGTCTGCCGGGTGGCCAGAGGCTGCAACTCAGCCGAAGCGAGCCTCTTGCCTGCCCCCCGTCCAGGTACCAAGAGTCACCATCTTGAATTCTTAGTACTTTTTGAAGAAGCCCTGAGTTTTCATTTTGCCCTGAGCCCCTCAAATTCCGTAGCCATTCCTGACATGGAGTCATTCTTTCTCTTCAAGATTGAGCCCTCCACCTCCAAACACCATCACTCCCGTGTTTTCAGCTTTTTCCCTGTGCAGGCTTCTTCCCATCACCACGTATAGCTGTCCTGGTCCCTTCCATCTGCAGACAACCAAAGCTTCCTTCCACCAGCCTCCGACTTGCCCTCTCTCTGTCTCTCTGTCTTTGTCTCTATCTGTCTCTGTCTCTGTCTCTCTCTCTCTGTCTCTGTCTCTCTTTCCCTCCTCAGACACAGTTCTCGAAAGCAGTCTCCTCTCTCTGTCTCTGCTTCCTTAGAGCACACCCACTCCTCAGCCGTCTCTGCGCAGAAGCACTTCTGCCTGGAGCCTGCTTCCACGGACAGCAGCTACCAGGTCCAGGCCTGTTTCACTCCCTAGCGTCCCCTGGCACCAGCCTCTCCCTTGTTCTTGAGGCTCTGCCCTTCTTGGTTTTCTTGCTGCAGGCTGTTTGCTCCTGGACAGGCTCCCTTCCCAGGCCTCCTCTGCCCTCCCTGAAATGTTGGGAATCCTCAAGGCCTGTCCTGGGCCACACACACACACACACACACACACACACACACACACACACCCCACGGGGAATCTTATCTGTGTCCATACAGATTGTAGCCAACCACAACCTTTACTAAATCTAGACCAGAGTTTCGTGGGGTAGGGACTGTATTGTCCAGCACCCAGCATAGTGCCTGGCCCACAGAGTGTGCTCAAGAGACATTGGTTCAGTGCATGAATGAATGAATGAATGATGCCTTCTAAATATGTCTCCCCAGCCCAGATCTCTCCCCTGAACTCCAGACCCATATAGCCAAATGCTTTGGGTGTATCTCAATTTCCACATCTCCCACCCAGATATGTCCCCTGTAGTAAACATCGCTATCTAGTGTGACATCAGTTATGATATATTGTATGAAATATTGTCCTTGATTTCTCATCAGGTCTCCCATGCCTCTCCCACTAGAAGGTAGACTTCACGGAGACAGAGATTTGGGGTTGGTTGGTCTACTGCTGTACCCTGGGGCTTTAGAACAGAGTGTGGTACATAGTAGGTGCTCAAGAAATACTCTGAACAAATGAATGGATCTCCACATGGATGTGCCCACATCTCAGACTCAGTGTATCCTCAGCTAAGTTCTTCATTATCCTCCGCACACTGTCTCCTTCCGGGTCCTGGTCTCAACTGCTAAATCGAAAGAGTGAGCGTTACTCCAGGCAGCGCCCTCCTCCCTCTCTACCGAGATTCGGGCGCTGGCACCCTGTTCCTAGCACCCCATCTCTCTTTCCTGCTCACGGTACCTCCTGGCTTGCATTAGCCAGAAGTGTGGCACACATACCCCTGGGGTAATCCAGGTGGGGGACACAAACCCCTGGGGTCCCTAAGATGATTTGAAGTGGAACATGGGTGTGGGGTAAAAGGACATCGAGAAAGTGATCCCTTTTTCAATTCTCTTTCTCTTCATCTGACTAGCCTTCCACAGGCCACAGTATCTAGCTAGAATTTCATAATTCGTTTTTGGTGTCATTGTTTTTGTTTTTATAGTTCATTTCTGTTTATGAAAAGGAAGGCTGGTTTTCCATTTGTGATGAAGACAATGTTTCTTCTAAAAATAAAATTCTTTAAATAAAACAAGTAAGTCAATATGAAGAAAAAGTTTTAAAGTGATGGAGGGCTTCCCTGGCAGTACAGGGGTTAAGAATCCTCCTGCCAATGCAGGGGACATGGGTTTGAGCCCTGGTCCAGGAGGATCCCACGTGCCGCGGAGCAAATAAGCCCGTGCGCCACGACTACTGAGCCTGCGCTCTAGAGCCTGCGAGCCACAACTACTGAGCCCACGTGCCACAAACTACTGAAGCCCATGCGCCTAGAGTCTGTGCTCCGCAACGAAGAGTAACCCCCACTCGCCGCAACTAGAGAAAGCCTGCACGCAGCAACCAAGACCCAACGCAGCCAAAAATAAATTAATTAATTAATTTTTTTAAAGTGATGGACAAACACGTACATCTGGAAGAAATAAACTGTGGCAGTGTGGATGAGGGACAAAAGTTTGGAAGATGTGGGTCTACAGACCAGAGCCCAAACCCTTTGCAGCCTGGCTCCTGGCTCCTCCCTTCTCATTCCTTCAGCCCATACTACTCCCCAGACACATGACCTTGTGTGATATAACGACTTATAATAAGAAATATATATTTGATCTTCGTCCCTGTTCCTGGCACAGAGCTCCTAAAACCCTCAGAATTTCCTAAGCGACAAGAGCATTAAATGTCTTTTGTTATGTTAATGAGGTGAGCTTTGGGAAGCCCCTAGGTCCCCTAAGGATGGAGGCTGGTTGCCAGGGGAACCAACCTTGTGATTAGAGGGGAACTGACAGTCCCTCCCTTCAACCTCCTGGGAAGGGAGAGGGGCTGGAGATTGCGTTCAATCACCAATGGCCAATGATATGATCATTCGAGCCTATATGATGAGGCTGCCACAGAAACTCAAAGGGACAGGGTTTGGGGGCTTCTGGTTTGGTGAACATTTGGAGGTGCTGGGAGATTGGCTAGTTCTGGAGATGACCTGGAAGCTCTGTGCCCTTTCCCCATACCTTGCCCTAATGCATCTCTTCCATCTGGCTGTTCCTGAGTTAAATCCTTTCCTAATAAATGAGAAACTAGTAAATAAAATGTTTCTCTCAGCCATGTGAGCTGCACTAGCAAATTAATCAAATCTGACCAGGGGGTTGTCAGAACCAAAAAAAAATCTTTTTATGAGCCAGTAAACCCATTTTAAAAAGCTAGTTCTGTCACTTGCAACCACAGGGCTCCTGCTTGAAACAGCGTTTTCTTGTTTTGTTTTGTTTTGTTTTGTTTAGATAGAATTCACATAGCATAAAATTCTCCATTTTAATTACTTAAAAATATACAATTTACTGGGTTTTAGTATATTCACAGTGTTGAATCCATCACTGCTATCTAATCCCATCATCACCCACCACACCCCTCCTCGCAAAAATACCCCAAGTCATTAGCAGTCACTCCCAATTTTCCCTCCGCACATCCCCTGATACCACTGATGAAACGTCATCTTTTAAGACCCAGTTACAGTGGGCATTTCCCCAGAACCTTTCACTAAAGACAAGGCAGAATTGTTCTCTCTTTTATACACATCCCTTTATTATCACTTATGATTGCCAGTTTTATTTTTTGTTTTTAACAATGGACTATTTTGAACATACAGAAAATTACTACTCCTGTTTCTCTGACTAGACTACCTTGAGGGCAGAAACTATATTTCTTCTGTGTCTCCTAGCCCCCAGCCCAGGGCCGGGTTCAGACAAAGTGTTCAGTGAAAATAAATAAATAAATAAAATATTAAAACAAAAAGTGAACAAGGGCTCAGTCCAAACATCCCAGCCCTGGGCTGGGCCAAGACGTGAAGATGCCAGAAAAGGTTTGTTGACTGACTGCTGGACATCCTTGGTAAACAGTTCCACAATGGATAACACTCTTACCTTGTTTGTGTGTGAAGGGCAGGTGGGGGTGGTATGCTTTAGCTGAACTGATCATTTCCCACACTCTGACAATTAATTAAACCCCAAACTAAAGTTACAGTTGGTTGCCACGTCTGGGTACTCCCTAAAATTTCCCCTAGCCACACCCACTTCAGATGCTTAGAGGCAGTAGAGTGGGGAGGCAGAGCAAACCAGCCATCACGGGCATGTTGACTGAACTTCTCTCATCTCAGTTGTCCCATCTGTACAATGGGGCTAAAATACTAAGTATGTCCTAGGGTCATCTGAGGATTAAATGAGTGAAGATTTGCATAGCATTTAGATGAGCACTGGCTCATTTAAGAAGTCTATTAAACAGGATACTTTTTCTGGGTTAACCAAGAAGTGTATGAGATCACTAAATCATTGCACATGCTGTTTCCTCTGCTTGGAAATACTCTTTTCTACCCCTTACTCACTGCCTTACTCTGTCACCTTTCCGCTTAGATGCCCCCACCTCCAGGAAGTCCTCTGGCTCCCTAGACTTTGGTTAGGTGCCTCTCCTCCAGGCTCCTTACACCTGTGCTTCCCCATCAGCACAGGTAGGGATGATCTGAGACATCTTGGGGTGCCCGTTGTCTTGCATGGGGCGGGTGCTGAGTTCATGAAAGGACATATCAGAATATACATCAAAGGATAAACAAGTGATTTTGTTCTCATCCCTGAGCGCTTCTAACTGAGACTCTTGCCCTGCCCTGGGCACCAAGGCCCTGGTTGCATCCTCCATGTGTCCCTGGGAAGAGAAGGCTGTGGACCAGTGGGCATCCTAAGGCTGGTTTGCACCAGCTCCAGAGAGCAGCTGTGTCATCTTTACTCAGCCCTGCATTCTGTGACATCATGTTGGTAGCTTGAAAGTGGCCAGGGTGGGAATATTTACAACCTGGAAAGCAGCAAACACCACACACCAGGTTTTTTTTTTTTTTTTTTTTTTTTTTTTTTTTTTTGCGGTATGTGGGCCTCTCACTGTTGTGGCCTCTCCCGTTGCGGAGCACAGCCTCCGGACGCGCAGGCTCAGTGGCCATGGCTTGCAGGCCCAGCCGCTTCGTGGCATGTGGGATCCTCCCGGACCGGGGCACGAACCCGTGTCCCCTGCATCGGCAGGCGGGCTCTCAACCACTGCGCCACCATGGAAGCCCCACACCAGGTTTTTGTTGTTTGCTTTTTGATGGCTGACCGGCACAGCCCCCGTTGTTATTTGGGGGGACCACAGAACGCTTGTTTCAGTCTCACCGGGACGTGCTTTCCCACAACTAGATTTTGCGTGTGCAGTTCCCTCTGCCTGGACCCCTCCTCCCCGCCCCCCACGGCTAACCACGGCTCCCTCGTGGCCCCTGGCCTTTGAAGGACAAGACGTGTGCTGCTTCCTCCTGCCCTTTCCCTGCTGCACCCAGCCTAACCTGCAAGCTGCTGCTGTCAGTAAATGCTTGTTGATTGTCTGACGGTTCTTGGTAAATACTTTTGTGAGTTTGACCTTTTCCCCATGTGAATGTGGGGAAACCACGGCAGCCTGAATTTTCAGTAAAGAGGAGCCTCTTTGAGGAAGGGAGTCTTTGCAGAAACTCACCACAGCTGCCTGGAAGCAGAGTCATTGCAGCCCTTCCTCCCTGCGTGCGCAGCCTCTTGGAAGACCCAGGTGACTCGGGGCCACGGCTCCCTCCGGTGCAAGATGGGGGAAGAGGAGGAGGTTGGGGACTCTGGGGCAGCGGCTCTTGGTGGGGTGGGAGGCCCTGGAGGCTGACACGCGTGTGCACACACACAGGTGGGGTGGGGCACGTCAGCGAATGCACGTGGATTTGTCACTTGGATCGTGGTCTGGTTTCAGGTGGGTTGACAGAGGCCTGGGGATCTTCCGACCACAAAAATAATGCTGGTCTCTGTCGCCTGCACGACCCACCTCCTGCCAAGACCCAGGTTGTGCCCTGTGGCTCCGGCAGAGAGCGAGAGGGTCTGCCCCTGTGTGCACACGTGGGGACAGTACTCACAGCCCCTGGCGCATGGGAAGGCTCAGCTCTGCAGAGCGAACGCTCAACAACCAGGACCTGTCTGATTTGACCATGGTGCGTGCATGTCCACACGGGCGCGTGCCACCCCCCCACCCATTACACATGTGGGGAAGGCGGGAACTCTGTTTTTGTCACTGCTATGTCCCCAGCACAGTGTCTGGCACATAGTAGATGCTCAATAAGTATTTGCTTTTATGCAAGTGTGCACGTGTACACACATATGTGCCTGTGTTCACGTGACCGTGTGTGTACCTGCACACGGGTGAGCATGGGTGGATGGGGCTGTTGTGTGCTTTCCGTGCAGCCACGTGAACAGGGCTGTGCACGCCTGTGTGTGAATGTGCCTGAAGAGGGAGCGTGAGAGAGGGGGCTGAGTCCTCACCGGCCCACGTGACCACGCGTGATGCATCTCCCAATCGCTGGGAATCTACCTCTGAGACCTCAGGTCGCACGTGCGCATGGGTGCGTGAGCAGGGGTGTGATTTCATGTGCACGTGTGTGTATGTGAGCGCTGTTCAGATGTACACATGGGGGTGTGCATGGACTTTTGTGAGAAAGGTGATGGGGCGGTGGTTAGCAAACTGTCCAGGCTCAAATTCCTTTCATTTCATAACTCGTCCATCTGAGCAAACATGGACGAGTTACTGAAACTCTTTGTGCCTCAGTTCTTTATCTGTGAGATGGGGTGAGAATAGCAGCTGTCTCCTGGAGCCATTTGGGGGACTAACTAAGACACTAGCCCTTGGCACTGATTCCATTAGGAGTGGCTCTGGGCGTGCCCATGAGAGGTCCATTGGGCGGGAATCTTCCACTAATGCCAGTAGCGAGTCCCAATCATGCCACCTGCTACTGTTTTAAGTGGTGTGTTGCACATGGCTCTATGAGCACATCTGTGTCCCCAACCTGCCCCCACCTCAGCCATAGCGAGATAAGGACCCTCTCTGCTGGGCATCAAGATTTGCATGTGGGTTACAGGGAAATAATCAGGCTTCGGTCTAAGATGATTGGAGCAGGGTGGAGGTGGGGGGAAACTGGACTCTGAACATTGCAGCCCCTCTCCTCAGCCATCCTTCCTCCCCACTCGGAGGAGCAGAACTTGGTCTTTCCTTGGTCACCTGACTCCATCCTCCCAGCCTGGAGAGATCAGTCTTTGCCCGGCCAGCTCACTGGGCTCTGGGGAGGAAGATATGAAACGATGGGCGAGGAGCTCACTCTGAGAAAAAGTGGTCCTAGGATGTGCTCACGGTGATTCCATTAGGAGTGGCTCTGGGCGTGCCCATGAGAGGTCCATTGGGCCGGAATCTTCCACTAATGCCGTAAAATGGAAAGAACCAGGTGACTTTCGGGGGTCTAAAAAGAGCGATCATGCTCAGGAGGGGAACTTTGTACCTCAGAAGACATCAGTGTGATTAAGGAGGATGAGGACTTTCCTTCACTCCTGCCCAGGCCCTGGGAGGGGCTGGAGGACAGGAAGTGACCTCCGAGGCTAATCCAGAGTGTTCATTCATCCACTGATTCACTTGAATCACATTTCTTGAGTCCCAGAAGATTCTAGGCCCTGGGGGATCCAAGACCGGTTCCTGCCCACGTGGAACTTGCAGTCACGTAGAAAAGCCCCAATAATGCAGTGAGGCTCACAGCACGATGAGGGAAGCATGGGCCCAGAGGAGGGATGACTCACCCAGTCTTGGGGCATCAAGGAAAGCTTCCTGTAGGAGGTGACATCTCCAGTGAAATCTGAAGGATGAAAACCAGTTTACCAGGAGATGGCAGGGGCGAGAGGGCATCTGGTGGAGGATACAGCACAGGCAAAGACCTGGAGGAACAGCCTGACCTGGCTGGGGCACACAGTGTGAGGTGAGTGAGGTGGTAGGTGAAGCCGGAGGGGAAAGCAGAGCCCTGGGAGCCACACGTGGTGTTTGAGGCTGAAAGGGCCTTGTCATCTGCAGGCCATCCTGACTCGGGGATGGCAGGGGTGCCTATTTCCTGGGATGAGTCGAAAATGGGGGTGGAATGGGGCTGATGGTGGAAAGGAGGGCCTTGAAATACCCATGCAATCACTCGACAAATATTTCATGAGCACCTACTATGCGCCAGGCACTGCTCTGAGGGTGGGGGGCTGTGCAGTGAACAGAACAGACAAATCACGGCCCTAATGAAGTTGCGTGTCTACTGTGGGGACAGACAGCCAGGAGATGGGCATGAGCACACTGAGTGAGGTCGGGTGGCAGTGAACAGGCCAGGGAGGTGAGGGAAAGAAGGGCAGAGAGCTGCCATCGGGGGAGGCCAGGGAAAGCCTCGCTGAGGGGTGGGGGCGTCTGAACACTGGCTTGACGGGAGTAAAGGAATGGGCCACGCACGCATCTGGAGGTGGGAGAGGGAGAATGTTCCGGGTGGAGGGGCAGCCTGGGCAAAGGCCCTGAGAAGGGAACGCTGTGATCCACGAACAGCAGGGAGGCCAGAGTGTCCGGAGCAGAGAGCGAGGGGGCGAGGAGATGAATTCCCTGGCGGTGGGGACCAGCCACGGAGGGCCTTGCTGGTACCCTAAGGACTTCGGGTTTTTTATTTGTTTGTTTCTTTTGGCCGCACCGTGCGGCATGAGGGACCCTAGTTCCCCCACCAGGGATTGAATCCGCACGCCCTGCATTGGAAGCACAGAGTCTTAACCACCTGACCGACAGGCTAGTTCCAGAACTTTGGGTTTATTCTACAAATGACAGGAAGGCTTTGGGGGGCCTTCCCCAAACACTTCCCCAACATGGAAGTGTCGAGATCAGATTTTTGTTTTATTTATTTATTTTCATAAATTTATTTATATATTTATTTTTGGCTGCGTCGGGTCCTCGTTGCTGCGCGCGGGCTTTGTTTTTAGTTGCGGCGAGCGGGAGCTACTCTTTGTTGCGGTGCACGGACTTCTCATTGCAGTGGCTTCTCTTGTTGCGGAGCACGGGCTCTAGGCGCGCGGGCTTCAGTAGTTGTGGCATGCGGGCTCAGTAGTTGTGGCTCACAGGCTTAGTTGCTCTGTGGCATGTGGGATCTTCCCGGACCAGGGCTCGAACCCGTGTCCCCCTGCATTGGCAGGCGGATTCTTAACCACTGAGCCACCGGGGAAGCCCCCAGATTTTTGTCTTAAATGACTACTCTGCAGGGAGGAGAACAGGATGTTTTGGGTGGGGGAGGTCCGAAGGCACAAGTGGGAAGAGCGATGAGCAGCAGCTTGCTGTGATCATCCAGGTGAGGGATGCTGGTGGCTCAGGGCAGGTGCTGACCTTGGAGTCTGGGTGTGTTTTGAAGGTAGACCGGCAAGACTTCCTGACACATGGGTTCAGGGTGAGGAAAGAAAGCGAGAAGGCAAGGATGACCCTGGGCTGAGGCCGTGCTGGGAACCCAGGCGCACTTGCAGTCCACCCCCTTCAGCCTGGAGTAGGTGGAATAATTATCACTGAGAAGCATAATCATAACCCCTGCTGTCTGTTTAGCCCCTACTCGGCCAGCCGTGGTGACCTCATTGCATCCTCGTTATTTTCCCATCTGCAGGTGGGGGTGTAGAGGCTCAAAAGAAGGAGGTCCGCCCAGGCTCTCTCGGCCCTAAGGGTTGAGGTTCACCTGCGATGTCATCAGTAAGATTGTGGGTCCAACACCGCTCCCACTACAACACCAAATCAGGGGTCCTCTCCAGGGGCTACCCGGCCATGTCTAGTGACACTTCCGGTTGTTACTGCTGGCATCTGGAAGCCCAGGATGCTGCTTAACATCCTACGAGGCAGAGGACAGCCTCACAGCAAAGAATCATCCAGCCCAGATGTCTACAGCACCGAGGTGGAGAGACCCGGCTCCCCCATCCTTCCAGCGCCCCTAAGAGACCACCTGAGGGATTTGGGAGCCCTTCCCTGAATGAGAAGTGAGTCTGTGTTAGGGTGGCAGTTAGCAGCAGGCAGCTGTGGTGACAGAGGCTGGTTCCTCTGTGGAACTGAACTTGACATCCTTGTGGCTTTTTTTGTCCTTTTCAATCGGCCCAGGCATCTGGGCCTAGGCCTCTCATGTGTAGACAGTCTCCAAGGGCCTGATGTGTCCCCAGCCCACTACCCTGCTGAGGACCTTCTATGGCTCTGGGTACCATCTTCCCTCCAGTCAATGGCCTCACCACTTCCTTCTTGTCCACCCACACCAGGGCCCTCATTCCGCAAATACCCTGTGTCTCTGCTTGGGGCTTTGTTGCTCATCTCCAGGGCACACTTCCTTCCTCTTTCAGTCTGTTCTTGACTGTTTTCCTTCTCTTATTTTCTTCTGCATTTATCTTGCTGCTCTTTCTCCAAATTCTTGAGAGGGATGTTTGAAACATTCCTTTTTAGCTTTTCTTCTTTTCTAATTTATGAATTTTTAAGGCTACAAATTTCCCTCTTGGTATTGTTTTAGCTGCAACCCACAAGTTTTGATATGTACTTTTTGTATCGTTCAGTTCAAAATGCTTTCTAATTTCCCACTGTGATTTTTCTCATTGTCCCTTAGGTAATTTAGAGGTGTATTTCTTTGTTTCCCCATCCACATTTTTGACAACCTTTGGAATGGCCTCTCCTATCTTTTCAACATAGTGAACTGCTCTTCTGAGTCCAGTTCCAGTGGCCCCTCCTCTGAGAAGCCTTCCCTGGACAGTCCCTCCACCCCAGTCCAGGCATGTAATTAGTAGTTGCCTCTTTTCTGTTCCCATGGCACTTTATACAGACGATCATTGTAACACTTTTAGGGCACACAGTAATGTATCTGTCAAGACTCTTTCAGTTTCAAGTGAAAGAATACTGATTCTTTTGGCTGAAACCAAAAGAGAACTTACTGTCTCATTTCACTAAGATGTCTGACTTTTAGGCATAGCTGGATCCAGGTGTTCTGATTCCTGACAACTCAGTTTATCTCTTGGTCATTTCCTGTATGTTGACTCCATTCTGTTGCAAGTTCTCTCATTGTGGCCATGAGCTATCTGCAGCTACTCCAGCTACTGCAGATATAGCTCATCCTCTCTGCTCCAAGTCTGGAGTCTTTGCCCTAATTGTCTCATCAAAAGTTTCATGGAGTCTCATTGGTTCTGACTGGGTCACATACTCTCACTGGATTAATTAATGTGGCCTGGAGAATAGAATACATTGGTTTAGGACAGGGTCATGTGCTCCCCTGGGGAGAGAGACAGAAAAAATCAGGACACAATTACCAGGAGAGGAGTAAGCTAGTACCAGAAAGCTAAAAAAGAAAAAGAAAAAGTAAAAAGGCACTACTCCTAAATACTGTTACTACTAACAACAACTATTTAAGTCAGTCTTATACTCACCGAATGCCACCATCCCAAGTGCTTTACTTTTAGTCTTGCGTGTCCCTTTCCCACTGGACTTGAGACCATCGACAGTGAGGGAAGTTCTGTTCTATTAACTGAGAAAAATCAGAAGCTACAAGGAAGGAAGGAGATGGGTAACTCTTCCTCAGCCCTATTAGTGTAGCTGCTGCAGTAACTCTCTGTCTTAATCAGCTCTGGCTGCCACAACAAATACCACAGACGAAGGGGCTTAAACAACAAATTTATTTCTCACGGTTCCAGAGGCAGGAAAGTCCAAGTTCAAGGTGCCGACTGATTCAGTTCCTGGTGAGAACCTGCTGCCTCGCTTCGACAGCTGCTCTCTCACGGCATCCTCACGTGGCCTTTCCTTAGGGCCCGTGGAGAGGGGGAGAGAGAACGAGCTCCCTGGTGCCTCTTCTTGTAAGGACACAAATCCAATCCTTAATGAATTCCTTAGCAGCCCCATCTCCATATACAGTCACATGGGGGGGTTAGGGCTACAACATGTGAATTTTGCGGGGACGCGAACATTCAGTCCAGAACACTCTCCATCCAGGATAAGCCCTCCCACATCTTTCCAAAAATGAGAGCCGCAGAGACACTGAGCATGAAAGGAGGCTTTATTGGCCCTGTGGTCCAACCACACATGCAATCAATCTGACCATACATACACCCACAACAACAGGTGGCCAAGCCTTGGTTTGCATACGACCGGGGATAGGAAGTTCACCTTCTACTGTAATTAGGCAGCTCTGACTGCGCTGGTCTGGACCTAAAGGTCAGCTCTCACATCCCGCACCCTGACTCTTCTCTTCTTCAAGCTAAATACCTCTGCTCCCTCGTGGTTTTCAGACCCTCTTCACACCCCTCCCACCTTTTTGGTTGCCTCTTCTGAATATACTCCAGTTCACCAATGTTCTTAAAATGAAGGGCCAGAACTAGACATAGGCTGCAGGTGTGGCCACTGCAGTGAGGCTCACCTCCCTTGTTCTGGGCACCACACCTCTCTTAAGGCAGCCTCAGGGTGCCTCAAGTTTCTCTTGGCCATGACATACTCTTGATGTTGGGAAAAAACCCCAAGCGCATGTTGCTTCAGTGGTTCTAATACTCGCACGTGTGAAATTGACTAGTTGACTTGAAGTAAAGGATACAATACTCATCCTTGGTCAGTGTCTTTGGAAGGACCACTACTCACATCTCTATAAATTTTTAATGCCTTCCCTCTTGCTGTGCCCTCTCTCCAGCATGCAGGTGCTTTGTGACCTTCCATTTTTAATTTCAAAAATGGAAATAGCTTCATTATTTTCCTCAGATTCCAGAAGCAATGTATCACTTTAAAAATCAATACAGGGGGGCTTCCCTGGTGGTGCAGTGGTTGAGAGTCCGCCTGCCGATGCAGGGGACACGGATTCGTGCCCCGGTCCGGGAAGATCCCACATGCCGCGGAGCGGCTGGGCCCGTGAGCCATGGCCGCTGAGCCAGTGCGTCCGGAGCCTGTGCTCCACAACGGGAGAGACCGCAACAATGAGAGGCCCGCGTACCGCAAAAAAAAAAAAAAAAAAAAAAATCAATACAGGGAATTCTCTGGTGGTCCAGTGGTTAGGACTTCACGCTTCCACTGCAGGGAGCATGGGTTCAATCCCTGGTTGGGGAACTAAGGTCCCGCATGCCTCATGGCACAGCCAAAAAAAAAAAATCAGTACAGAAAAATACAAAAAATTAAAAATAAAAATTCCCACCATCTAGATATAGCCCCATTAACCCTGGAGCTAGACTGCCCAGATTCAAATCCTGACTTGACCACTTTCTAGCCCTATGATCCTGGGCAAGTTGCTTAATCTCCTGCACCTTCATTTCCTTGAGTCTAAAATGCAGATATTAAAAGTGATAACTTAGGGACTTCCCTGGTGGTGCAGTGATTAAGAATCCACCTGCCAATGCAGGGGACACGGGTTCGAGCCCTGGTCCAGGAAGATCCCACATGCCGCGGAGCAACTAAGCCCCTGAGCCACAACTACTGAAACCCGCTCTCCTAGAGCCCATGCTCCGCAACAAGAGAAGCCAGTGCAATGAGAAGCCCACGCACCGCAACGAAGAGTAGCCCCGCTCGCCGCAACTTGAGAAAGCCTGCACGCAGCAACGAAGACCCAACGCAGCCAAAAATAAATAAATAAATTGATAACTTGGCACAGGGCCTATTAGATGGTAAGTTCCTTAAAACTGTAAACAATTTTGTTATTAATAATTGTATCAGTCAGGGTTCTGTTTCTCTGGAGAACCTTGACTAATACAGAGAAATATGTCTTAGTCAGTTCAGGCTGCCGTAACAAAATACCATAGACAGGGGCGGGGGTGGGGGCAGCGGGTGCTTAAACAACAGAAATTTATTTTCTCACTGTTCTGGAGGCTGGAAGTCTGAGGTCAAGTCTGAGCCAGGAAGTCAGCATGGTCGGGTTCTGGTGAGGGCTCTTTTCCTGGCTTGCAGACGGCCATCTTCTTGCTGAGTCTTCACGAAAGTTGGGGAGGCAGAGAAAGAGAGAGAGAGAGTGTGTGTGTGCTCTGGTGTCTCTTCCTCTTCTTATGAAGCTACAGTCTTATCAGATTCAGGCTTCACCCTTATGACTTCATTTAACTTTCATTACCTCCTAAAGGCTCTGTCTCCAGATAGTATAACATTGGGGATAAGGGTTTCAACATATGAACTGGTGGGGGGGAGGGGATGCAGGTCAGTCCTTAGCAATAATATCAGTGTATGTGATGGCTATTGTCTTTGTGTAACATGACTCTGTACCAGCACCCCCTTCTTTTTGTGATAACCACAGCGATGGGTTGGCAGTGACCCAATCAGAGCCTCCCTCCTCTTGGTCACAGTGACTCGTGCAGGTATGGCCAGGTTACTCAAGCTGAGCCATCCTTGACCCCAGACTGGCACACAGATTGGCTTGTGATTCAGTCAAAGCCAATGCAAATAATTCCCTGGGGTTTTTCTGGCTGGAGTCCATGGAGTCTATTCCTTTCCACTCTGACTGCAGAGCTGGTGAGTTGGGAGTTTGGGGTCTCCAGATGCTGCACAGAGAAAGCCCGACTGCAGTAGGAGAGAATCCCTTTCTGAGCTTTGCCCACCTGCTGCAATACATTCCCAGGTTTGCTAAGCTTGCTTGGTTTGGTTTTCTACTACTGCAACTGGAATAATGTTGTTAGTAACAGGCCCCGAGTAATAAAATTGGTTTAGTTTATTTTCTAGGATATGAGAGATTGTTCATTGTCAGTGTCAATTTTATCTTTTTTCCTCCATAACAAGCCCCTGATGGGCATCTATCCATCAGTCAGGATTCTATCTGCATCTATATCTACCGCTATGTCTACATCCACATCTGTATGCAAATCTGTATCTATATTAGTTCAAATACAGGTTCGGTTGCATGCAACAGGAACTCAAGTTGATAGTGGCTTAAATGAGTGTTTTTTTTCTTACATGGACAGAGATGTCCAGGGCTGAGTGGTGCCCCACAAAGTCACCCGGGCACCAAGGCTTCTTCTATCTTACTGCTCTGCCATCCTTAGGATATTTTCCATGTCTGCATTCTCCGAGATGGCCACCACCATGCCCACATTCCAGGGATCAGGAGAAAGAAAGGGGGCAGAATGGCAGGTTACATTCCCTCCCTTTATTTATTTTATTTTATTATTTTCATTTTTTAGTGGCTTTAAACAACCATTCTGTCACGATCATAGGTTCTGTGGGTCAGGCATTTGGACAGGACCCAACAGATATGGTTTGTTTCTGCTCCATGGTATCTGAAATTTGAGCTGGGGAGATTTTTTTGTTTTGGTTTGCCCACGCCACGCGGCTTGCAGGATCTCAGTTCCCTGACCAGGGATTGAACCCAGGCCGCAGCAGTGAAAGTGTCAAATCCTAACCATTAGAGCACCAGGGAACTCCCAGAGCTGGGGAGATTTGAAGGCTGGGGGTGACTTACCAGCTGGGGGCTGGAATCATTTGATGGCTCGATCACCTGCAGGTCTGGCACTTGGGTCAGGGTGACTCAAAAACAGGACAGCTGACCAGCAAACCTACACGTGATTTCTCTGTGCAGCTGGATTTTCCCATGGCGTGGCCGCCTCAGGGTTCTTAGAGCTCTTGCCTGGCAGCTCAGCGCTCCCAGTAGAAGTGTTCCAGTCTTTTTTTATTTTTAAAAACTTAAAAGATTTTAAAAGTATAAGGCACCTCCCTATAAGGTATGACTCTGAAATTGCACATGGTACTTATACTCACAAAACCTGATTTTCTCACTTGATCTATTACATCTTTTGATTTTAAATAATATAGGCTATCTATTTCTATATCATCTATTTTATATACAAATTAATTTTCCCATTTTAATATCTGCAGAGTATTCCATGATATCAATGTTTTATAAGTTATTAATACAACCCTCTCTTCCTGGTTCATTCCAACTTTGTCAATATTTTTATATGTACCTGGCATAACTTGTTCCACCAGTCTGGGTATACAAATAAGCCCCTTTCTCTTTTTGATAGTCATTCAAACCCCCTGTGTGGTTACAGGTTACATTCAAATGGTATGAGACCAACCACAGTGGCTCAATTACTTAAGGGTCTATTCTCCTGTGTAATGTGAAGCCTGGAGGCAAGTAACTACTGACATTGGTTCATGGCCTGTGATATCAGCACCAAGGTCTCTGTGATTCTCTTGGTCTTTCCCTTTGGTTCCAAATGGCTGCTAGAGCTCCAGCCATCATATCTACACTTTAGGCAGGAGAAAGGAGGAACTGGAAGAATAGAAGGGCCAAAGGGTGCTCTCAGAAGCTCCGTTTGAACATTCCTATCATTAGCTTCAAGGAAGGCTGGGAAGTGGTCTGTTAGCTGGGCTGCCCAGAATTACACTGTAGTTCTTTTTTTTTTTTGAATTTTTGAATTTTCTTTTATTTATTTTTTATACAGCAGATTCTTATTAGTTATCTATTTTATACATATTAGTGTATATATGTCAATCCCAATCTCCTAACTGATACCACCACCACCACCACCTCCGCCACTTTCCCTGCTTTGTGTCCATACGTTTGTTCTCTACATCTCTGTCTCTATTTCTGCCCTGCAAACCGGTTCATCTGTACCATTTTTCTAGGTTCCACATATATGTGTTAATATATGATATTTGTTTTTCTCTTTCTGACTTACTTCACTGTGTATGACAGTCTCTAGATCCATCCACGAATGACCTAATTTCGTTCCTTTTTATGGCTGAGTAATATTCCATTGTATATAGGTACCACATCTTCTTTATCCAGTCATCTGTCGATGGGCATTTAGGTTGCTTCCATGACCTGGCTATTGTAAATAGGGCTGCAATGAATATTGGGGTGCATGTGTCTTTTTGATTTATGGTTTTCTCTGGGTATATGCCCAGTAGTGGGATTGCTGGGTCATATGGTAATTCTATTTTTAGATTTTTAAGGAACCTCCATACTGTTCACCATAGTGGCTGTATCAATTTACATTCCCACCAACAGTGCAAGAGGGTTCCCTTTTCTCCACACCCTCTCCAGCATTTGTTGTTTGTAGATTTTCTGATGATGCCTATTCTTACTGGTGTGAGGTGATACCTCACTGTAGTTTTGATTTGCATTTCTCTAATAATTAGTGATGTTGAGCAGCTTTTCATATGCTTCTTGGCCATTTGTATGTCTTCTTTGGAGAAATGTCTTTTAGGTCTTCTGCCCATTTTTTGATTGGGTTGTTTGGTTTTTTAACATTGAGCTGTTTATATATTTTGGAGATTAATCCTTTGTCCGTTGATTCGTTTGCAAATATTTTCTCCCATTCTGAGGGTTGTCTTTTCATCTTGTTTGTAGTTTACTTTCCTTGGCAAAAGCTTTTAAGTTTCATTAGGTCCCATTTGTTTATTTTTGGTTTTATTTCCATTATTCTAGGTGATGGATCAAAAAAGATCTTGCTGTGATTTATGTCAGAGTGTTCTTCCTATGTTTTCCTCTAAGAGTTTATAGTGTCCAGTCTTACATTTAGGTCTCTAATCCATTTTGAGTTTATTTTTGTGTATGATGTTAGGGAGTGTTCTAATTTCATTCTTTTACATGTAGCTGTCAAGTTTTCCCAGCACCACTTATTGACGAGACTGTCTTTTCTCCATTGTATATCCTTGCCTCCTTTGTCATAGATTAGTTGACCATAGGCGTGTGGGTTTATCTCTGGGTTTTCTATCCTGTTCCATTGATCTATATTTATGTTTTTGTGCCAGTACCATATTGTCTTGATTACTGTAGCTTTGTAGTATAGTCTGAAGTCAGGGAGTCTGATTCCTCCAGCTCCGTTTTTTTCCCTCAAGACTGCTTTGGCTATTCGGGGTCTTTCGTGTCTGCATACAAATTTTAAGATTTCTTGTTCTAGTCCTGTAAAAAAATGCCACTGGTAATTTGATAGGGATTGCATTGAATCTGTAGATTGCTTTGGGTAGTATAGTCATTTTCACAATATTGATTCTTCCAATCCAAGGACATGGTATATCTTTCCATCTGTTTGTGTCATCTTTGATTTCTTTCATCAGTGTCTTATAGTTTTCTGAGTACAGGTCTTTTACCTCCTTAGGTAGGTTTATTCCTAGGTATTTTATTCTTTTTCTTGCAATGGTGAATGGAATTGTTTCCTTAATTTCTCTTTATGATCTTTAGTTGTTAGTGTATAGGAATACAAGAGATTTCTGTGCATTAATTTTGTATCCCGCAACTTTACTAAATTCATTGATTAGCTCTAGTAGTTTTCTGGTGGCATTTTTAGGATTCCCTATGTATAGTATCATATCATCTGCAAACAGTGACAATTTTACTTCTTCTTTTCCAATTTGTATTCCTTTTACTTCTTTTTCTTCTCTGATTGCTGTGGCTAGGACTTCCAAAACTATGTTGAATAACAGTGGCGAGAGTGGACATCCTTGTCTTGTTCCTAATCTTAGAGGAAATGCTTTCAGTTTTTCACCATTGAGAATGATGTTTGCTGTGGGTTTGTCATATATGGCTTTTATTATGTTGAGGTAGGTTCCCTCTGTGCCCATTTTCTGGAGAGTTTTTATCATAAGTCGGTGTTGAATTTTGTCAAAAGCTTTTTCTGCATCTATTGAGATGATCATATGGTTTTTATTCTTCAATTTTTTAATATGGTGTATCACGTTGATTGCTTTGCATATATTGAAGAATCCTTGCATCCCTGGGATAAATCCCACTTGATCATTGTTGTACGATCCTTTTAATGTGTTGTTGGATTTTGTTTTTGCTAGTATTTTGTCGAGGATTTTTGCATCTATATTCATCAGTGATATTGGTCTGTGATTTCCTTTTTTTGTGGTATCTTTGTCTGGTTTTGGTATCAGGGTGATGGTGGCCTCATAGAATGAGTTTGGGAGTGTTCCTTCCTCTGCAATTTTTTGGAAGAGTTTGAGAAGGATGGGTGTTAGCTCTTCTCTAAATGTTTGATAGACTTCACCTGTGAAGCCATCTGTTCCTGGACTTTCATTTGTTGGAAGATTTTTAATCCCAGTTTCAACTTCATTATTTGTGATTGGTCTGTTCATATTTTTCTGTTTCTTCCTGGTTCAGTCTTGGAAGGTTATACCTTTCTAAGAATTTGTCCATTTCTTCCAGGTTGTCCATTTTATTGGCATGTAGTTGCTTGTAGTAGTCTCTTAGGATGCTTTGTGTTTCTGCAGTGTCCGTTGTAACTTCTCCTTTTTCAATTCTAATTTTATTGATTTGAGCCCTCTCCCTCTTTTTTTTGATGAGTCTGGCTAATGGTTTATCAATTTTGTTTATCTTCTCAAAGAACCAGCTTTTAGTGTTATTGATCTTTGCTATTGTTTTCTTTGTTTCTATTTCATTTATTTCTGCTCTGATCTTTATGGTTTCTTTCCTTCTACTAACTTTGGGTTTTGTTTGTTCTTCTTTCTCTAGTTCCTTTAGGTGTAAGGTTAGATTGTTTATTTGAGATTTTTCTTGTTTCTTGAGGTAGGCTTGTATTGCTATAAACTTCCCTCTTAGAACTGCTTTTGCTGCATCCCATAGGTTTTGGATAGTCATGTTTTCATTGTAATGTGTCTCTAGGTATTTTTTTATTTCCTCTTTGATTTCTTCAGTGATCTCTTGGTTATTTAGTAGTGTATTCTTTAGCCTCCATGTTTTTTGTGTTTTTTACGTTTTTTTCCCTTTAATTGATTTCTAATCTCATAGTGTTGTGGTCAGAAAAGATGCTTGATATGATTTCGATTTTCTTAAATTTACTGAGGCTTGATTTGTGACCCAAGATGTGCTCTATCCTGGAGAATGTTCCATGTGCACTTGAGAAGAAAGTGTAATCGCTCTTTTTGGATGGAATGTCCTATAAATATCAATTAAATCTATCTGGTCTATTGTGTCATTTAAAGCTTGTGTTTCCTTATTAATTTTCTGTCTGGATGATCTGTCCATTGGTGTAAGTGAGGTGTTAAAGTCCCCCACTATTATTGTGTCACTGTTGATTTCCTCTTTTATAACTGTTAGCAGTTGCCTTATGTATTGAGGTGCTCCTATGTTGGGTGCATATATATTTATAATTGTTATATCTTCTTCTTGGATTGATCCCTTGATCATTATGTAGTGTCCTTCCTTGTCTCTTGTAACATTCTTTATTTTAAAGTCTATTTTATCTGATATGAGTATTGCTACTCCAGCTTTCTTTTGATTTCCATTTGCATGGAATGTCTTTTTCCATCCCCTCACTTTCAGTCTGTATGTGTCCCTAGGTCTGAGGTGGGTCTCTTGTAGACAGCATATATATGGGTCTTGTTTTTGTATCCATTCAGCAAGCCTGTGTCTTTTGGTTGGAGCATTTAATCCATTCACGTTTAAGGTAATTATCGATATGTGTGTTCCTATGACCATTTTCTTAATCGTTTTGGGTTTATTTTTGTAGGTCCTTTTCTTCTCTTGTGTTTCCCACTTAGAGAAGTTCCTTTAGCATTTGTTGTAGAGCTGTTTTGGTGGTGCTGAATTCTCTTAGCTTTTGCTTGTCTGTAAAGCTTTTGATTTCTCCGTCGAAGCTGAATGAGATCCTTGCTGGGTAGAGTAATCTTGGTTGCAGGTTCTTCCCTTTCATCACTTTAAATATATCATGCCACTCTCTTCTGGCTTGTAGAGTTTCTGCTGAGAAATCAGCTCTTAACCTTATGGGAGTTCCCTTGTATGTTATTTGTCATTTTTCCCTTGTTGCTTTCAATAATTTTTCTTTGTCTTTAAATTTTTGTCAGTTTGATTACTTTGTGTCTTGGTGTGTTTCTCCTTGGGTTTATCCTGCCTGGGACTCTCTGCACTTCCTGGACTTGGATGGTTATTTCCTTTCCCATGTTAGGGAAGTTTTTGACTATAATCTCTTCAAATATTTTCTTGGGTCCTTTCTCTCTCTCTTCTCCTTCTGGGACCCCTATAATGTGAATGTTATTGCATTTAATGTAGTCCCAGACATCTCTTAGGCTGTCTTCATTTCTTTTCATTCTTTTTTCTTTATTCTGTTCTGTGGCAGTGAATTCCTCCATCTGTCTTCCAGGTCACTTATCCATTCTTCTGCCTCAGTTATTCTGCTATTGATTCCTTCTAGTGTATTTTTTATTTCAGTTATTGTATTGTTCATCTGTGTTTTTTTGTTCTTTAATTCTTCTAGGTGTTTGTTCTTTAACTCTTCTAGGTTTTTGTTAAACATTTCTTGCATCTTCTCGACCTTTGCCTCCATTCTTTTTCCGAGGTCCTGGATCATCTTCACTATCATTACTCTGAATTCTTTTTCTGGAAGGTTGCCTATCTCCACTTCATTTAGTTGTTTTTCTGGGGGTTTATCTTGTTCCTTCATCTGGTGCAAAGTCCTCTGCCCTTTCATTTTGTCTGTCTTTCTGTGAATGTGGTTTTCCTTCCACAGGCTGCAGAATTGTAGTTCTTCTTGCTTCTGCTGTCTGCTCTCTGGTGGATGAGGCTATCTAAGAGGCTTGTGCAAGCTTCCTGATGGGAGGGACTGGTGGTGGGTAGAGCTGGGTGTTGCTCTGGTGGGCAGAGCTCAGTAAAACTTTAATCTGCTTGACTGCTGATGGGTGGGGCTGGGTTCTCTCCCTGTTGGTTGTTTGGCTTGAGGCAACCCAACACTGGAGCCTACCTGGGCTCTTTGGTGGGGCTAATGGCAGACTCTGGGAGGGCTCATGCCAAGGAGTACTTCCCAGAACTTCTGCTGCCAGTGTCCTTGTCCCCATGATGAGCCACAGCCAACCCCCGCCTCTGCAGGAGACCCTCCAACACAAGCAGGTAGGTCTGGTTCAGTCTCCCCCGGGGTCACTGCTCCTTCCCCTGGGTCCCGATGCACACACTACTTTGTGTGTGCCCTCCAAGAGTGGAGTCTCTGTTTCTCCCAGTCTTGTCAAAGTCCTGCAATCAAATACCGTTAGCCTTCAAAGTCTGATTCTCTAGGAATTCCTCCTCCATTGCCGGACCCCCAGGTTGGGAAGCCTGACGTAGGGCTCATAACCTTCACTCCAAGGGGTGGACTTCCATGGTATAAGTGTTCTCCAGTTTGTGAGTAACCGACCCAGGAGTTATGGGATTCGATTTTATTGTGATTGTGCCTCTCCCACTGTCTCACTGCAGCTTCTCCTTTGTCTTTGGATGTGGGGTATCTTTTTTGGTGAGTTTCCGTGTCCTCCTGTCGATGATTGTTCAGCAATTAGTTGTGATTCCGGTGCTGTCGCAAGAGGGAGTGAGCGCATGTCCTTCTACTCCTGAGTCTCTCTACACTGTGGTTCTAATATGAGGAAGAAGGGCAGGAAGGAAGCTGGGAGGCAATTAGCAGTGGCTGCCATTTGCCCTGCAGCCAACGTTGGAGCCTCACCCTCATCATCTCAGCTCTACACACTGAGGGGTTCTTATTGCAAATACTTGCAACTAGTAGCCCGAAGGCTTATTGTTGGCTGCAGGTACACACAGGAGGGCAGCTGAACTGCCCCTGGAAGCAGCCCTCTACTAATGGCAGATGGGGTCCTAGTGAAGAAATACCCCGGCTTCCTTGCTCCTCGTCTGGGACAAGTTGGAGAAGTTAACTGGATTAAGTTCCAGTTGCCACAGCACTAACCCGCTCTTAGAGCTCCCTGTTGGCTTCCTGCCCGGCCGTGCCTCACTTGCTGACTGGCCTGCAGATGTTTTCTGGGATCACCTCTCAAATCCATCACGTGCACTTGAATCCTCGTCTTATAAATTGCTTCTGGCTCCGCAACAAGAGAAGCCACCACAATGAGAAGCCTGCGCACCACAACGAAGAGTAGCCCCCGCTCGCCGTATCTAGAGAAAGCCTGCGTGCAGCAACGAAGACCCAATGCAGCCAATAATTAATTAATTAATTAATTAAAAAGAAATTGCTTCTGGGGGAACCCAACCAGGACATCCTTCCTGCCTCAAACAGCAATAATGTGATCCATGGCTGGGCAATCTGATCAGCCCACCAGGGAGACTAATTTGAAGAAGAGATTTAGAAAATTCTAAGATGTTATTATCACCTGCTTGAATGAGAGTCCTGTTTGGTCCACAGCCTCAAACACACCAAGGTGAGTCTTGAAAGCAGGATAATCATTTCCCTCCTGTGTTACTCGTAACTGAGGGCACTGTTTATTAGTTTTACCTTTATATTCAGCCACTGCTCTTGAAATAAATCCACTGTAACAGCGTAACAGAATGAAAAGATGGTTCCAAGTCTCAGCCACGTGTGTACAGCCCAGCCCTCCTGCCACCACCCTCTAGACGTTACCTTCTGCTATGGTGAGTTCTCAGTGTAACACCTCCTGCTCTTCCTTGGCTAGAGTCCTCAGCAGACCATTTGGTCCATCAAAGGAGCCCTACAATGTTGGGCCTCAAAAGGAAATGGATGCGGAAGGAGGTGCCTGAGAGAGATTTTAAAAGATGTAAATAAATGGAGAGCTAGTTCATGGGCATGGATTGGAAGATACAATATTTTTAAGATGGCACGTCCCCCAATTGATCTATAGATTCGACACAATCCTTGTCAAAATCCCAGCAGATATTTTTGCAGAAATTAACAAGTTAATCCTAAAATTTATACAGAAATCCAAAGGAACCAGAATAGGCAAAACAATTCTGAAAAAGCAAAGTAAAGTTGCATGACTTTCACTTCCCAATTTCAAAACTTGCTACAAAGCTACTGTAATCCAAGACCTACTAGAGAGTGGACTTGAGGATATAGGGAGGGGGAAGGGTAAGCTGGGACAAAGTGAGAGAGTGGCGTGGACATATATACACTACGAAACATAAAATAGATCACTAGTGGGAAGCAGCCGCATAGCACAGGGAGATCAGCTCGGTGCTTTGTGACCATTTAGAGGAGTGGGATAGGGAGGGTGGGAGGGAGGGAGACGCAAGAGGGAAGAGATATGGGAACATATGTACATGTATAACTGATTCACTTTGTTATGAAGCAGAAACTAACACACCATTGTAAAGCAATTATACTGCAATAAAGATGTTTATAAAAAAAATTTTAAAAAAAGCTACTGTAATCCAGACAGTGTGGTACTGACACACAGATAGACTTAAAGCAATGGAACAGAATAGAGAGTACAGAAATAAACCCATACATTTATAGTTAATTAATTTTCAAAATAGGTGCCCAGGTAATCCCATGGGGAAAAGACAATCCTTGTAACGTATTATGCTGGGACAATTGGATATTCACACGCAAAAAGATAAATTTAGATTATCTCACACTATACACAAACATTAACTCAAAATGAACAATGGTGCTAATCATAAGAACTAAAACAATGAAACCTTTAGAAGAAAACATAAGGAGAATTTTTGTTACCTTGGGCTAGGCACATTGCTCTTAGACATGCACCAAAAGTGCGATCCACAGAAGGGAAAAATAATTGGTAAATTGCACTTTAATAAACTTTAAAATGTAGAGAATTTCAAGGCTCAGTCTTTCCACTGACACAAGCATTAAGCTGGCAAAACCTGTCAGAATCAACTTTTTTTCCTGGAATCTAATCAAAACTGTAAAGCAACCAGGGGGCCTCCTTGATGAAGAAAGAGACTCAGTATTTGCTAAGAATGTATTGTGGCATTTTTGCTTATCTGCTTACTATTTCCTATTCCCCAGCTCAGTGAGTGGGGGTGGGGTGGGAACAGTGGTCTGCATTTTGGGTGTGATTTGCTAGAACAGGAAAGGGAAAGGGCAATACAGACTTTGTTCTCTAAGAATTGTGGTTGTACCTTTTGATCTGTCTGGTAGCTTCCTGAGGGACTGGCTTGGGCATTTGCCTTCGTCGTGCCCCCCCTTTGAAACTCTTTCAAGACTGGAGCTGCTTCCTAGGTAGTGTCTGTTGAAATAATTTAAAGACATATACTGCCCAACTGGGGCAAGGGGTGATGGACAGAGCAAGCACAGACAGACCAAAAAGCCTGGGAAGGAGGAGGCTGGAGAGGAAAATACAAAGGCATTGAAAGGCTTCCACATATACCAGGGAATCTGGAATGCAATGCATGTGCCCAGGGCTGAATGCAGCACAGAAAAGATCTGAGAAGACCCTAGGTTTGCACCTCTGGCTAATCTTTGGATTCTTCACAAGCAGGTGAAACGCTAAGGTGAAAGCTAAAATGCAGTTATAGTCAGCCTGGCTAAGCATTGAAGAAGTGTCCCAGCTCAGAGCCAATCTCTAAAGACTGAGAAAGGAGTTTTTGTTCTGTGTGCCTTATTCATTTTGGCTCCAGGTGTTTAAGGAAATCTCTATCAGATCGCTGGCTGACTGCCAAGATAATGGAATGGAGTGGAGACTTCAGTGAATATACAGCAACAAGGAATAATACAGTATTTGCAAAAATAGATTGGAAAAGTCACTAAACAAATGGATGGCTGCAGCCAAAGCAAACAACAAAAGCAAACCCTGTTGGGGCAGAAGGGCAGGGGAGAATCTAATTTCCAGAGTTATCACATTACAATGTTCAAGATGTCCAGTTTTCAACAATAACAATAAGGCATAAAAGACATAGGAAAGCATGGCCCATTCACAAGGAAAACACAAACCAAAAAGGAAAACGACAGAAACTGTCCCCGAGGAAATCCAGACATTGGGCTTACTAGATAAAGATTTTAAATCTGGTGTCTTACATATGCACAAAATGCTAAAGGAAACCATGGATGAGGAACTAAGGGAAACCAGAATGATGTATGAACAAATAGAAAATATTAATAAAAAGAAATTATACAAAGGAACCAAATAAAAATTCTGGAGCTGAAAAGTAAACACTGAAATGAGAAATTTACCAGAAGGGTTCAACATCAGATTTGCAGCAGGCAGAACAAAGAATCAGTGGCTTGAAGATAGGCAAATTGAAATTATCCAGTTTGAGGTGCCTAAAGGAAAAAAAGGGTGAAGAAAAGTGAACAGAGCCTAACGGACTTGTAGGGCCCCATTAAGTACAACAACCTATGATTTATAAGAGTCCCAGAAGGAGAGGAGGGAAAGGGCCAGAGAGAATATCTGAATGGCCTCCACCATCTGTTACTACAAATCAGTAACCTAACTGTACACCTTAAGGAACTAGAAAAAGAAGAGCAAATTAAACCCAAAACTGGCAGAGGAAGGAAATAAAAACGATTAAAGTGGGGACAAATGAAACAAAGTATAGAAAAACAGTGAAGAGGATCAACAACACCAAGAGTTGTTTCTTTGAAAAGATCAACAAAATTGACACACCTTTAGCTGAACTAAGCAAAAAAGAGAAGATGCAACAGACTAAAATTAGAAATGGAAATGAGGCCATTATTACCAACCTTACAGAAAAAAGATTATAAGAGAATAAAAATTGTATGTCAAAAATTAGATAACCTAACTATCCATTTAGAAATGGAAAGACTCCTAAAAAGACATAAATTACCAAAACTGACTCAAAAAAAAAGAAAGAAAATCTAAACAGATACATAAGAAAAAAATAGTTGAATCAATAATCAAAAACCTCTTAACGAAGAAAAGTCCAGAGTCAGAAATGCTTCACTGATAACTTTTACCAAACATTTAAGGAAGAATTAACATCAATCCTTCTCAAACTCTTCGACAAAATAGAAGAGGAGGGAATACTTCCTAAGTCATTCTATAATACCAAAGCCAGATAAAAGCAGCAGAAGAAAAGAAAACTACATTATGTGCCAATATCCTTTATGAATACAGATGTAAAATCTTCAACAAAATACCAGCAAACTGAATCCTATCGCATGTTAAGAGGATTATACACCATGACCAAGTACGGTTTTCCCAGGAATTCAAGGGTTGTTCAACATAAAATTAATCAATGTAGTACACCACATTAATAAAATGAAGGAAAACCCACATGCTGATCTCAACTGATGCAAAAAAAGAGAAGCATTTGATTAAATTCAATACCCTTTCATGATAAAAAAAACACTTAGCAAACTAGGAATAGAATGGAAGTCCCTCAATGTCATAAAGGCCATATGTGAAAAACCCACAGTTAACATCACACATGATGAATGATACACCAAAAGCTTTTCCCCTAAGATCAGAAAGAAGAGTGCTTGCTGTCACCACTGCTATTCAACATCGCACTGAAGGATTTTGCCAGAGCAATTCAGCAAGAAAAAGAAATAAAAGTAACTGGAAAGGAAGAGGGAAAATACCACTATTTGCAGATGACATAATACTATAGCTAGAAAATCCTTAAGAATTCACCAAAAAATTATTAGAGCTAATAAACAAATTAAGCAAAATGGCAGGGTACAAGATTAACACAAAAGTTAGCTGTGTTTATATACACTAACAATGAACAATCCAAAAAGGAAATCAAGAAAACAATTCCATATATAATAGTATCAAAAATAATAATAATACTTAGGAATAGATTTAACCAAGGAGGTGAAAGACTTATACACTGGAAACTACAGAACATTGCTGAAAGAAATTAAAGATCTAAGTAAATGAAAAAGCATCCCATGTTCATGTAATGGAAGAATTAGCATTGTTAAGATGGCACTTTTCCTCAAAACAACATCTAGATTCAGTGCAATCCCTGTCAAAATCCCAATAACCTTTTGTTCTTTCAGAAATGGAAAAGTTGATCCTAAAATTCATATGAAATTGCATAGGACGCAGAATAGCCAAAACAATCTTTAAAAAGAACAACAAAGTTGGAGGGCTCAAGCTCCCAATTTCAGAACTTACTACAAATCTACAGTGATCAAAACAGTGTAATACTGGCATAAGGACAGAAATAGAGATCAATGGAATTTAATCAAGAGTCTAGAAGTAAATCCATGCATGTATGGACAGTGACTTTTGACAAGGATGCCAAAACAATTAAATGGGGAAAGAACAGTCTCTTCAACAAGCAGGTGCTGGGACAACTGGATATCTACATACATGGATCCTTACATCATATACAAAAATCAATATAAAGTGGATTAGAGACTTAAATATAAGAGCTAACAAAATAAAACTCTTAGAGGAAGGTATAAGGGTATATCTTCATGTCCTTAGATTTGGTGATAGACTCATAGACATGACACCAAGAGGATGGGCACCAAAAGAACAAAAGAGATAAATTGTACTTCATAAACATTAAAAACTATAAGAAAGTGAAAAGATGACCACAGAATGGGAGAAAGTATTTGCAAATCATATATTTGATAGGGGTCTAGTATCCAGAATATATAAAGAACTCTTACAACTCAACAACAAAATGACAAACAATCTGTCTTAGTCTGTTCGGGCTGCTATAACAAAATCCAGTAGACTAGGTGGCTTATTAACAACAGAATTTACTTCTCACAGTTCTGGAGACTGGGAAGTCCAACATCAAGGTGCCAGCAGATTCGATAGAGCCCGCTTCCTTGTTTATAGACTGTTGTGTCCTCACACGGCAGAAGGGGTAACTTATCTTTCTAGTGTCTTGTTCATAAGGGCACTATTCGCATTCATGAAGGCTCTGCCCTCATGACCTAATCATCTCTCAGAGGCCCCACCTTCTAATACCGTTACATTTGAGGGGTAGGATTTCCACATGCGATTATGGGGGAGAACAGACAGTCTATAGCACAGCCCAAGTTAAAAACAGGCAAAGGACTTGAATAGATATTTCTCCAAAGAAGGTGTATAAATGACTACCAAGCACATGAAAATATGTTCAACACCATTAACCATTAGGGAAATGCAAAGCAAAACCACAATGAGATACCACTTTATACACACCAAGATGGCTCTAGTAAAAAAAAAAAAAAGGAAAATAGTAAGTGTTGGCAATGACGTGGAGAAATTGGAGTTCTCATACATTGCTGGTGGCAGTGTAAAATGGTGTGGCTGCTATGGAAATCTGTTTGTCAGCTCTTCGGTAAGTTAAACATAGAATGACCCAGCAATCCACTCCTGGGTGTATATCCGCAAGATTTGAAATGCAGATCTGCACATAGATTTGCACGGATATGTTCATAGCCGTATTATTCGTAATAAAGATAAAGTGAACACAATCCAACTTCCACCAGCTGATGAACGGAATAACCAAATGTAGCATATCTGTGCAATGGAGTATTACTCGGGCATAAAAATGAATGAAGTACATGCTACCACACAGAAGAAACTCACACACGTTACACAAAAGAAAAGAAAGCAGACACAATAGACCACATGCGTGATTCAATTTATACAGAATACCCAGAAAAGAAAAAGGAAAATCAGCAGAGACAGAAAGGAGATTACTGGGGCTGGGAGTGGGAACGGGATTGACTGCAAACAGGAACAAGGGACCTTTTTGGAAATGTTCAAAAAATTAGATAGCAGTGACGACGGTTGCAAAGCTCTAAACTTACTAAAAATCATTGAATTGTACACTTACAATGGGTGAATTTTATGCTGTGTAAATTATACCTCAATAAAACTGCTAAAATAAAAAAGAGGAAATGGGTTGAAGGAGGGGCTGTGTCAATTATTTTTTTCCCAGTAGTCCCCTTGGCTGAAATGCAAATTTAACCACTTCCTCCCCACTGACCAGCTTTAAATACTCAGGGGTGTTGAGAGGGTGTTGAGAGATCTTATTTCACCCTCTTCTGAGACCTCCTGGGCCACATTCGCGAGACAGGAACTGACCTAGAGGGGTCCCTTAAGGGACCCTTCCCTCAACACAGATCTATTTCTAAGGGGACTCAGGTTCACCCCAAAGGACATGGCAGCTGTTAACTTTCCATCTCCAAAAGCATCTACTTTTTAAACACAAAGGGTTAAGTTGCCACTGCTGCATCTTACCCACTCCCTAAATCATGGCCGGAGCACTCTTTTGAAAATGTAGATTGGATTAAGCCACTCCTCTGATGAAACCTCGGATGACATCCATTTTCCCTTGGAGCCAAATCTACCTCCTTCACCCCATCCTGCAAGGTCCTAGGTGGTGTGCAGGATGTGGGACTTCCACGACTCCGTCTCCTAGCATTCCTTTGCTTGTTCACTCTATTCCCCACACTGTTCCCAAGTTCCTGGAGCGAGCCACACTCCCTCCCACCTCAGTGCCTTTGCACTTGCAGGACCTTCTGCCTAAAATGCTTCCCCTGTGGCTGGGGTATTTCTTACCATCCAGGGTGCCCCCTCTGTGTCACTACCTAGACCTCTCATCTGTTTTCTATGACAGTATAATTTGCATTTAGTTTGTCCATTACTTCTTTTTGTCTGTCTCTCCCCACCAGAATACAGGCTCCATGAGGGCCACCACTCTTGTGTATTTCTGGAGAATGTCCCCAGTACCTAGCCAAGGGCATGTTCAATGTCGGCGGGTAGAAGGCCGGAAGGAGAGAATGGGTGGGTTGGGCTGCGTGGGTGCATGGGTAGAAGAATGCAAGAGGGGGTGGGTGGGTGAATGGATGGGTGGAAGGCAGGCAGCTGGGAGGGAGGGTGGGAAGAGGGACTGAATATCCCTGGGTTAACATACATCCAGAAGCAGTGTAGTGCAGTGATCAAGAATGTAAACTCAGGAGCCCAAATGACTGAGTTCAAATCTCATCTCCACCAGCATCAGCTGTGTGACCTTGAACAAGTCACTTAACCTCTCTGAGCCTTGGTTTCCTTATCTGTAAAATAGGGATGATGTCGATGATGGTAATAATAACTACCTTCTCTGTTATTCTGAGGTTTAAGTGAGGTGATACACCTTTAAAGTCCTTAAAACCCTGGCACAGAATCAGCTTTCAGCAAATATTAGCTCTTTTTTTTTTTTTTAACTACTCCTTCTCTTGATCTTTCATCCATGGTATCAGAAAACTCACCCTGAAGATCAAGAGACAAAGAAAAGCTGGCTTCCTCTCAAGAAACGTGCTCCAGAGAATACAAGTTATTTTGGTTGTGAGGAAGAGAATCTCTTTAGGGCAAACATCTTTTGAACCGGCCACAGGGGAATTTGTACCAAGTTCCTCAGAAACAACTAGAAAAAGAAAAAAAAAAAGAATAAATAACAAGATGCTTTCTCTTTTTCTCTGGAGCGGTCATGTGGCTTAGCTGCAAATTATTTCCCAAAAATGAGTCAGCTGGGGAGAGATGGCATGTGTGTTTGAGCCAACCTGTGTCATTAAAACAGCACAAAACAGCCCCCATCCACCCTGGTAACATTTCAAGGATGAAGTGTTTGGGCCCATTTCCACAGCCTTAGGAATCTGATCGACCCAGGTTCAAATCCCAGCTCTGACACTTCTTGGCTAGTGTGACATGTCACCCCTCTAAGCCTTGGTTTCTCCCACTGTAACATAAATAGTCATAATCTTATTTGCCTCACAGGGTTTGTAGAATAAATGAGATCACCTAGTGCCTAAAATATGCAAGATACTAATAGTAGTAGTTGTGATAGCACCAGCTCTTTGAGGCTGCTGGGTGTGAACTTGCTGAATTTTGTCCCCAGGTTTCATAAATGTTTGCAAGAGACATCTGACCTTCTCACGGGCCCTTGGCTTGTCAGCAAGACAAGAATTCTCTTGAGAATTTCTTTTCTCTATTTTCTTCCTGAGTTCCCATGTGTAAAACGGCTAGGTCTCCCCATTTGACAGACGGGCAAAGCGAGGCATTCAGAGGGGTGATGTGACATGCCCAAGGGATTGTCTTCTCAAAGGCACGGAGACAGCATCCTGCTCCCTGCAGCATTGCAGCAGGAAGCCGGATTCAAAGGAAAAGGCTCAGGGAGTCTGGGAAGGGGTCCGGAACTCAGACCTCTGCTGGGCTAGGCAGGCAGCGAGAGGAGTGAAGCCGGCCAGCGTGCAAACTCCAGAAGAGGGGCCATTGCCTCTCCATGGGACCTTGGGCAGGTCTCTGGGTTCTCATGCTTCTCTCTGAGCTGAGACCCCTGGGGACCTCGCGGGTCTCGCTGTGCCACCTCCTCCCCCCTCGGAGCTTCAGTTTCCACAGCTGGGAGAAGCGGCGGCTCACCGCCCCCCTGCCCGCCTTAAAGGTCAAGACTGTGAGGCCTGTGGGGGTCTTGTCACCCGTCCGCAGGAGGCAAACGTCACGCCGGTGGCCCCAAATGTCTTCCTAGCGGGCGACCTTTGGTGAGCAGTGGGCCTTGCCCTGGGGCCGGGCCCCCTCCCACCTCTTTCTCGCTCCCTGGGGGAGGAGCCGGCTGCTCTGTGGGCGGCGCCTGGGGAGCTGCTCACCACATCCTCCCCTTCCTCCCCACCCTGAGCACGCGGTGGGGCTGGGCTGGCAGGCACCGCCTCTGGAGGACCCACTGGCGTCTCTCTGCTGAGCGACCGAAGGGCTCGGGGTCCGACTGTCTGCCTGCTTCTCCCTGCGCGTGACTGACAGCCACACGGCTGTCTGTCTGTCTGCCTGTGTGGCCAGCTACCTCTTTGCTTGGCTTCTCCTGTCTGACTGGCGGGCCGGCCCTTGGCTGCTGTCAGTCCATCCCCCATGCAGCTGACCGGTCCCTGCCCAGCAACCTCTGTCTTCTGTCCGTGTGTGACCTCCTTGGGACGTGACTGATGGTTGCCTTTGCTTCTGCGTGGCCCGCCTGCCCGGAGCCCAGCTGCCGTCCGTCTGGGTGACAGGTCTTGTGCTGTCTGGTCGGTGACTTGGGGCAGGTTTCAGCTTCCCACCCCAGTCCCCTGCCTGTTCTCCCAGACCCCCATCCCTCACGCCAAGCCCAGCTGCCGTCCCCTGGGAGCCCACCGGATTGCCCGAAGCACAGAGAGAATGGATTTCTGAGAAAGAAGTAGGACAGCAGGTAACTCCCCTCTAGCTACCGCTCTGGAGGGGGGGTGGGGGGGAGGTACCTTCTCTGCCCAGGAAGATGTGCAGGGGTCCTGTGGCCTCATCACACCTGGGGACAGTTCACCTGCCTGATGTGCTTCTCTGTGGGTCTGCAAGAGGCCCCAGGGACATAGAGGCAGAGGCATAGGCATGGCTGAGATGACCCCCTGAGGTTGTGGAAACCAGCCTCCAAAAGGCAGGGACTGGGGAGGGAAAGCTGGTTCCAGACTGAACATGATGTGACAGTCACCATGGTTCTGGGCAGCTGAGCCGGGCAGGGGTGGGCATGAGTGTGACGGGGTCTGTTTGGGGAAGTGGGGAGGCATCGACTTTGTACCAGGTTCTGTGTTTTATCTCCTTTATTTTATCTAAATCCTTTAAGATGCGTTGGTGTGCCCATTTCACAGATAAATACAGGTTCTGAGAGGTAGAGTGATTTTCCCAAGGTGACTCAACCAGTACGTAGCAGGGTCGGCAGGTGACTTGGAGGCTGGTTCTGCCCTCCACATGCTATCTCCTCATCTTTCTCCTGAAAACACGGCGGATGTGCTGATGCTGAGAGGCAAATCTGTTCTGTGTGTGCAGAGGAGAGGGGAATGAGGAGACTCAGGGAGGCTTAGCCTTGAAGGATGGGTTGAATTTTGACTTGGGGAAAAAAAGGGGAAGGAAGAAACAGGCAGACACACTCCTGGCAGAGGAGCAGGTGAGTAAACGCCTGGAGGGGAACTTAGGATGCAGAGGACCCAGGGCAGGTGGGGCATTAAAAAGTCAGGGGCTGCTCCTGGGAGGACATCTGCTTTCCCCTGGGGGAAAGTGCGGGGGTTTTAGAAGCACATGGTAGAGTGGGGAAAACCTGGCGGGTTCAAAATCCAGCCATGCGGCTTCCTGGCTGGGTGAACTTGGGCAAGTTTCTCTGCTTCTTCTAGCCTCGTGGAGCCTCGGTTCTCTCATCCGTGAAATGGGGAGAATGGCAGCTCCGTCCTTGTAGGGCTGGTTGTGAGGATTCGAGGGAATGAAAATATCAAAGCTGCTGGCTGGGGTCCTGCCCAGGAAGGGAGTTTGCATCATGAGGAGGCTGGAGCCTGTGGAGGAGAAAGGCCAGTTTCTAAGAGCCATGGAAGGTGCAGGGACACACTCGGGAACGTGCAGTCGGTCCCACCTCCCTCAGCCACCTGGGTTCTGGTCCTCCCGGGGCCAGCGCTCAGCATGCAACAGGCGTGTGAAGCTCTCCCATCATCTTCACAACACCAGGTGAGGCTGGTGGCCTCATTCAGCCCATTTCACAGATGAGGAAACTGCCCCTCAGTGAGGAGAAGCTTGCATCAGGTCAGCTGTGACCATAAGATGCAGAGCTGGGTTTGGAACCCCAGGGTGGCAACCTGCTGGACAGGATAACAAAAAAGCAAGAGTCATAGTCCTGGGGCACCTTCTGAGAGGGGCATTGGATCAAGGGGGCTGGGCAGACCCCAGAGCGGGAGCCCCGATCACCTGTTCCCCATGGTGGGTTCAGCAGAAGCCCTAGTCTTGTCTGCCCCACAACTGGCAGGGAGTCTGGATACTCACATCCCCGCAGTGGAGGAAACTAAGAGCCCTTATGTTAGGACGTGGCCAAGACCCTGGGCCAGGAGAGGCAGGTGAACAAGACAAAGGATGTGCCCCAGATGCTGCAGGCTCCCGCCTGCCCATCAAGGAAGGGAAAGGGGTTGGAGGTGGGGACTGGAGCCCAAAGGGGCTTATAGGCAGAGGAAGGGGGCTTGCTGGAGGAGGGGCCCAGTTTAAGAGAAGATAGAACAAGTAAAGCAGGCCACCAGAAACTTTGGGAGGGACCAGCTTCTCCACAGCATCAGGACCACCCTGGGGCCTGATGAATAAATGAATGAAAGGAAGGAAGGAAGAAAGGGCATCCTTCCTCCCAGCGAGGGGAGCCAGTGCCTTGAGAACCCTGACAGGCCAGAATGATGGCTCAACTTCTCCACACAGCTGGGAGGTCTCCACAGTCAGCTGGGGAGCCCTGGATCTGGCTCATCACCACACTACCGATTGTGATTTGGGGCTTTGAAAACAGTCAGACCTAGGTTCGAGTACCATCTCCATCACGTAGTCCCTGTGTGACCTGGAGTGAGTCACTTAACCTCTCTGAAACTTTGGTTTCCTTATCTGTTATATGGAAATAAGAATGCCTATCTCGGTTTGCTGTGAGGTTTTATTCGATGTGTATTTATTGAGCACTGTCCTAGGTCCTGGGGATTTGGTGGTACACAGACAGAGCCAGTGCCATTTTGAGGGGAAAGAGCTTAGCAGCGGCTCACGAGAAACAGCAGCTACTGCGTTTTACTTTAAATGTCATTGGTGATAATCGTCTTGTTATTACCCAGGACACTTGGTGTAGCTTCTGGCATATACTCAGCCCTCAATAAGCGATCATTCTGTGATGATTCTACTCCCCCCTTTCTCAGATGGGGAAGCCGAGGCTCTGAGAGGGCTGGGGATTCCTAGGGTCACCCAGGGAGTCATGTACAAGCAGAGGAAAGAAAGCTGTGAAGACAAGGGAACAAACACTTTCTCGCGGGGGGGGTCTTCCCCCCCATCACAGCCCCTTCCGCCCCCGCTTCTCCCCTTCCGTGCCTTCTGCGGCACCCTAGCCCCCAGGGGCAGGGGGAGGGGGGCTGAGAGGAGCCCCCGCTTCATGGCTCACAGGTGGCACCGCCCCCACTTCTCGCCCTGGCGCCCGGCCATAGGGACTTTTTACGACAGCTCAAATGAGAGCTCTGAGTAAACTTGGAACTTCTGAAACAACCTGACAATATTCCTCGGGGTGTGAGCAGAGGTCCCTCTGAGGGCCCCCGATGGCCAGGCCACCTGCAAAAGGGCCCTGGCCTGCGGGTCCTCACAGCCCCCAGGAAGGATCTGGCCACTCATATCGTCCCGAGTGAGGTGGGGCAAGTGCACCAGCCTGGCTCCCTGCTCGGGCCCTGGCCGCTCCTCGCTCTGTGACCCTGGGCAAGGCTCTGGGCCTCTCTGGGCCTCTATTTCCTCATGTGCCAAGAGGGCTTGATGATGTAGCCTGGGACGGGGGCCTGCAGGCTTTCTCCAGTATGAACCAGTAACCCCCAGTCTACTTGGGCCAGGGCCAGGGCAGGCTGATGGGGGCATGCTGGGCCAGGATGGGATAAAGGGCAGGTTGCCAGCCCCGCCCCCCACCCCAGCCCCCATCCCCCCCTCATGACCTCAAGCAGCCCTGGTTGAAGCATCCTCTTTTCTCTGCCTTACAGCGAGCCCCTCCTGGTCAGGGGGGCGGGGAAATGGGGCTGGGGTGAGGTGTGGCTACCGGAGCCCAGGGAGGCTGCACAGTCTGGCTGGGGTTGCCCAGCACAGTGAAGGGCAAATAGAGATGGCACAGGAAGGAAGAGTTTGCTGGGAGTGGGGCATGCGCCTCAGCTGGGGGAGGTTGCACAGGCTGGAGAAGTTCCTGCAGGGAAAGGCCAGTCAGGCTTGGAGAGGCTGCGTGGACAGGGATTCATGGCCCGGCTGGGAGAGAGAGACGGACTAAAAGGTTCCACAGGCTCAGAGGTGGGACAGGCTGGGCAGGCCTTTCCCCTCATGTTCAGCTCCTACTGACTAAGCTGTCATCCCAGGGTCTTGGCACACCTGTCCTCAGACACCCCCAACCCACCCTTTGTCACCGCCCCCCCTCCCCAAACTATGTAAAAGGCAACTTGCAATACTCGCACACCTACAGTGTGCCCAGCACCCGCCTTACGCTCCCTCAGCCAGGCCAGGGCCACTGCCCCCATTCTACAAATGAGGAAACTGAGGCCCAGAGAAAAGAAGAGCCCAAGGTCCCATTAGGAGTTAGAGGCAGAGCCTCCTTCTGGATCCAGGGCCACAAGGCTGGTTCTTCCCCAGCCTGAGAGCTCCGCTTTAAGAACTCGCTGTGTGACCCTGGGCAACCCAACGTCCCTCTATGACAATTTCTTGCTGCTAATCTGATGACAACGATCATGGTCACTCAGACCCTGGGAGCTGAGGGTGTTGCCCCGGGTGGGGGGAAGTTCCTGAGGACAGTGACAAAGTGGATGGAGAAACCAGGACCTCTTGGGGGCTGCCTTGGGGCTTGCTCCTTGTAGGACTGGACACAGCAATTTGTAGCCTCTGTCACTCATTCACCATTCGTCAGCTCCTTGTTAAGTATCTGTTATGTTCCATGCCCTGTTCTCCGCACTAGGGATGCCGCGTGAACAAAATAGGTAAATTTCCCAACCTCTGGGAGCCTGTGCTTCAGGATAGAGACAGGTCATGAACACAAAACCAGGAACATTTGCTAAACGAATCCTAATGTTACAGTTGCCAAGAAGGAGACAAACAAAGAGGGGTGTGTGGCACCCAGAACTGCAGGGGAGACGCATTTTAGACAGAGAGGGTTGCCTCTTTAAGGAGGCAACACTGTAGCTGAAACCTGAGGATAAGAAAGTAAAGAAGCAGAGGGGGAAAGTGTTCTAGGTAGAAGGAGTGGCATGTGCACAGGCCCTGAGGTGGGGGAAAATGTTGGGGCTCTGGAGCTTTTATGCTTATCAAGTGCATACAGATCCTCAGTGCGCTGAATTCAAGAAAGAAGAGTCAAAAAGAATAAGATTTATCTTTGGAGTGTACAGTCTACATGGGTTTCAACATTGAGGGTAAGCTTCAAAATCCATTACGATGGAAAGCATCTTCTTGTGTTTAGTCACTCATGTAACAAATGCTTTGAGCACCTACTGTCTTGTCAGGCACTGGTTAGCCACTGCCATTCAGCAGTAACCAAGCAACACGTGGTTCCCGCCTAGAAATTGCTCAGAATGTTGCCAAAAACACCATGAGCAGTGTGCTCTGGTGGAAGGACGGACCCCAGAGGAAGGAGTGACTCATGCCTTGGAGAGGCCAAAGAGTTACAAAGGAGATGACATTTGAACTGGCTTTTGAAGCCTGAGTAGGAAGCTGGTAGACAGCCAGGGGAAGCAGACAGTTCCGGTGGCTGAAACAGCACGTGCGAAGGTGTGAGAACCGGATGAATGGGGATGTTGTGAAGATGTCCAGATGTCGGGGATCTGGAGAACCTGGAGTCCGGGATGAAGACTAGGGGCAAAGGGAATGTTGGGGGGCAGATCCTGACATGTTTTGAATGCTGGGCTGAGGAATTTGGGGCTTTCTCTGAAGGGCAGTGGGGAGCCGTGGAGAGACATAGCTGGAATGAGGACTGGGCTGGAGAGGCCACAGCTGGAGGCAGGGAGGTCAGGGAGGAGGGCAGGAGGAGGGCAGGTGAGCAGAAGTCCTTGGAGACCAGGGACAAACTAGGAGCCCTTTCTTCTGTGTTCCCTCTCGGGAAGTCCCTCAGTCTTGACACTTCCCCTTCTGGTGACCTGTTGGGTCTTGTTTCTGGCACCGCTGGGGAGTCCCTCTTCAACAACCTCATGTCTTCTTGGTCCCTATGGAAAACGGGCCATTTTAATTTTACCACACCCCTCACCGTTCACTTTCAAACCCCAGTCCCCACCTGGGTCACATTGGAAACGATGACCGGCTTAAGGATCTGAATGAGTCCCATTCCTGAATCATCAGTGAGCGAAAGAAGATACAGGGGAACCAAGAACTTGGGTTCTTTCCAGTTTGGGGAGGTAAATAATGCTGCTGTGGGCACTCCAGTACACGTCTGCTTATGTACATGTACGTTTTGCTCTTTGGTGCATAATCTAGAAATGGAATTGTTGGGTCTCCTGTTCAGCAGAAGTTTTCCAAAGTGGTTGTACCAATTTACACTCCTCAGAGAAACTAGAGTAGAGATTGAGAGTTTTGATTAGTTCATATCCTTTTTAGCACTGGGAAATTTGTTTTTCATTTTAGTCATTCTGGGCTGATGTGTAGTGCTATCATATTGGGATATAAATTTGCATTTCTTTGATAAGTAATGATTTTAAGCCTTTTTAACATGCTTGTTGGCTGTTTGGATGTCCTCTTTTAGGAAGTGTCTGCTTAAGCTTTTTGTCCATTTAAAAACAAATTGAGTTCTGGGTTATTTATTTATAATTGTTTTGTAGGAGTTCTTTCTATATATGTTGTATATAATTATATACATAGTTTAACATATTATATATTTATATACAATTATATAAAATATATAATTATATGAAGGAAACTATAACAGATATAGATATAATCTCCCATTTCAGTTTCTTTTCCATTCTTGTTTTTCAATTTGTCTTTTTGTTTGTGTCTTTTTTTTTTTTTTTGCGGTTCGCGGGCCTCTCACTGTTGTGGCCTCTCCCGCTGCAGAGCACAGGCTCCGGATGCGCAGGCTCAGCGGCCATGGCTCACGGGCCCGGCCGCTCTGCGGCATGTGGGATCTTCGCGGACCGGGGCACGAACCCGTGTCCCCTGCATCGGCAGGTGGACTCTCAACCACTGAGCCACCAGGGAAGCCCTGTTTGTGTCTTTTATAAGTGAAAAAATTTCTAAATTCAAAAGGTACTTCCACTGGAGAAAAAAATGGAATTACAGTGTGACCTATTATTGTCTCCTTTTTTGAGAACAATAAAACGTACCCCAATTTAATGAAGGTAGTTTACTCCATCAATCAAGCTATCTTCATCAACATTTGGCAATTTATCTGACACCTCAGTATATTAATCTATTATTGCCTGATGCATATTTTTGTAGATTTTAGACTTATGCACAAGGTAATTGTGCAAGTATTTATTCCCCTTTTGATAAGCCATCTGGGAAGATACCAGGACACAAGAGGTATGATTTGTTTCCCACATATTTTACTTCTCCATACTTAAAAAAATTTTTTTTAAATAAGGAAAATAGTCCATAAATTTTGCAGTGTGGCTTATGACTTTTTAAAATGAAACAAAGTTGGTTCTTCTTAAAATAGAGGTCAAAATTAGTATTAGTATTCAGTATCAACATATGAATGTTGATACTGAATCACGTATCAGTTGATTTCTACAAAGTTACTTAATTTACATTCTACTTTGTAAAGGTAAATTTGTCAGAATCATACATTGCTATGTAAAATTAATATCCTCTCTATAATTGATAGTTTATTTTATGATTTAAAATTCTCCCTAGTTTCAGTGATGGTGTTATAAAGTTCAAAGTGAGTATTTTAATAAGCTGTGTCATTGCTTTTAGAGAAAATGCATTGTATTCAAGTTGCAATATATTTTAGTTTCTGCAGCATTACTCAGTCTTTATAAAATTGCTGAAAACATGTTTTTGTGTACTTTTGACATACTCTTTGAATGAAAAGACATGGGCAAAGCTAGAATAAATGCAATACTCAGTGTTGGTGTAACATTATGATTTATGGAGTAATAGTCTGTTCATGAAATTTAACTACACTGAACAAGACTCTCATTGCAAGTACACACATTAAAAAAATTTTTTTTGCTGCTTTTTTGTTGTTGTTTTTGCTCAGTAATGCACCACATTTTTTTTTCTTTTTACCTTTTGACCCCCTTCACCTACTCCTCCCACCTCCCACTCCTTTCTTCTGGCAACCATCAACTTGTTCTCTGTATCTATGAACTTATTTATTATTATTATTTTTGGATTCTACATATAAGAGAGATCATACAGTGTTTATCTTTCTCTGTCTGGCTTATTTCCCTTAGCATAATACCCTCGAAGTTCATCCATGTTGTTGTAAATGGCAAGATTTCATTATTTTTCATGGCTGAATAATATTCCATTGTATGTATATTCCACATCATCTTCACCCATTCATCTATTGAAGGACACTTAGGCTGTTTCCATATCTTGATAATTGTAAATAATACAGTAATGAACATAGAGGTGCAGATATATTTTTGAGATACTGATTTCATTTCCTTTGGGTATATACCCAGAAATGGAATTTCTGGATCATGTGGTAGTCCTATTTTTAATCTTTTGGGGGACCTCCATACTGTTTTCCATAGTGGCTGCACCAAATACATTTCCACCAACAGTGCACAAGTGGTCCCTTTTCTTCGTATCCTTACCAATACTAGTTATTTCTTGTCTTTTTGATAATAGCCATTCTAACAAGTGTCAGGTGAAATCTCATTGTGATTTTGATTTGCATTTCCCTGATGATTAATGATGTTGAGCGTGTTTTTCATGTACCTATTGTCCGTCTGCATGTTCTCCTTGGAAAAATGTCTATTCAGATCTTCTGCTCATTTTAAAATCAGATTGTATGAGCTCTTTATATATTTGGCATATTAGTCCCTTATCTGATATATAATTTTCAAATATTTTCTCCCATTCAGTAGGTTGCCTTTTCATGTTGTTGATGGTTTTCTTTGCAATGCAGAAGCTTTTTACTATGATGTAGTCCCACTTCCCTATCTTTGCTTTTGTTGCTTTTGCAGTCTATTTAGAGCCTACTTATTTCTTCATAATTCAGTCTTGGCAGGTTTTTAGGAATTTATCCATTTCTTCTACATTATCAAATTTGTTGCTGTATGATTATTCATAGTTGTATCTTATAATCAATTTTACTTCTGTGGCATCAGTTGTAATGTCTCATCTTTCTTTTCTGATTTTAGTTATTTGAATCTTCTCTTTCTTAGTCTAGCTAAAGGTTTGTCAACTTTGTTGATCTTTAGAAATATATTTTTTATATTAGTCTCAAATTCAGTGCCCTTGTTTAACAGTTATTATCTAACAGTTTATCTGTTAAGTATCTGGACTTTTAAAGATAATATCATTCCAATCCTTATAGTTTTCTAATATTTATAAATTTATTTATTTTTCTTGCCTTATTGCATTGACTAGGACCTCCAGTACAAGACATTCTTACCTTTGTCCTGCCCTAGAGGATAAAGTGTTCAATATTTGACCATTAGGGATGTTAGTTGTATGTAGTGTGTGTGTGCACGTGTGCACATGCGTGTGTGCTCCCTATCAGATTAAGAGCGCTCCTTCTATTCCTGGTTTCCTGAGACTGTTTTAAAAATCATGAATGAGTGTTGCAAATTATTAAATGTCGTATTAAAATTATTAAATTATCGTATAAAATTTCTTCTTTATTCTGTTTATGTGGTGAAATAGATCACTGACTTTCAAATGTCAAACTACCCTTGTATTCTTGGAATAAACCTCATGTGATAAGGCTATATAATTTACTTCTGTATATATCATCAGATTTGATTTGTTAATATTTTGTTTACAATTTTTGTAAGTATATTTATGAGATTAAACTATAATTTCACTTTATTTTAATGCAAAGTGTTGGTTTCAAGGTTACGTCTTTAATTTCAGTGATTAGTTCATACATTTAATAAAAATACTGAGGTGTTTGGGATTAAGTGTAACTTCTTACTATTTGTTTTCCTTTTGTCCTATCTATTCTTTGTTCCTTTTCCTTCTTTGTTCCATTTCTTAGATGAATAAAGTTTTAAAAATTATTAATCTCTGTTTCCTGTCTATTAGTTTGTTATATTTTCTTTTGTAACTCTTTTAGTGTTTTTCTTAGCGATTACAGCATGCGTAATTGATTTTTTCTTTTGGAGTCTAACTCTATATTAGTATTCTTATCACTTCCCAGACAATACAGTGACCTTTAACTTTATTCACCCCTTCTTATCTTTGGGGTATCATGGTAATGTATTTTAATTCTGCATATTGTTTAAACTTCATAAGATATGATCATTATTATTTTCAGCAATCAATATTATTTATATTTATAATATTCTATTGCTCTTCATTCCTTCCTACAGTAAATTGCTTCCCATCTGAGATTATTTTCCTTTTGCCCCCAAAATTCACTTTAATATGTCTTTTGATGCAGGTCTACAGGTGACAAATCCTCTCAGCTTTTTTTTTTTTGGTATAAAAAATAAAGATTTATTTTGCCTTCATTTAAAAAAAATTGTAATTAAGATCTAATTCACATACCATAAAATTCACTCTTTTGAGGTATACAATTAAGTAGTTTTTAGTATACTTATAAATTTGTGCAATCATCACTACTATCTAACTACAGAACACTTTTATTGCTCCAAAAATATCCTATACCCATTAGCAGTCACTTCCTATTCCCCCTCCCTCCAAAGCTCTAGCCCTTGACAACCACTAATCTACTAACTGTCTATGGATTTGCCTGTTCTGGACACTTCATATAAACAGAATCACACAATATGTGCCTTTCTGTGTCTGGCTTCTTTACTTTGGATAAATTTTCAAGGTTCATCCATGTTGCAGCATGTATCAGTAATTGATTCATTTTTATGGTGGAATAATATTCCATTGTATGCATAGTCTACATTTTGTCTATTCATCAGCTAATGAACCTTTGAGTTGCTTCCAGTTTAGAGTTATTATAGGTAATGCTGCTATGAACATTTGTGTAGAAGGGTCTTTTTGTGAACATATGTTTTCAATTCTTTTCGCTGTATACCTAGGAGTCAAATTGCTTGGTCATACTATATTAACTTTTTGAGAAACTGTAAAACTGTTTTGCATAGTGGCTGCACCATTTTACATTCCCGTCAGCAATGTATAAGGGTTCCACCCTTATACCCTCACCCACATTTTTTATTTTCCATTTTTAAAAATAGTGGGTGTGAGGTGGTGTCACTCCATGGTCCTTATTTGCATTTCCCTAATGACTAATGATGATAAGCATCTTTTCATGTGTTTATTGGTCACTAGTATATCTCATTGGAAAAATGTCTATTCAGATCTTTTGCACAGTTTAAAATTGGGTTGTCTTTTAGATCTTGAGGGTTCTTTATGTATTCTGAACACTAACAAATATATGGTTTGCAAATATTTTTCCCATTCTTTATATTGTCTTTTCACTTTCTTGATAGTGTCTTTTGAAGCACAAAAGTTTTAAAATTTGAAATAGTTCAATATATCCGTTTTCCTTTGGTTGCTTGTGCTTTTGGTTTCATGTCCAAGAAACTACTGTCTAATACAAGGTTCTGAAGTTTTACACCTGTATTTTATTTTAAGAGTTTAATACTTCTTCCTCTTCGTACTGGGCCTTTGATCCGTTTTGAGTTGATTTTTGTATATGGTGTGAAATAGGAGTCCAGTTTCATTCTATTTCATGTGGATACCCAGTTGTATGAGCACCATTTATTTTATTTTATTTATTTTAATTTTTAAATTATTTTATTTTATTTTTGGCTGCGTTGGGTCTTCGTTGCTGTGCGCAGACTTTCTCTAGTTTCGGCGAGTGGGGGCTACTCTTCGTTGTGGTGTGCAGGCTTTTCATTGCGGTGGCTTCTCTTGAGCACAGACTCTAGGCGTGCGGGCTTCAGTAGTTGCAGCATGCGGGCTCAGTAGTTGCGGCGTATGGACTCAGTAGTTGTGGCGCACAGGCTTCAGCAGTTGTGGAGCGTGGGCTCTAGAGTGCAGGCTCAGTAATTGTGGTGCACAGTTGTTCCGTGGCATGTGAGATCGTCCCGGACCGGGGCACGAACCCGTGTCCCCTGCATCGGCAGGCGGACTCCCAACCACTGCGCCACCAGGGAAGCCCCCCCACCATTTATTTTAAAGACTATTCTTTTCCCCCAGTGAATTGTCTTGGCACCCTTGTCAAACATCGATTGAATGTAAATGTATGACCTTTTTTCTGGACTCTCAGTTTTATTCCATTGATCTATATGTGTATAAAAAAGCCAGTACCACCCTGTGTAGATTAATGTAGCTTTGTAGTAAGCTTTGAAATTGAGAAGTCTGAGTCCTCTAACTTTGTTCATCTTTTTCAAGATCATTTTGTTTATTCTGGCCACTTATATCTCCATATGAATTTTAGGATCAGCTTGTCAATTTCTGCAAAAGAGCCAGCTGGGATTTTGATAGGGATTACTTTGACTCTGTAGATTATTTGGGGGGAGTTATCTTAGCAATATTAAGTCTTCCAATCCATAAACATGGGATATCCTTCCATTTATTTAGATCTTCCATTATTCTTTCAACAATGTTTTGTACAATAGTTTTTAGTGTACCAGTCTAGCACTCCTTTAGTTAAATTTCTATTTTATTCTTTTTGATGTTATTGTAAATGAAATCACTTTTAAAATTTTATTTTCAGATTGTTCATTCCTAGTTTATTAAAATACAGTTGATTTTGTATATTGATCTTGTATCCTGTAATCCTGCTAAATTCACTAATTAGTCCTAATAGTTTTTGTTTGGTTGTTTGCTTTGTTTCATTTTATTTTCTTGGTGTGGATTCTTTAGGATGCTGTATATACGAGATCATATCATCTGCAAACAGAAATACTTTACTTCTTTCTTTCCATTCTGGATGCCTTTTATTTCTTTTTCTTGCCTAACTGCCTTGGCTAGAACCAAGGCGTTCAGTACAATGAGAGTGGACATCCTTGTTTAATAAAAGTCATGAGAGTGGACATCCTTGTCTTGTTTCTGATCTTAGAGGGAAAGCTTTCAATTTTTCATCATTAAGTATGATATCAACTGTGGGATTTTAGTAGATTCCTTTATCGTATTGAGCTTCCCTACTTTTTCTAATGATATTTTTGCTGGATATAACATTCTAAGTTGGATTTTAAGTATATCTTTGTCTTTAATTTTTAAGACAGTTTTTCTATGATGTGCCTAGATGTGGTTTTCTTTGTATTTGTTTTGGGGTGGCGGGGGAGGGGTGGTTGTAGAACTAGAATCTGTAGCTTAAGGTTTCTTGTTAGTTTTGAAAAATTCTTAACCAGTGTCTCTATTATTGCTTCTGAGTTATCCTCTCTCCTCTTTTTCTTGACTCCAAATACATTTATGTTAGACCTTTTCACAAGGTCTCATGTGTCTCTTTTGCTCTTTTCTGTATTTTTAAACATTTTTTCTCTGCGTGCTTCAATCTTCATTTTCTACCAATCTTTCAGTTCACCAATCCTATCTTCTGATTTTCTAATCTGTTCCTTTATCCATCTATTAAGTTCTTATAAATTTCAATTATTGCATTTTTCAGCTCTAGAGTTTCTACTTGTAAATAGATGCCATATTTCTGGTGGAATCCTTGAACATACTGATCATAGTTATTTTAAATCCTGTCTCATAAGGCCATTTTCTGAATCACGTATGGGTCTGTTTCTGGTTTTGCTTTGGTTTTATCTTCTTGGCTTTTGGTCATTTGGTACTGTTTTCTAGTTTGTCTTATCAAGTTAATTCAATGCTGGACATTGTGTATGGGAAGTATGGAGGCTTTAGATTAAGCTAAGTTTTTCCAGATAGGTTTTAATTTTTTTTTCTAGCAGACATATGGCATATAGGCAGATCATCTTGATGCAGTGAAGACTGAACTATTTCTGATTTTTCTTATTCCCAAGGCATAGCCTTTCCTGAATAACTGGGTATTTATCAGGGCCCATTTTTCTTAGACTCTGATTCTTTCCTTAGCATTGTGAAACTGACAAAATCTCTTCTTAGCGTTTTAGCCTGTTACCAGATGCTTTCTGCTAGGTTTCCTGGAATGTAACTCATCTGCAGTGACTTGGCAAATTATTTGAGGGGACATTGCATGCAGAATTTCAACACATTTTCCTTCTCTCTGGCACCCTGGCCTCTCAAGTACTGTCTAACTTGGTTGCTTTCTCATGCTTTCTAGTGGTCTTTTTTTCTCCTCTTGTAGTTGTTCTTAGTAAGAGGGTTACTCAGATACCAGCTCCATCATGGCCAGAAGTGAAAGTCCCCCTTCACATTTTATTTTACAAATCCAAGATTCACTTACGTTTAAAATGTTATGAAATAGTTTGGACATACAAAAAGGTATAAAGAAAAACATAATCAACACCCATGGTAGCTTCACTCAGTTTTACCAAACTGTTGAGACCCCTGGAGACCCTCACTTCATCACATCCCCTCCTTATCTACGCTATTCAGGATTTGATGTTTTTCATTCCCTTGGATTTCTCTTTATATTCAGAACACATGTATATTCACCCAAACAATATATAGAGCTGCTTTACATGGTGTTAAGTGTGACACAGATGGTGTTATTATGCCTGTGCTCTTTTCTAATCTTTCTTTTGCTTCAGAAAGAGTCATTTGCTTCGTGGATTTTTTGGTTGGTTTTTTGGTTGTTGTTGTTGCTTTTCTGTAAGAGTCATTTGCTTTGTTGTGTGAAGCTATGATTCATTTTCACATTGAGTGATTACACCATAGTTTATCTTTCCATTCTCTTGCTTATGTATATTTAGATTGTTTCCAGTTTTTCAATATTAAAATCAATGCCACTATAAACATTCCTGCCTGTGCTTCTTGTGCACACATGCCAGTGTTTCCTTGGTAGTATACCTCACAGGGGAATTGCTGGGTCTTAGGGTAAACTCTTGTTCAAGTTTATTAGACCATGCCAAACTATTTTCCAGACTAGTTGTATTAATTTACATCTCTACTAGCTGTAAATGAGAGTTCCCATTACGTTGTGTCCTCAGCAACATGTGATGTTGTCAGACCTTTAGTTTTTACTAATCTGATAAAATTTAAATGGCATGTTATTGTGGTTTTCATTTGCATTTCTCTGTTGACTGTGAAGTTAAGCACTTTGCATTCTCCATAGTACCTGCTTCCGTTTGACTTCCTCCCCCCAATCTTCTCCACATCCCCAGACTCTCCTGAAATTTGGCCAACTTTTAGTCTGAAGGACCACAATCTCAGAAATCATTTCTAGGCACTGGAGCCTGGTGGATAAGCACCAATTTAGGGCTCCATCCCATCCAGGACTGCGCTGGAATGCTTCACATGCAATAATGCATTTAGTGCCTACAACAAAGATAAGAAAACAGAGAATCAGAGAGGTCAGGAACTTGCCCAAGGTCACACAGCTTGCACCTGGCAGACTCCAAGCCAGGTGTTCTTCACTGCTGTGTAGGAGGCTGCAAGGCACCCTCTGTCCTTCACTCAGGAAGCACACCTGCTGGTCTGGGTGCATGTGGGGAGTAAGTTGCTGTTGCCCTCAGGAGTCAGCTGAGTGGGAAGCCCCATAAGGAGTGGATTCAGGGCAGGGAGGGTAGTGGGACCGGGAGGTGTTCCTACTTGGTGCTGTGGAAACAGGAGAAGACGTCATCATTCAAGGCTGATGTTTCCCAGAATTGAGTGGCTTGTTTAAGATGGTGTTAAATATCCCTGGACCCCCTAGTGAGAGAGTGAGACCTTTTTCAAATTTCTTTCTATCCTCTGATGAGGGAGGGGGTGAGAATCTCAGCTTGATGCTAGTATGTCTTCAACACCTCTCTAATACTCTTTAATCTCCCTTTTTAAACAAAGGCAAACTAGATCTCCAACTCATCAGAGTCTTTTTTTTTTAAATAAATTTATTTATTTATTTTTGGCTGCATTGGGTCTTCGTTGCTGTGTGCGGGCTTTCTCTAGTTGTGGCAAGGGGGGCTACTCTTCGTTGCGGTGCGCGGGCTTCTCATTGCAGTGGCTTCTCTTGTTGCGGAGCACAGGCTCTAGGCGCACGGGCTTCAGTAGTTGTGGCATGCGGGCTCAGTAGTTGTGGCACACGGGCTTAGTTGCTCCGCAGCACGTGGGATCTTCCCGAACCAGGGCTTGAACCAGTGTCCCCTGCATTGGCAGGCAGATTCTTAACCACTGAGCCACCAGGGAAGCCCCATCAGAGTCTTAAGCAGGGAATAGTATCTCACTAAAATTCAATTATTGTCTTTTGTTTTCCTTGTATTTAGTTTTTACATTTCACTGCATTTTGTTTTATGGTAAGTTGATTGCTTTGTTTAAGAAACACTTATATAACATCTGCTATATGCCAGGCACTGTTTCAAATGCTTTACAATCATTGACTGGGGAATGATACACAGCTATGGGGAAAAAATACACAACTATGTGCATTATTGCTTAGGTTGAAGTTGGATTTAAATTTTTAATAGGGTCTGTTTATAGAAAATATATTAAATAAATAATAGTACACATGATCTACAAATATGGCCAACTTTTGGAAAATGAGACATTTGGGGACCTCTTGGGTAGATCACTCAGGGAGTCTGTCCATTCTGATGCTTTAAAAGCCTGTATCCATCACTGTTTCTTGAGTGTTTGTGTGCCAGGGGCTGGGCCAGGGGCCCAGTGATTCTATAAATGGAGGCTTTGAATCCTCACCAGAATCCTGGAAGCAGGCTTTACCATCTTTACTTCTAAGGCTCAGGGAGGGGAAGTGACCAGCCGAGAGCCACACAGCTGAACCTCTCCGTGCCCTGCACCACTGCCTGCCTGGTGACCTGTTTGGGAGCTCAGAGGAAGCTCCCAGTGGGGCCAGAGTAGGCTCTGGGGGAAGCCGGGTTCAGGGATGGTGTCCGGAAGAAGCCATGTGTGTGACCTGGTCCCTGCACGGGTCAGCCCTCTGGGCTCCTGTTCCAGCTACACACCTGTCCATGGGATCTATCTAGGTAGGGTTCTTGGGACCCACTGGCTTCTGGCTGGTACCTCCCCAAGTAGACACAGAGCTGGGGGTGCAATGGACAAAGTACCAGCAAGAGCCTGGCATTGCCAGCCTGGTAGGTTGTTCTTCTGCCCAAGGTACCAAAGTCCACTCTTCCTGGACAGGCTGGCTCTGGTCTCCAAAGAGGTCTCTTCTCCATCTCATGCAGATCAGGGTGTCCAGGGCACCTTCGTGTGGTCAAGCTGGGTTCCCCCGTGCTTGCTGGTGGGCTAACCCGGGGGAGCTCTGTATTTGGGTAGGAACCCTCGCTATTGGGCTAAACTTATCTTAGGTATGCAGGCACTGTCTCCTTTGTGGGCTAATCTTGGATTTGCTACTCATTAAGAAGCCAATTAATTGGGCTAACATCAACATGGGGGTTTTGTAAGAAAGAGGACTCACGATCTCTGCCCGTCAAATACCACTTTCCAAGCCCCTTTCCCCTCCCTGCCTCCCTCTTTCTTATCTAGATGGATAAACGTGCGCACGTCGTGCTACATCAACAGGCTGAGCAGGGGGGGACCAACAGCGAGCTCTTCCCCCTTTTCATCCCCCTCATTTGTGATGGTGCTGGGGGCCCAGGCAGAAGCGGGGAGAAGCGGGGAGGGATCCAGGGGGCAAAGAAGCCACTTCTAAGGGACAGGAATCCTTGGGGGCAGCCACGGGCTCCTCAAACTCTTGTTTCTCAGAAGCAAATCCAAGAAACTGAGGCAAGTCTTCCAAAGGAGGGATGGGGACCAGAGGGAGGATGTTCAGGGCCCCTTGGTCCCCAGACCCCAGGTCCACCCTCTCCCTGTGTGTCTCTTCCAGGCTCCGGCGGGCAGCATGCTCTGCGGCTGGGCTGCCCCTCTGCTCCTGCTGATGCTCCAGGGGGGTAAGTAGTTGCCCCGTGGTATGCGGGTGGAGAGCGGCCGGGCTGGCCTTGTGGGCTCCAGGGCAGGGTAGAGGCCACAGGGTCAGAGTCTGTGGCATCTGTCCACTTGCGGCCGGTGCAAGTCCAGTAGCCATCTCTGCATTAGCTAGAGCCCATCCCACCAGAGAGCTCCACTGTCCAGAAGTGAGTCCCGGTCTCCACGTCTCGCTGGCCAGGGAAGCGGGGCGGGAGGATGAGGGACTTCATCCTTCTTCTCTCTGCCTTGGCTGGCTCCCAGTTCTCAGCGTGAGGAAGTCCTGCCTGTGATCTAACCACAGTTTCTCCTCATCTCCTAGGAGATGTTTCTCAACAATCACTGGATCCACTGCCAGCACACATATTCCCTGGGTGGGGAGAGTGGCTGTGGAGACAAAAGCAGCCAAAGCCTTAGAAGGAAGCCCCGGAGGAGCAGGAGATGTTGCAGTCAGAGGGAGAGATGTTCGAGACCCGAGCAGGGAAAGGCCAGGTGTTAGACTTGGGGGCGCAGTCAGGGCTGAGAGATCCAGGAAGCCTTCCCAGAGGAGGTGGGACACAGCACACAGGCTCGAATGGGAGCTGGCCTGGGGACAGGGGTGCCCTCAGCCGCCGCTGTGCTGACTCATAAGCATTTCACGCCGGTTTTTACCGAAAGACCCAAAGCCTCAAATAGCTCCATCAGGAAACAGATGTCAGTCTCCTTTATTTTCCCTTTCTGAGTGGTCAGAATCCTGTCCTAGCCTCTAAAGGGCCTTTGGGTCACCTGCTGCCTCTCCCCACCCCATGAGCACAAATAACAAGCCCCTGCTGTGTCCCGGGGGCCGAGCATCCTCATTCCCTTCTGCCGACAGCCTGTGAGGCTCAGAGAGGGTGAGAAGCAGGTCCACGGCCACACAGCCGGGCAGTGGCAGAGCTGGGAGGGGTTCCCAAATCTGCCTGATCCCCGTGGTCTTAACTGCTTTTATTGGGTGAGTGCCCCACGCAGGCCGCCTGGGCTGCACTGGCGTGATATCATCTAAATACCTCCCCACCCCGTCCGAGGGGCCAGTGTCTGCAGCTTACAAATAGCGACTCAGAGCACTTGGGAGCCACGTGTGCACTTTTCACGGCTCCCACTGCCTCCCACACGCTGTGATAGCCCTGGGCGGGGTGGGGGGTGGCCCGGGGGCTCTCTGCGCAGGGCTCAGGGTAGTGACCGGTGACAGGGTTTCTACTCCCTCTGGTCCCTGATGCCGCCTCCACACTAGTTCAGGGACTACTGTCCCCTCTCCAATGTTTCATTACAAGTTCGGGACAAACCCTGTCCCTTGGTGGCCTTGAGTCTACCTAGGAAAGGCAGCTCCCCTCCAAGTTCTGGGCCCTGAAAGAGAACGACTAGGATACGATGAGCTCAGAGAGGACACAGCCACCTGGGTTTTGGTCCTACCCAAGTCAGTCCTCTTTTCTCCGCAAAGTATCTGAACGGGCCGCTCTGTGTCCACCGACAGGCCCCGTGCTCCTCCCCGAGGGAGACTTCCTCCTCCAACAGGATTCCTTTCCACATCCCAGATCCCTTGGTAGTGGCCGTCTGGGGCCGCTCAGCTGTGTTGAGAAGGAGTCTGAGGCCACACCCGAGGGAGTGAGGGCCATGATCGATTAGCGGCGTCCGCCATGTGTGTGGACGTGAAGAACTAGCACAGATTAGATTTTGCCTTTCCTGGGTCTTCTGAGCCCAGACCAAGAGCGAGACAAGAGGTGTGGCCCAGTCTCAGAACTTCAGTTTTCTCATTTGTTAAATGTGATGGGAGGAGACGTAAAGGACGTTTCCAGTGACAGTGTTCTTGACTACAAATCCAGCTTCTGACCTAGATGGAGACCCAGGAGGAATGTACTGCTAACCCCTGGGTCTTCATTAGTCAAGGAAAAATAGGAAAAAGCCACTAAGAATGAATCCATTTAAAAGGGGAACAAATTTCTGGTAAATAGTGGGGGGGTGGAGGCAGGGGGAATAGCAGCGTTGGCACTTGATCTTACAAAACAAAACTAAACTAAAACTTATTAACTGGATTTTGTCAAACATTTTTAGAACAAAGTAAAGCAATTAACGATGGAGTTGGGAGAGTATTAAATCTTGCAATAAAATTGCCTGAGGGGGACCATACCTGTGTCACTTGGTTGGTGGTGGTGGTGATGGTTTGGGCAGTAGGATAATACAGACATCTTGGCAAAAGTATCCAAGGGCTTCTCAGTTTTCTGAAGGTTTCTTGCTCCCTCGAAGCACTGCCAGGTCACCGAGGTCCATGTCCTGTCTTGGACCAGCTGCGGGGAACAGAGGGAGCATGTGGTCTCTCACTGACCACACGAATCCCTCTCGCAGGATGTGCAGATGCCTCCAGCAACCGGGGAGTTCAGGACACACCACCTTGAGAGGGAGGCCGGCCAGGAGGGATGCTGACCTGGTGTCTGGACACAGGGCTTGTGGGGAGGGCGCTGGGTGGGGACCCGCTTAGTTTATGATGTTTCTCGTTAGGAGAGTCTTGTCTCCATAGCCAACCTCGCAACTTTGGGGGCTCAAAAATAGAATTCTTAGGTGGCAAGGACCCCCTTGCTCCAGGCCTTAATCTTAGTGGCCCTAGGGTCATCATATTCATCCTGGCTCTGGGACCCCTGCTTCCCGTCATCCTCCAGCCCTCAAGGGGGTGAGGGGGTGATCAGCTCTGCTGACCCCGACCAGCCCCCACCCCAACCAAGGTCTCTGTGTCCCTTGACCCTCCAGCCTGGGGCTGCTCAGACCTCGTCTGCTACACCGATTACATCCAGACGGTCACCTGCATCCTGAAGACATGGGCCCCGCACCCTGGCACGCTCACCCTCACCTGGTAAGTGGCCAGACCTCGCCAGCCTCGGGGATGCGGTTCAGGGTAGCCCTGGAGGGCTGGGGTGGTCAGGACTGCCAGAGGCCACAGACGGAGTTGGACCTACTGTGTGCCTGGCAGGTAGTTTAGCAATAAAAATAATGGCTGCCACTTCTGGGGGCTCTCTCAGCCCTTCCACCAACAGCTTTTGGTTTCACCATGAGCTGAGAATCACTGACCGTGATCTGGGACTGGGAGCTGGGAATCACTGTGCCTACCTTACAGATGTCCATGCAGGACTCACGAGACTTGTCCAGCGAGCAGGGCTCCAAAGACCATACTCTCTTGCCCACACAGGCCAGACTGGGGTTTTGAGACCCCAGGATGACCAGACTGCCACATGATTTTTTTGAACACTGAATACATGCCCGGCATCCTGCTACACTTCACATGAACCATCACTTCCCATCCTCACAATTATTACTCCCATTTAACAAACGAGGACACTAGGGTTCAGAGAGGTTATGCAGTTTGCCCAAGGTCACACAGCCAGTGAATGGTGGAGCTGAGATTCAAACACAGGCAGTCTGACTCCAAGATTCATGGGTCCCTACTGTTAAAGAAAACTTTTTCATTGCACTTGTTAAAGAATGGTAAGGCAGACTTTATTCAAGACCGTAATGATCGGGCTTCCCTGGTGGCTCAGTGGTTAAGAATCCGCCTGCCAATGCAGGGGACACAGTTTCGAGCGCTGGTCCGGGAAAATCCCACATGCCACGGAGCAACGAAGCCCGTGCGCAACAATTACTGAGCCTGCGCTCTAGAGCCCGTGAGCCACAACTACTGAGTCCACGTGCCACAACTACTGAAGCCTACGCACCTAGAGCCTGTGCTCCGCAACAAGAGAAGCCACTGCGATGAGAAGCCTGCACACCGCAATGAAGAGAGCCCCCTCACCACAACTAGAGAAAGCCCGCGCGCAGAAACGAAGACCCAACGCAGCCAAAAATAAATAAGTAAATAAATTTATTTAAAAAAAAAGAATATATAAGGGATTCTTAAAAAAAAAAAAAAAGACCATCATGATGGGTGTAGGGACTGCTGCGTGGGGTTTTGGTGTGGGGAAGAGAGCTTGGGCTCAACTCGAATACAACAAGGAAAATTAGGAATTTATAGCTAAGGAGCAGGTCAATGGATGGAAAAATACTAAGAGGAAACATCAGGGGTAAGGGGGGTTCCAGCTAAACTGACTTAACAGGATTCTTGCTAATGGAAGCCCAGGGTGAGCCTACGTCGCCTGGGGGTGGTGGAGGATGAGGAATTCGATCAGATATCAAGGATGGAAGATTCTGGCTAAAATGACTTAGCAGGATTCTTGCTAACATTAGACAATGCAGAGACGAGCTTGGGAGTCCCAAAGTCAGGGCCTCGTCGAGGAGAGAGTTCTGAGGAGCCTGAATTGAGCCTGGTCAAGGAGAGTCTTTGTCAATGTGCTGCTCAGGATAAAGAACAGCTGGCTTTCATTCTGTCATCACCAATTCATTCGTTCATTCAGTTACTTCTTCAGAACATATTTATTAAGCTCTTGCCAGACACTTGCAGGCACTGGGGGCCCAGTAGAGCCTAAGACAGACCAGGTCCCAGCTGGTCCCGGAGCTGACTTACTGCAGGTGGGGAGTGGCTGGGGAGACAGACAAGAAAAACATAAACAACCAACAGGATGCTTCCTGAGAATAATGAGTGCTTTAAAGTCCAGGAACCTTGAGCCTTGGGTAGAAAGCGAGTGACATGGGGAGAAGGTCTGCTTTAGCCAGGAGGGTCGGGGCAGGCCTTTCTGGGTGGGAAGGAGGCAGCCAGTGAGCTGGGGAAAGGGCAGTGCAGGCAGAGGGCACTGCAAGTGTAAAGGTCCTGAGGTAGGGAGAGACTAATGAGTCTGAGGAATAGCGAGGAGGTCAGTGGGGCCAGAGCAGAGTGAGCCAGTGTGAGAGAGAACAACAAGCAAAGGAGATGAGAGGTAAGCAAGGCCCAGCTTCCCCCTCCCCACCCCGCCCGGTATGCGGGCCTCTCACTGTTGTGGCCTCTCCCGTTGAGGAGCACAGGCTCCGGACGCGCAGGCTCAGCGGCCATGGCTCACGGGCCCAGCCGCTCCGCGGCATGTGGGATCTTCCCAGACCAGGGCACGAACCTGCGTCCCCTGCATCAGCAGGCGGACTCTCAACCACTGCGCCACCAGGGAAGCCCAGGGCCAGCTTTTATTGTGTGGGTGATGAGAAGCCACCCGAGGGTTTTAGGCATGGGGGTGACAGGCAGTTTTTAAAGATTCTCCTAACTGCTGTGCAAGAGGTTTAGAGAGACTTTATTCAGCAGAAGTTTCTATTCCAGCAAATATTTAGCAAATAACAGAGTCCACACATCCATATTAGCCTTCAAGGGTGGTCATGTTCACAGCCTGAAGATGTAGGTAGGGAAATAAATATCTGGTGAACTCCTATACATACTTCAAAACCCACTGTTTCTGCCCACTGGCAGTTAAAAAGCCAGAGCATTTTCCCCCAACCTTATACCAATAGCCTCCCTGGTAGTTCACCCAAAGCAGGGGATGAAGTTCATTTGGCTCTTATCTTGGCCCTGAGCACAAGCACTTATTAGGTATTCAGCAGATGTTGGACAGAGGAGGTCAGGAAGGAGAACTGAAATGCTTAGCACCCTTTCTGTAGGACAGTGATACAGTTGATGGAACTGACAGGGACAGATTTAGGCTCAGTCCAGGCAAGAATGGCCCAAATTTCCAAAGTTAAAAGCTGCTGTCCTTAAATGAGGTAGTGAGTTCCTGGTCCCTTGGAGGCATACAAGCCGAGCCTGGACACCATCCATCAGGGCTACTTCAGGGGAGGAGTATCTTCCCGGGGAAAGGGGTAATTCGACCAGGTGACCCCCGGCACCACTTCAACTCCCTCCCAGCCCCAAGATTCTGGGCTGGGGTCCTGGCCCTGTGCCCTGAGCCCCGCTGGCTTCCAGCCATAACCGGCTGCTCTGTCCTTGAAGGCAAGACTCATATGGAGAACTGGAGGACGAGGTCACCTCCTGCAGCCTCTGCTGGTCCACCCACAATGCCACGCATGCAGAGTACACGTGCCATATGGATGTGTTCCAATACATGGCCGACGACGTTTTCAGTGTCAACATGACAGACCATTCGGGCAACCACTCCCAGGACTGCGGCAGCTTTGTCCTGGCTAAAAGCAGTGAGTATCTCTTGGACCCCAGAGCTGAGGAGGACACATGGTCCCTGAGACGGCTCCCCTTCCCCCACCATCATAGCTGACCTGTCCTATGTCCTTACCTCCCCTTAGAGTTCTGCTCTGTAGGTGCACCGATATTTACTAAGGTGTGACGGGTTGATAACTAGGTTTGAGCTTTAACCAAAGAGAGGCAGCCGCGGTATGAAAAGGAGCTGGACTGGGACCCAGGATCTCGGCCTTCAGTTCTGGTTCAGCCCTGCCTATCTGTGAACTTGGACCAGTTCCCTATTTGTAGAGTGAGGGCCCTTTTAACCCTGACTCTTAGGGATTCTGTCTACATTATGAGGCAAGTGGGGACACTGAGTCTCAAGGGAAAAACTTCGCTGAGTTTTCTCCCATTCGTTAGCTCCGGTGAGGCCTGGAATTTCCCTCCAGGCTGGGGGCGGGGTGGAGGGGCGGTGCTGGCTGGTGGAAGAAGTTGTCTCTGTGGGTCCAGACCCAGGGCCGGTCCAGGAGGCAGCTTTTAGTGTGTGTGTGTGTGTGTGTGTGTGTGTCCCCAAAGTGGGATTTCCACAGAGGGGGTGAGAAGCCTGTGCTCAGAGGCATGCAAATGCAAACTGCTAAGAGAGTCCTGCCCTCCTCGGGAAGGCCCAGCCTCTGCGAGGAATCTCTGGGGGATTTTGGCCCTAGGTTCCCAGTGGTGGGGCAGGGGGGTGAGAGGGTGTCTGTCACCTGGAGGGGGTCCAGGTTTGCACCACTTCGCTGAGTGGGTGTCGCACTGCACAAGGTGTGAATGAAGGTTCACACACACGCAGACACACCCAGAGTCTCTCACACGCACACTCATAAATCCACCCTTGGACAAATGCACGGGTGTCCCAGCAGCCCTGGGCCTAGCCAGCCTGGACACAGGCCCACGCTCTCTCACACACGCCCATATGCACACATACGCACACGCTCACTCAGCCATGCAGATCCAGGCGTGGGAGCAGGGGCGGCCCCTTGCCCCTCTGAGTGAGCGGGGCAGACTGCAAGCCTCCCCCTGCCCCTGCGGAGGAGAAGGAACTGCTCCACGGCCCCTCCACCTCGCAGGGCGGCTCCAAGTCCCATTTCTCTCTGACGCCCTCCCTCTCCCCCTCCCTGCCAGGGCCTGAAGCCAGGGGGCAGTGTTCTACTCCCTTCCCCCTCCTGGGCTCTGGGCCCCCATCCTTGACCCCATCCCTGATCCCCAGCTCTGGTCCTCACCACCCAGCCCAGGACGTACAGGGAAGTGGAAAACCAGGTCTCCGTCGGCCTGGGGAAAATAGGAGAGGGCTTAGCAGTTATTCCAGTCCCAAAGGACCCATGGCTGAAATAGCAATGACAATAAAGCCCTCGCCGCAGCCTCCTGAACATCGCAGGCCTTGGTGCTGAGTCGTTCGTAGCCTCAGAGTTCCTTTTTGGAATCCCTGGAAGGTTCATTTGTTGGTTTAACAAGTATCTCTTGAGGGCCTGCTGTGTGCCGGCTCTGTCCTAGGAGCTGCGGACACAGCACTGACCTGGAGAACAAAACCTCTGTCCCAAGGAGCTAAGATCCCCAAGACAGGGGCATATGGCAAGCCGGATCACAGAGCCCAGGAGGGCGTGGTGTTGTGGCCCAGATCTCTGCTCCCGCACTTTCCAGAAGATGTCTCGGAGATGACAACAGTCACATCAAATTCTCAGGGCCCCTGCAGGCGTCAAAATGCTCGCTGTAGAGCAGCCCGGCAGGCACTCAGAGGTGGTAACTTCCATCATTAGCATAATTGGTGCTAATTAATTAGCATGATGCTAATTACAGTCTTTTGACTTCTCAAGGAAGCTAGAGTTAAAAGAAAGTGATTCGGGCTTCCCTGGTGGCGCAGTGGTTGAGAGTCCCCCTGCCGATGCAGGGGACACGGGTTTGTGCCCCGGTCCGGGAGGATCCCACATGCCGCGGAGCGGCTGGGCCCGTGAGCCATGGCCACTGAGCCTGCGCGTCCGGAGCCTGTGCTCCACAGTTGGGAGAGGCCACAACAGTGAGAGGCCCGCGTAAAAAGAAAATGATGCCATCATTTAGAAAAGAAATGGAGAATGAGTGGGTGTCATTGGTGTCCCCCCGCTCCCCGGCCCCCGGCTACGCCAGTCTGCATTCTTGCCCCCCTGAGTCATAGCACCCCCACTTTAGACTCATCTAAATCTCTCATTTCTCAGATGAGTAAACTAAGGCCCAGAGACAGGGGATGCTTTACCCCAAGTCATTCAGGGTCATTAGTCTTGATCTCATCAAGGAGAGCATCATTCTCAGCTGCTGCAAAATCTCATCCCATTTTATCTTTCTGGCTTTTTCCTCTAAGTCAAGCCATCTCCCCCTTTCAATGTGACGGTGACCTTCTCCGGACATTATAACATCTCCTGGAGCTCCGATTACAATTTGTACGCGCTGAAGGGCAAACTTCAGTATGAGCTGCGGTACAGGAAGCTCGGAGACCCCTGGGCTCTGGTGAGACCCTCAGAGGATTGGGGCGGGGTGAAGTCTTCTAGAGGCATTCTTTGTTTAGAGTGTTGGAGAGTTCCAGAATGGCCCACTATTTAGAACAGTCACAGCTGAAGTGTTCTAGAATTATCCATCCTTTAGAATGGTCCCAGTTTAAGATTTTCATAAATGCCATAGTTTAGACCATCCCCAGTGGAAGACTTCCAGAGGTACCCATTGCTAAGACGCCTGTCGTTAAAGACGCCCAGAAATGCCCACTGTTGAAAGTAGCCACTGTTGAAGAATTACAGAAGTGTCCGAAGTGCGGAATGCTGCCAGCTAAACATGCCCAGGAATGGCCACTGCTGTTCCCGGGACATTCCCAGGCCCAGCAGGCAGGGTCCTCTGTGGGGCTGTGAGTGACTGAGCTGGGCTCAGAGAGAAAGCGACCAAAGCACTGTATCACAGGCAAGGCCAGGGCAGCGCCCACGGCTCTGTGCTGCCCACACCGGAGTGGCCAGAGCTCAGACTGACTCTTGTGGAGGGGGTGGAGACTTGCCAGGAGAAACTCCACCCCTTTCCTGGGGGCTGGTAAAGGGTGGTTCTGCTGGAGGCGGGGGCTGGCCTGGGCGGTCCTAACCCAGCGCATCCTTTCCCTGGGTTGGCAGAGTCCAGGGAGAAAGCTGATCTCAGTGGATTCGAGAAGCGTCTCTCTCCTGCCCTTGGAGTTCCACAAAGGCTCAAGCTACGAGCTGCAGGTGCGGGCAGGGCCCCAGCCTGGCTCCTCCTTCCAGGGGACCTGGAGCGAGTGGAGTGACCCAGTCGTTTTTCACACCCAGCCAGAAGGTAAGATGTGAAGCAGGGATGGACACCCACTCCTTGTACTAAATCTTGTCCTAGTGCAGCGGCCCTGAGCCCTGAGATTTTCAGCACGGCTGGAAGGTTCCCACTCAGTCATGCATCCCCTTGTAGCTGTTCCACAGCATTTCTGGGGCCCCTGCTCGCCAGGCCCTGCATTGGGTGCCAGGTGCTTCTCCTGGCGGGGCCTTTGATCCTCCTAATGTATCTGTGAAGTGGGAATTATTATCCCCATTTTGCAGATGAGAAAACTGAGGTTCAGAGAGATGAAATCACTTGCCTAGGGTGGGGGTGGGAGCAGGAGTTGAAGCCAGGTCCATCCCACCGCGAGGCACCAGCAGCCTTCCCACCCACTTCCACTCCAGCCCAGACCCAGTGCCCTCCACACCCAGCCCAGGTGGCCTCTCGTAGAGGTTGGTCAAATTCACCCAGTGTTTTCTTCCTTCCCAGAGATAAAGGGAGACTTGTACCCTCACCTGCTTCCCATCTTGGTCCTCGCATGCCTCGTCCTTGTCATCTTAGGCCCGAAGATCCATCAGGCTTGGAGGTGAGGCCAGGGAACAGGGTGGCAGGGAGGGGCTCAGCCTGGGCCGGGACTGGAGGACACACCTGTCACCATGACAATAGTAATGACAATGATGGTGATAATAAACTGGGCACTGTGTAGAGCACATGCTTAACCCTCACAGCAGCCAGATGAGCTTGATACGCGGCATTTACTTCCATTTGACAAATGGGGAAACTGAGGCACAGAGCTGTCTAGGAACTTGCCCAAAGTCACACAGCAGTGAAGTGGAGGAGAAGTGTTATGAAGTGCTCATAACAGTGACCTCAGCTGTGATCTTGTCCAGTGAATTCTAAGCTTTGAGTCCTGAGGGTCAGGAGGGGCCGCCAGGTGGGGGTTAAGGGCTGGTGGAAGAACCCCCCTGACAATCCTGCTTCAGAACCAGAGGTTTTGCCTTTATCTCTTTATGTATGGGGTTTCTGCTGAACGTGGCCATCGAGAGAAGGGCTGATGCTGATTAAAAACATTGATAAAACCTGAGCTCCCCTGGCCTTCGTGCGTGCTGCTGGCTGGGGCTGAGCCCTTGCTAAGTGGCAGACACTGGGCGGGGACCCTGCATACCCTGTTCAAGGCAGAGAAGCCTGCGAATCACAGAGGGTGTTGCAGACCAGTCTCTGGGTGCTGGCGTGCTGTGCCTACACTTCCTGACCCCTCCCTGCAGCCCCATGGAATTGGCTGTTGGCTCATCCCTGGTGGTGGAGGAGGAAGTCACGGCTCAGGGGCCAGCGCTGGCTTAGCAGAGAACAGGCAGCCAAGCCCTTAAACTCGGAGCACTTTCAGGAGACTCGCTGCCCCATTTTACAGATGTGAACACTGAGGCCTGGGGCAGAGGGGCGGAAGGGAGGGCGCTGGGTGTGTCTTAGAGGCTCTGAGCCTCCCGCAGGACACATTTGGGGAGCATCTGAGCGGGAGGCCCGGCTGCCCTCTGGGAGATGCGGGGGGCTCACCTCGTCTCTGCCCTCCAGGCTATGGAAAAATGTGTGGGTGCAGGTGCCCAGCCCAGAGCCCTTCTTCCAGCCCCTGTACGTGGGCCACAGCGGAGACTTCAAGGTGAGTGTCCCCACCGCATGATGAGCCCCTGGGAGCCTCTCACACTCTGGGAGCTTGCTTCCACCCACACATCTAGACCACCAGCCCCACCCTGTAGGCCCGGGGCACCCAGATCCCCGACCCGGGCTGGAACCAGGCTTCAGTCTCTGCACATGCAAAGTGCAGGAAATAATTCCAGTGGGGCAGAGTTGGCATAAGAATTAAACAAGATCCTGCAGCATTTCCCAGCCCAAGGAGCCAAACTGGGAGAGAGGGTGAGCCAGGTGGTCCCTTGAGCCACGAAGTGGCCTCCTGTCCTTTGGTAGAAGCCCTTGCTATGGAGGTGGGGAGGGAGCAGCTTCTGGGAAGGATATGGCCCTGCCTGCAAGATACACCAGCCCCATCCAGGCCCCAACCCCCGCTACCAGCGCCATCGCCCTTGGGTTCTCTGTGCCTATTTACCACCCCCCACCGGGTGGCGGCAGTCACCGCAGAGAGGATGTGGTGACCCATCTGCTCCAGCAGAGTCTGGAAGTCAGGAAGTGCGACATGCCATCTGCCTGGCACTCACTGAGCGCTGTCTCACCTCCACCCTTTCATCTTCTTAGCAGCCCCTGCAAGTGGGGAGGGTGTGTGCTCCACCATCCCAGGGGAACCACGAGGAGACGGAGGCTCAGAGCCGGGCAGGGGAGGAGCCTAGGCTGCAGCCCACATTGGATAAACCCTTTCCTCTTTCCTCTGCACTTTTCCCTGAAGCTCAAATATCACATCTATTTTGTGTTTGTTTTACCAATACTCTTACAGCACTTGCTGTGCACCAGGCACCCTGCTAGGAGCGCCACAGATGTTATTTAATTTATCATTTAATCCCCACAACCACCCTGTGGAGTGGGGACTATTAGCAGGCCCATTTTACAGATGCAGAAACTGAGGCACAGAGAGGGTAAGTAACTGGCTCAAGGCCACACAGCTGAGAAGTGACCTCAAATCAGTGGTAGTGGCCTCAGCAGGGTTCTGAGAGGAGTTTTCTGATGGAGTAGGCTCAAAACTGGGAGATTTTGGTTCTCAGGGATTTTCTCTGCCAACTGGATGGAGACCCTGTGTCTTGAGTGGGACCCCTGGCAGGTGAGGGCAGGGGGATCCTTAAAGTTTAGGGACAGCTGCCTCAGTCCATTGTCACCCCACAGCCCTTATCTATTCTGAGTGGCTGGTCCTTGATCCACTCCATTCATTCATTTAGTTAATATACATTTATTGGGTGCCTACTGGGTGCCAGGCACTGTGTGAGCCTCTGGGGACACAGCCGTGACCAGAAGAATTGGGGCTTCTCCCCTGGTCATGTGTCCACTCTAGTGAGGACACAAACAGAAGAATGCGTGGTTTCGAGAAATCTCCCCGAGGACATAAAACAGAAGGCCTGGTGAGGGCTCTGTCACTCAGCTCTCAGGGCCTCCCGCCCCTCGTCCCCACAGCTTGGGAATCTTGGACCCGCACCCATACAGACCCCAGGCCACCGAGCAGCGGATTGTCTGCGCCTGCAGGCTGCTGAGGGCCGTAGCTCCCTGCTACAGGCAGGGAGACTGAGGCCCAGGGAGGCCGGGACGGCGACAGGGACTGTCCCTGGATAGGGACACAGCACGGTGCTCAACTCCCCCCACCCCCATCTCTCTCTTTATCTTCTGGAGTCTTTGTCTCTTTCTCTCTTGCTGTCTGTCTTGTCTCTGTGTCTGTCTGTTGATATGCTCCCCCGCCACCCCTTGTCCCCCATCCCATCCATGACTCTCCCTCCTCTTCTCTCTCGCAGAAATGGGTGGGCACCCCCTTCACTGCTTCCAGCCTGGAACTGAGATCCTGGAGCCCAGGGGTGCCCTTGTCCCTGGAGATGCACAGCCAGTGCCTACCGCAGACTGCAGCCAAGGGGCTGGTGCCCACAGAGCTGCCAGAGCCCCCAGACCTGGTGGAAGCCGACGGGGTGCTTGAGCCGGGCTCCTGGGGCCCAGCCCACTCCACCGCCGGCAGCTTGGGCAGCTCAGCTCACAGCCAGGAGAGGGACCGGCCGTACGGCCTGGTATCCATCGACACGGTGACCGTGGTGGACGCAGAGGGGCTGTGCACCTGGCCTTGCACCTGCGGGGATGACGGCTACCCAGCCCTGAACCTGGACACCAGCCTGGAGCCTGGCCCGGGCACGGAGGACTCGCTTCCGGGCACGGGGGCCACAGTCCTGTCCTGTGGCTGCGTCTCAGCCAGTGGCCCTGCCGGGCCGGGGGACCCCCTGGGCAGCCTCCTTGGCAGGATAAAGCTGCACCTCAAGGATGAGGAGGGTTGGGCCCCCGGGCCGCCCTGGGATGGCGGGTCGCCCCGAGGGGTGTCGGACAGCGAGGCAGGTTCACCCCCGGCTGGCCTGGACATGGACACGTTTGACAGCGGCTTTGTGGACTCTGACTGCGGCAGCCCCGTGGAGCATGACTTCAGTAGCCCCAGGGACGAAGGGCCCCCCAGGAGCTACCTCCGCCAGTGGGTGGTCATGGCCCCTCCACCTGCAGGGCCTGGGCCCCAGGCCAGCTAGTGAGGCCGACTGGCCGTCCAGAGCTGGCCATGCCACTGAGCCACGAGCCACAGACAGGGTCACCTGGGCTGAGGTGTAAAGAGGCCTGCAGCCCTTGGTCTCCCGGCTGGGACCCCTGAGCCTCGTGTTTCCAGTGCACGTCTGGGGCTCAGGTGCCCACTGGCGTGGCTGCGTGTGTGAGTAGCCTGCGTGCCTGTGGACACGGAGCTCGGCCGTGGTTCTGCCATATTCCCAAGGCCACTCGTGTGTCTGTGCCGACGTGAGCTTCCTGCGTGCGCGAGTGTGAGCCGCACGTGTGTCTGTGGGCACGTGATGACAGCCTCCCTCCCTCCGAGGCACGTGGGTGACACCCGGGTCACGTGCCGAGACCAGGGCACTGCCTGGGACAGACACCAAGCCCAGCCCCCCAGGTCCTGCCTGCAGAGCCGCACGAAGTCCAGACTGTTCCTTATCACCTTTCAGGGGGAGGGGAAGGGGACCAAGCGAGCCCACAGTGACCCTGGGGGTGGCAAGATTTTGGGGGGAGCCAGTGGACCTGGGTCTGAATCCTGACTCTGACACCTCCTGGCTGTGCCACCTTGGGTGAGTCACTCCCCCTCTCTGGGCTGGAGTTTCCTGTCTTAATAATGGGGGCGACCTGACCTACCCTGGGGAGAAATTGGAGAGGTCGCCCATGTACAGGGTGCAGCCCAGACTCTCAAAAAACGTCAGCTTCCTTCCTTCTGCGGCCAGGACCAAGGCTTGTGCTGGAGGTGGGTGGGAGTGAGAAACCAGACACAGCCCAGGTACCTGCGGAGGGGCACTTGGGGGATTCCAGGTTTAAAATCAGCTTAGTTTCTTAGAATCAGCCCCTCACCAACCAAGATTTCTTTTTCTGCCTCTTGCTGCCCATTTTGTTGTTCCCTTTATGCACCCCAGAAATATTTACTGAGCACATTTACTGAGTACATGCAGGTGCTGGGATACAGCGAGAGGACGCTCCCCTTGGCACTCACACTGGGGAGGGCCGCAGGCCGGACTCGGCAGCAATGACACGGTGGTCCTGATCCCCTGGCATCTTCCTTGCTTGTCCTGGGGAATTGGAGGAAGTCAAGTTCTTTTTGATGATTTGTCGGAGAAACTGCTGAAATGTGAATTTAAGATGCTAAGAAAATACTTCTTTGTGACGTTTTGAAGGCACCTTATTGAACGTCAGCTCTGGACAGGAGCTCGATATTGGTGCTGCGTATTGCATACAGCTCATACTTAAAAAAAAAAAGAAAGAAAGAAAGAAAGAAAGAAAGAAAGAAAGAAAGAAAGAAAGAAAGAAAGAAAAGAGATCATTTTCCTCCTAAGGGTGCTCACCTTCAGAGGCTGCTTTTTCGAGGCCGTGAAGCAGGGTTAAATTAGCAGAGTCTGATTCAGCCGTGGGCTCTCAGAGCCCTGAGGGGAATCCCTACCCTGGCCTGGACCTGCCTGGCCTGTGGTCCTCCCCAAAGGCCAGGCTGCATGCCAGGTGATGCCTGAAGCCCTGGCTTGTCTCTGCTTTTGGACGAGGGCTCAGCTGTCGACCCTGCTGATGGTTTCTCTGTGACTCTTCTGTAAAAGGGGATGTTGGAAGAAGTCACTGAGAGAACACAGGATTCTTTGGTTCTGAAAGTTCTAGAACATTGCTGGTCTTGATAGTGGGACTGTTAACCTGGGATCAAGGCGTGAGGCTCGGATGGGAGCTCAAGTGTGAAACCGCAGCTCCTGCAGGTGTGAGCAGCCCTCACCATCCCCCTCCGTCACCCTGGGGACGCTTGGGTCAAGGTGTGCTGTGGTTTTCACACCCTCAAGGAGGCCACAGGTTCCAGGCACCCCATGAGCCCCAGGCTCCCCGTGGAAGCAGCTCAGCTCTCTCTCCAGCACACACAGCTCTGGGCCAGGGAGTAGGGGGAGGGGACACCTCGGACACTGGCTGATGCCAGGCCGGGGGTCGGGGGGATGGGGCTCTGGCCTGGGCCAGACGTGGCTCCTCACCAGCTCTGTCTTTGAAGGGGACCCAGCTCATAAATGTGGGTGCAGACGGAGACAGGAACTGGCCCACCTGGGAGGCCAGATTAGTAGGACGGGGTGGCTGGATGATTTATGGACAAGTGGGCACATTGGTGGGTGGATGGATGGATAAAAGCATGGTGAAATGCTTGAAGGAAGAGCAGTTGGATAGATGGATGGAGATAAACAGTTGCTAGAGACAAGGATGAAATATCAAACCTAAGCTCCATGAAGGCAACAACTTTGCCTCTTTTGTTCACGGCTTTACCCCCCGTCAGGCACCTAGTGGGCCCTCAGTAAAGCCTGATTTGCAGTGTTTGCTTATTTCCATGGTGTGAACACTTTTACCACAGTCAATTTCAAGCTACCAACTTGATGGCTTTAAACATGGGGTTGGAAGAGATGTTTACAATCAATTCTCCTAGCTGGTATGAGGCAGACCCGGCACACCACGGGTTGGAGCCCAGACAGGCAGCAGGAAGGCCCTGGGGGGCTTCAGGGAGGAGGTGGTGTTTGTTGGGCTTTGAAAAATGAATAGGAGTTGTTAGGGACACCAGCTACTCAGGCAGAGGGAAGAGCTTGAGCGAAGGCCTGGAGGTGTGACTGAGCCCTGAACACATGGGGGTGGGGAAGGCAGTTCCCTGTCACCCAGAGTCCAGGCCAGAATTGCTAATGACCCTGTCTTCAGAGGCAGGAGGATGCCACATTCTGTTCCTGACCCAGCCCCTTTTCCATCTTCAGGCTCCGAGGGGCAGGATATCCATCTGAAAACTGAAGGTGCAGAAGGGGCTGCTGACTCGCCTGAGGTCACACACAATTAAATGTCAGAGTCAGAACTTGGACTCTGGGCTCCTGATCCCGAGTCCAGCTGTCCTCACCTTGCTCTGCTGGAAGGCACCTAGGTCAGGGGCGAAGAAACTCTCAGCAAACACCTGTGGGTGCCTGTGCTTCTGCCCTCACAGCATCGTTGGGGTGGCTGACCCCAGCTCTGGGAGTGACCCAGGCCTGGCCAAGAGAGTATTCTATCCTCCCGGCCTCAGGGCCAGTTCAGGCTCAGACATGTGACCAAGCTGGTCCGTACAGTTTTCCTGCTGGGACTGCTCAGCTGCAGGGCTAGACTGAGCCTGGAGGTGCTGGGTGGTGGGACCGGGGAGGCGGGGGGGGGGGGGGGCATCAGGAAGAAACAGCTCACCTAATATGAGGCCAACACACTGGAAAGCAGAGCTGGGAAGTGGGCGTATACTCCTGGTAATATCCTCTTAAGCTCCTGGATCCAGCCGTGCCTGAAACTACATTCCCCCTGGACTTTTGAGGTACCCGAGTATGGAAGTCATACTGTTCACCAGGTGTCTCCAGCTCTCGGCCTTCTGCCCCGTCTTGTGGTCAGATGGCACCACATGACCAGGATTGGCCAATGAGTGGTGAGCAGAAGCGGTAAGTCTCACCTCTGGACCAGAGCATTGAACTGACCGTCGTGGTGCCCTTCAGAGTGCTCCTGTGTGCCACGGTGACCAGTGATGTGTGAGATAGTGGCTTCTCCCTCAGCCCGGGGCCTCGAGTGGGGAGATGTGGAGCAGAACTTCTAGTTCACCTGTGATGCACACGTATTGTGAGCAAGAAATAAATCTTTTATTCTAACCTGCTAAGATTTGGGGGCTGACTGTTACCACGGCATAACCCAGCCTATCCTGACTGAATCAATGAGCTGTAAGTTTCCTTTTTTTGCTTAAGCATGTTTGAGATGGGTTTGTCACTTGTAGTAGACAGTATTCTCATCTCATCCCTGCAGTGAGGACTGTCCTCCCATCCCAAGGAAGGAACACATTCAAAGAGACCTGAGGACCAGGCTCCATCGTGTATCATGAATGACCTTGGGCAAGTCGCTCGCTGTCTCTGAACCTCAGTTTCCTCTTTTGTAATGTGGGGCAGGAGTCAGCCTCTCGGCTGACTCTGGGGATGAAAAGAGAGGATGAGAACAGGGACATTAAATGTGTATGTGCTTCTCTGCCATCACCTTCAGCTGGCCTCTGGGTCAGATGAGGAAAGTGCTGTGGTCCCAGCCCTTCTCCAGTCTCCTTCCCAGAGAAATACCCTGAAGCTGACATTGCCCTGTGCTAGGATTTAAAGAACCCAAGAACTCTAGCTTCCAGACATTTCCCCATCAGTTACTGCAAAGTCTCAGCGTCGGGTGCTCTCTGGGTGTCCCGGACCATCTACTTTGGGAAGAAAGGAGAGGGTGCAAATTGGACCCAGCCCTTCATTTTACTGCTGGGGAAACAGAGGCCCAGAGGGGCAGTGACTCGCCCAGTCACCCGGAGTCCTGCTCTCCACTCTGCATCCTCGGCTCCTTTTTGGCCCCTTGTTGGAGGGAGAGCCTCTTCCCCCCTCCTCCCACCCATCTGGGGACTCGGTTTGCCTGGGCTGCTGCCGGCACTGCATGCAGGATAGCCCGTCACAGCCCACCCCAACTGTGGTCCCTCCAGATGCACCATCAAAACCCAGAACAGGGCACTTCCCTGGCGGTCCAGTGGTTAAGACTCCATGCTTCCACTGCAGTGGGTGCGGGCTTGATCCCTGGTCAGGGAACTAAGATCTCATATGCCGCACTGCACGGCTGAAAAAAAACAAAAACAAAACCCAGAACGGGCCTTCCGTGGGTGATGGCAGAGTGAGCGCGTGTACTTCCCCTCCGGGGAGATCATGACACCAAGAACAAAGGAGAAAGGCGTATAAACTCTCCACAATGAAGGGGATGGGACAGGGGGTCACCTGCAGTCAAGAATCATCAACACATGAATGGAAGACAAGCAGAGTCAAGTCTTTGCTCAAATGTCACCTTCGCAGTGGGACCGACCCTAGTCTCCTTACTCAAAACTGCAGCACCCCACAGGCCTAGTTTTATTATTTTCCATAACATTTTTTAATCTATTTTATTTATTTATTTATTTTCGCGGTACGCGGGCCTCTCACTGTTGTGGCCTCTCCTGTTGCGGAGCACAGGCTCCGGACGTGCAGGCTCAGAAGCCATGGCTCACGGGCCCAGCCGCTCCGCGGCATGTGGGATCTTCCCGGACCAGGGCACGAACCCGTGTCCCCTGCATCGGCAGGCGGATTCTCAACCACTGTGCCACCAGGGAAGCCCCTTCCATGACATTTATTGTGCTTTTAACATATGTCTTTTACTTGCTTATCATATTTACTGTCTGTCCCACTAGCACAGGGATTTTGTCTGTTTTATCCACTACTCGGTCTCAGAGCCTAGCATAGTGCCTGGCACATAGCAGGTGCTCAACAAATACTGAATGAATGAATGAGTCAAAGGCAGAGTTGTGACTGACAAAGAAGTGGGCAGAGGGGAGGGAGGGGACTGAAACCAGGAGGGACCCACTTGGACTTGGAAATGGCCCAGAATGGGACATGAAAGTGAAAATAGGGGCCTCCTTGAAGTCTGTGAATGGAGCAAGAGACACCCCCCCTCCCCCCCATCCTGCTGCTCACACTGTGGGGCAGCTGGGGATCTTCCTTCATCTATAGTGGCAACAGGCGTGAGGGGTTTCCTCTTAAAAAGTGATGTTCACAGAAAAGAAATTTTGCATTCTGCCATTTTGTGGGTCTCTCAGCATCATGCTGGCTGCCCATCCCAAAGCAAATCCCATCCCTAGAAAGAACTGTCAAGGGGGAGGGCTTTGAGGCTGGACGGCCTGAGTTGGGAAGCCAGCAGATCCACTTACTAGCTTCCAACCTGCAGAAATTATTTTACCTCCTGTGCCTTGGTTTCCTCATACATGAAATGGGTATATTAATTGGACATACTTAGGGCTGTCGTGAGACCAAGAGTTAATATGTGTGAAGTGTGGAGAGCAGCGTGGCACATTGCAAGTGCTCTGAAAATGTTGTCACTTTATCATCATCTTTGTGGCCAAGTCCCCCCCACCCCAGCAAGCTTTTGTTGATCTCAACCTTAAACGTGGATAGACAGCGAGCTACAGACATCTGGAGACCCAGATGAACCAGCAGGAAACGGAGATGTTGGGCTGCTGCTGCCACCTGCTGGTGACCACTGGAACTTGGCTGAGGAGCCGGCTGAAGGCGGTGCCCTCCCCGCGCTGCGGTCCAGGGGCTCCACTAGCATCTGCCTGCGCTGTCAGGTGGCTTCACAACTGTCACAGAAACTCCATGCGGTGGGAATGTGGCGATGAGGACACAAGGTGAACGGGTAGGTTCTTTTTTGTAAATTGAAGTATAGCTGGTTTACAATATTGTGTTAGTTTCAAGTGTATAGCCTAGTGATTCGTTTTTTGGGGTTTCTGCGTGTCTTTTTTTTTCTTTCCATATTCCATATAGGTCATTACAAGATATTGAGTATAATTCCCTATGCTACACAGTAAATCCTTGCTGCTTACCTGTCTTATGTACAGTTGTTTGTATCTGTTAATCCTAACCTCCCAATTTGTCCCTCCCCCTCTCCTTCTCCCCTTTGGTAACCAGTATGTTCTTTTTAATTAATTAATTAATAATTATTTTTAGTAGGTTCTTTTTAAAATTCAACAAGGGCTGAATTCTACTCCTTGGGTGGGTGGACCCGCATTGGGCAGTGGGCAGTGTGGGCAGTGAGACCACACTAAGCAGGGAGATCACATGTGTGTGTGCGCACACACACATGTACATGTACACACATACACACATACTTCACACACACAACACATATATGCACGTGCACATCTGGAAAGTCCCCGGCATAAGTGGGTCAAGGGCCCAAGGGAAGGATGGGTAGTCAGGTAGTCAGAGGACAGAGCTCACTCAGCCCAGGGTCCTGGGTGGCCTTGGGCGAACGGAGGCTGCGAGGGAAGGGAGGGGACGTGGGAGGAGGCTGGCGGCAGCAGCACACTGAACGAGATCTGATTGAGCTCCAGGAAGGAGGGAGGCGGATCCTGAGAAGGCAGCCGAGAGGATGCTCAGTGGGGGAAACCAGGAGGCAATTTCAGTGAAGAGGGAATAAAATCAGGACCTCAGTGCCAGGACTCCCACCATAGAGATTACGTAGCGTGTAGCTCTCTACGTGCGGATACAGATGTGCCAGGGACACTGCAGGGTGAACAGCCGGAGCGGTGTTACTCTGTAAAGTGTCATCACAGGTCTCTGTTTTCTTGGGGGTAGGGGAGCGTAAAAGGTATGTAAATGAAGAGAAAAGGCCTGAAGGAGAAAGCAGCCTGGAGGCTTAAATCATATCTGTAATGTTGTAAGTGTTTAAAGAGAATGGATTGACTCATGGTTTATGTAAGTAAAAAGGAGTAATGAAACCAAGCAGGACCCTGTGGGGCTCCTGGGCACGGAAGCTTTTCTGTCCCCTGCTTTTTTTTTCTTTTTTCTTTTCTTCTTTATTTTTTTGGCTGCGCCCCGCGGCATGTGGGATCTTATTTCCCTGGCCAGGGATTGAACACGCACCCCCTGCAGGGGAAGGACGGAGTCTTAACCACTGGACCACCAGGGAAGTCCCCTGTCCCCCGTTTCTTGTAGGGAACAGACTCCAGCCTCCATGACCTTCCCTGAGTTCCAAAGGGCAGATTGGAACAGTCGCTAATCCGGGAAGGAAAGGGATGCAAAGACAAGGGAGGGGCAGCCACGAAACAATAGTGCAGCCTGGGGGCAGGTCCTGGTTCCACCTCAGGGGATACACATATCAGTGTCTTTAAGCTATTTATTATAGAATTAAAACCCAACAAATGGAAGATGTCAGCATTTTTCATACCAGAGAAGCTCATCAACAAGATTACCTGAGGCCAGATCAGAGGAGTGCAAGCCCTGCACACACCCTAATCTTAACAGCAACCCCACCCTTGAAACATTGATAAAACTCATCAAATCCTCCCGGGTTGGGACATGATACAGTTTTTCAGGGAAGGAGCCTGCTGTGTCCCCCTTTGCCTGGCAAAGCAATAAAGCTATTCTTTTCTGCTTCCCCCAAATCTCTTGTTTCCGAGATTCAATTTGGCGCCTGTGCACAGAGGCTGAGATTTCAGCATCAAGAGCTGACCCCACATCCCTGTGTCCCATCTCCCATACACATGCCCAAACTGCCCCTCAACTGGGGGAACAGGAAAGGAAACAGACTTGGCTGAGCTGGGCTTGCCCTTGGCGTTCTTCAACTCCTCTGGCCCTCCTGTGAGGGGGATATTCCATCCCCATTTCTCAGATGAGAAAACCAAGGCCCTGAGACGTGAACATCAAGAATGGATCCCAGGGCTTCCCTGGTGGCGCAGTGGCTGAGGGTCTGCCTGCCGCCTGTCGAAGCAGGGGACGCGGGTTCGTGCCCCGGTCTGGGAGGATCCCACGTGTCACGGGGCGGCTGGGCCCGTGAGCCATGGCCGTTGAGCCTGCGCTACGCAATGGGAGAGGCCACAACAGTGAGAGGCCCACATAGCGGGGGGGAAAAAAAAAAAAAAAAAAAAGAATGGATCCTCAAAACAGAGTCCTACTACAAAGCATAGGGAACCCTAGCCAATCTCCTGGGATAAACTTTAACGGAAAAAATATAAGAAAAAGAATGTCTCTATGTGTGTAACTGAGACACTTTGCTGTACAGCAGAGATCGGCACAGCACTGTCAATCAGCTATCCTTCAATTAAAAAACCAACCTTACCTTGCTCCTGACACACAACGCACTCCCACACAATCAGCGTGTGTTTACAAAGCAGATCACATCCACTATTCTACCTGATCTCAGAAAATCCCCCCAAATGCTAGTTTTCCACACTTGAGTAAAAATGATGCTAAGACTTGGCCAGGTCTTGGCTGTGCTAGGGGGGGTTCACCCTCAAGACCCTAGACCTCATGCCCCGCTCCCCTGCCCACCGCCCCGTCACTCTGGAGTCTGGCCCGGGGACCAGGCGCCTGGCAGAGGGAGGATGGAAACACAGGGCCGCTAGCTGGGCCAGGTCAGGAGCTGCAGGCTGTGAGAGAGACGAGCTGCAATGGGCCTGAGACCGGGCCTGGGGGTGCAGTGGCGGTGACTAGGGGGGCAGGTCCCGTACGTGTGACCGTCACAGGCAGTGTTACCAGGTTTCTCATCTTTCAAGAGAAGACAGAGATCTGGATTTTTAAAAAATGGGAAATCTCCAATTTTAAAAAAACGTTGGAAACTAAAAAAACAACAGAAAAAGAAGTGTGCGCTAAAGAGAACAGCCACGGGCCAAATCCATGCCCCAGGCCTGAGACCTCTGCAGCCTGCTGGCATTGTGGGCCACGACTGGCCGGCAGGCCTGCCCTGGATTGGGTGCTGCCAGACGTCTGTCAAGGGACAGGCACGGGCCCAGCTGAGTGGGAGGACGGGCTTCCAAGGCAGCCGCAGGTGGTCAGGCTGCGCCCAGCACCCCAACTCTTCGGTTTTACGGGCAACATCTTATTCCCGGCTGTTCCGAGGTTGAAAAACAAGGAGCCCCCAGGGGATCAAAGATTCTTTAGATAACACACACAACAAATTGCATTTTACTTCGCTTTAATTAAAAAATATATAAATACATGCCAGGGGATTTTTTTTTCTTAATAACAGGTTGAAAGAACAAAACAAACCCCAAACCTGCCGGGACTCCCCGTTCCTAGGTGGCAGGAGGCCTGCAGGCGGGTCGCAGGCTCAGCCCCAGCCCAGGGGTCAGGGGTGCTGCCTGGAGAGGAGCAAGTCTATGCCGGGCCCTCGGCAGTGGGGCACCCAGCCCCGCTCTGTGACACGGCCCCAAGAGGCCCTGCCCCTCAGGCCACAAGGGCTTTCCAGGGAGCAGGGAGAGTCCTCCGCGGCGGGGTGGCTGGAATCTGGAACGCGAGGTCTGCGTGGATGGGGCAGACCCCCACGGCCCCCAGCTCCTGACCCCTCACTGGCCAGTGGATGTCCGTACAGAAGGCTCGGGGCCTGGGCAGCCTCGCCTCGGAAGCCCTTGGAGGACGCTCCCCACAACCCAGGTTGCAGAGCGATCGGGAACACGAGGAGGAGAGCAGGCGGGACCAGTGTCTCCAAGCTCTCCCCCAGGCCCCGGGCTGACGAAGCACAGTCCTCGGGGCAGCCCCGGAAGGGCCTGGGAAGAGGCGGGCGGGCAGCCTTCCTTCCAGAGTTCCAGGCCAGGAACTATAGGCGGGGCCGCAGGCTGGGCACACAGTGTCCCCGTGCAGCGGGCGGGACGCAGGGCGCCCCCGTGCCCTGACCTCGCCAGGCTGCACCGCACACGTGGGACCCCCAGGAGAGAACATCCTCTCCTCAGGGCCGGCGCTGGGACAGGAGGCTCAGAAGTGGACCCACTTGTTCCAGTTGGCCTCGTGGGGGAAGGCGCGGCCCAGGCGGAGCGTGCAGTCCAGCGTGGGCTCGTAGAAGACCATGGGGCTCCCGCCCGGGCTGGGGGGCGTCTCTGCCTCTCCGCCCGCCGGCTTAGAGAAGAGTGAGACGGCCGGGAGCTTTCTCAGCTGGCGCTTCTGAACGCAGCCGAGGGATTCCAGGCCCTGCAGATGACACAGACAGACCGGTTCACAGGGGCATTCGAGGACCACGTCCTCTGTGCCCGGAGCTGCTCCCAGAACAAACACCTGAACCTGGCCTTGAGAGACGAGTAGGGATCGACCAGGGGGGTTTAGGCAAAAGCCCAGGGCAAGAGAGAGAAGCGCGTGACCAGCATCTGTACAGCGGCCCTGTGTTGAGCAGGGGTTGCAGGCCAGCTTCCAGATGGGGTTCTGCTTGGCCCAAACCTGCTGTAAAGTGCGGGGAATTTCACACTGAACTTCCCGTTTCCACTTCTGTGGAAAAGCTGGAGGCCCAGGGCACACAGGGCCGGAGCGCACGGCGGCCATCAGGCTGAGCTGCCCTCAGGAGGCCGCGAGCACGTCTCCAGCTCTCCTGCCACCCACGGGGGCTTGTCACTCACTACTCACCTGTCCCTGTGGGCCTGTGAGCCTCTGAGCCCTGGTCTAGAGAAAGGGTCAGAGGCAAGACCCCGGGAACGCCAACATGTAGGCCTGGGCAGCAGCTCGGGGCTGGGAAAGGGTGCTGTGAGGGACGGCCTGGGGACAGGAACCCAGGGCAGGGGTGGGGGATGTGGGAGGCTGGGCGCCAGCAGCGCTAAAGGGCACAGAGGCCAGAGGCAGGAGGACAGAAGCGGGCGTGGGGCTCGGCCAGCGCCGCGGCCTCAGAGGGCAGTGGGGCTGACGGGGGGTGGGGAGTAAGCAGTGCGGGGGACACCTGGGGCCCGAGGCTCTTCTGAGGAGCCTGGCTGTCTGCCAGGAGGCCAGTGCACCCCCGCGGGCCAAGCCTGTACGTGGCGGCCACACCCTCGAGCTCAGCCAATGTGCCCACCAACCCTGGCCCTCTGAGACTCAAGCCCAGACCCAGGAAGAGGGAGCTGCAGTGGGGGACGGGGACCCAGTCACACCTGGAGCAGCTCGAGCACGGCGAGGGGCTGCAGGACGCCCTCGTAGTGCTGCAGCAGGCAGCTCTCGGGCACGCCGGGCCTGGTCATGATGTGGTGCAGCATGCCCTCCATCATGCCCTTGATCACAGGCGTGTTCAGGCGGCCGTCCACGATGCGCCACGGGCGCCCGATGAAGCGGATGCGCTCACAGTCCCTGCGGGGTGGGCACACGGGTGTCAGGCTCGCACGGTCCCAGCTCCGGGGATGGGACACCAAGGCTCAGCGAGGTCCGGCGCCTGGCCTGGGGCTCAGGGCTAGGGCCCGTCTCCCTCTTGCTCTTCCACCTCCCCCTCCCCCATCTGGACAGACGGGGTCCCAGCCCCACTGCCCACGAGCGCTGGACCCACATCACCACACACTGGCGGGGGCAGGGGGATGGGGGCGGGGGAAGTGCTAGGACCTCTGGATTTACCAGCTCCATCTGGGACCCGGGCCACTGGCTGCCTCGCCTTCTGACCAAGTTCTCAGGTCTGTACTCAAAAGTTCTACTTCTGTGCTGTATAAGGGGGTTCCAGACACACTTTCCTTAGAAGGTTTCTGCTAAAAGCTTAACCAGTGACTGGTCTGACACACAGGGTCCCGGCGTGAGACAAGCCCCAGGGTAGCTGGACACTTGGCTCTGACCGCGTGACTGGGCCCCGGCGGGGAGCGACATCTAAGCTGGGAGAGCACGGCCCTGCCAACCTGAGGGTGATGTACACACTGGGGCAGGCGCCCCCTCGCCAGAAAGGCTTTTGTGACACCCACTGCTCCCGACGGACCGGGCGCTCCAGCAGTCAGCACTGCTGGCCCTCGTCCACCACGTGCAAGGAGCACCTGCCTGGCCCCCCAGGGAGCGGGACCAACAGTCCCTCCCATGTCCCGGACCCCTGTGCCACACAGATCTCTGTGAAAGACCTTCACGTAATAACTGATCTTGGACCCTGGGGACAACCCCCAAGGCCCTCACCGCTCCCCCCGGCCCAGGCCACCTGAGTCCGAAGCACACCCACCTTTCCCACGCTGCCTGGGAGAGGCCCCCGGCCGCAGAACCGTCCGCCAAACCTGTCAAGAGAGAAAGGGTGTGGGAGACTGAAGAAGGTGAGGCCCATCTCTCCCTCCCTCATTCATCCCGCAAGTCCTTCTGGGTCTGGGGATAAAGCAGTGAACAAAGCAACAGCAATCCCGCTCCTCAGAGCCTTCACCCCGGGGCGGCGGGGCGTGGCGGGCAAAGCCTGCGTGCCCAGGACGACACGGGACAGGCGGCAGGGTGCAAGTGTGCAGCCGTGCTCAGGGCCCGAGGACGCCCCGCCCCGGGGAGCGGCGAGCGCTGGAAGTCCCGACTGCAGAGCGGGGGGTGTGAAACCCTTGGGCAAAGACATCCCAGAGGATTAGAGCATGGGAGAGGAAAACGGGGCACCTGCCAGGCCCCTGGGGAGGCCAGAGCCCTCCCCTTTCTGCTTCCTGACAGGGATGCTTCAGGAAACACCTCTTTCCAGAACCAAGAGCGCCCTGTCCTCATGATTCACAGGTCGTTTAGGAGCATCTGAGGCCTCTGCCCTCTAGTGGAGATACGAGTGTCAATAGGCAAGAGCTTCCCCCTGGAAGCTGAGGCCGTGAAAAGCTGATGTAAAGGCCCCTTCTGTGACTGCAGCAGGTTCCTGGCCCATCGGGCCCCGTGACAGAGAACGGGCGGGTGGGGGAAGGTGGTGTGGGGGACAGGGTTTGGTACCTCTGGGGTCTTCAGGGCCCTCCGGAAGCTGGGCCTGACAGCTCAGCTGCTCTCGGCCTGGGGAGCTGGGTTCCCCGACACCCTCTTGGTCCTCCTGCCTGGCTTCCGATGCTCTGGGGGAAGGCTCCCTCACGCCTGTGTCCTCAGGAGCTGTGGGCAGGGCGGGCACCTGGGTTTCTGGTTCTTCTGCTCTGGGCCCCAGGCTGGGGGCCAAACGCACGTCCTGGAGTGTGGGCCTCTTTGTGGGGGGCTCCGGGGCACTCTCGGGGTCGGCGCCCCCGCCCTGGCTGTCCACATCTGCACCGGCCTGGCTGGCACGCCTCTTGGCGCTCAGGGGGCCCTGAGAAGGTGATGCCTGCCTCTCAGAGGGGCTGTCCTCGCTGGAAGGCCCCTCGGGGGGTCTGGCCTGGGGATCTTCTCTTTGAGGGTCAGCGCCCTCCTCTTTGTCTTTTAGCCGCACCGAGTGCAGGAGCCAGGGCTCGGCAGAGGCCATGGACACCAGGCGAGCGGTGTTGCCGCCGACTTCCAGCACCTGCTGTTGCTCTAAGAGGTCCTAGGAAAAGCAGGAGACACACGGCGTCTGTAGGGATCCCCAGGGTCATCGGGGTCCCCTTCCCCTGCCTGAGGTGTGTAAGCGTTCTGAGCAGTGGCCAGCCCAGCTCCCTCAGGACAGGTGGCTCCGCCTGCGCCCTCAAAGCTGATGTGACCTTCCAAGTCTCCTTCTGCCTGGCCAGCTCCTCCTAGACTTAACACCCCGAGGGCTACCAAGTTCTTCTGCAAAAGCCATAATTATTCCCAAGTGAAGGACAGTGACTCCTTCCCTCGTTCACCACGCCCTCTTCCCACGTCCTTGTTCTTATCTATGAGCTGCACCAACTCTGGGCAGCACACGGGGATTCACCAACATCTTTTTCTTTTTTATTAAAAAACCCACAAGTCAAGATTCAAGGAGTTTGCCCCTGTTCACAGCCTGGACGCAGGACTCACACCCACATCACGCGGGTCTGGGGAGGGTTAGCTGCCACTAGGGCCCTGTGCTGGACACCAGGGAACAGAGGGAGCTGCCGGCCCCTCGCCTCTCGGCAGCCAGTGGGATCCGCTGCCCGGGCTCCAGCACCGGGGCCTGGGGAAAATCCTCACCCTCCCTCCCAGGGCCCCAGAGGCACCATGAGTTTTAAGAACAATCCAACACCAAGTGAAAGGTACTCAACAGCCCTCTTGTATTTCCTGTATGGGTAAGAACTCCTTTGATAATGACAAGTATCGACTTCCACCCCCTCCCCGCTGCCCCAAGAACACACAGCAAGGCAGGCACCTCGCAACATCAGTAACACACAACATCGATGACAACTGACACGCGGGAGGGCAAGCCAGGTCCCGGGGCACTTGATCTAAAAGGTCCAACTCTTCTCACATTCTTCGGGTTCAAGGGTCACTGATGAAAATGGGTCCGGGCAGGGAAAGCTGTAACCAAGCAGGACCCTACGGGGCCTTTGTGGGGCAGGCCTTTCCCCCACACCCTCTGCTTTAGCTCCTCTCTGAAGTACCCAGGTAACAGTATCTGGTGCACTTTCCTGAGTTGTTTTACAGAGGCGAACCACACACCCCACCCCCACCCCATCAAATGGAAGAAATTTAAATTTGCAGTCCCCAGACCTACTGGCACCTAAGGACTGACAATGTTAACTAACCCCTGGGACACCCCCCCTGTTCCCTCACCATCAGCCAATCAGAGAACTGTACACGAGCTGATCACGAACCCTGAGACCCCTCTCCCTCCCCTGGCCTTTAAAAGTGCTTTGCTAAAACCTTTCAGAGAGCTCGGGGCTTGCTGGGGCATGAGCCACCTGTCTCCTTGCAGGGCCCTGCAGTAAACCTTTCTCCCCTCCAAACTCCGACGTTTCAGCTTGTCGGGCCTCATTGCGCGTCAGGCACGTGGACTTGCGCTAACAAAGTGGTGAGTACTGTGGAGCAGGTGCAGGGTACCTGGAGACAGCAGAGAGCTAGGGAGGACAAGGCCCATGGCTTGGGGGGGGGCTCCGGCCAGCTGTGCTGAAGAAGCAGGGCCCAGAGTGGCCAGACTTTCTAACGTTCAGGAGAAGCTGGCAATATTTCAGGCAAGATCTCCTGTCTTCAATGTTGACAACGAATCCAGCTTTTGAAAAAATTCCACTACGTGCCCCAAGCCAAGCCCACCCGCAGCGTGCGTCTGGCCCGTGAGTTGCTACTTCTGGTCTGGCTACCACAGGCTGCCTGAGAGCACTGCTCACCTGGACGTAGTCTGCGAAGGTCCGGGAGCGCTCCCCATCTGTCCTCGCCAAGGCGGAGAACCTTCGGCGCAACTCCTCCCTGTCCACCCCGAAGTAGCCGGCCGCTGCGATGGCCCCCTGGACTTCCAGGGCGGCGGCCACGTCTCCGGGTTTGTACCCAGACAGCGCCAGCTGGTGGGCAAACTCTTCCAAGCTGCAGGTGTCCTCCTGCCTGTTTATCAGCCTGGTGAATGTGTCAGGGAGGCAGGAGGTTCCCACCATCAGCTCTTCCAGAGAAGTGACTGTGGAGACCAGGAGGACCAGAATCAGCCCTGAGAAGCCCCTCCCCCACCAGACCAGTGTACAGGCGATGCCGAGGCAGGTCATGCTCCCACACCGACTCACTGCTCCCCAAATGTCCAGGGGTTGCCTTCTGGGTGGACACGGTCGGGCCCCTGGCAGTCGGGTTCCTGATACAGGCCGCCCTGGGCCCTTGGCTGCAGTCCACTCGATCCCCAGAGCCAGCATGATTCTCTCATTCAAGACTCACAGGGAAGGGCTCAAAGGCGGGGCTGGGGTCTGAGAGCCAGAACCCTAGAGCTCTGGAGGGAGCGGGGTGGCCCTCCACTCAGGCTGCCCGGGCCCCACCCTTCCTGATGCTCCCATGTCCACGGCTCGCAGACCCCGTGAGATACGCTGGGACCCCTCCATGAGTCCCGACTTTTGTTCACACCAGCCACGGCTGGTTTCTGGTGCTTCCTGTGCAAGGTGTCTCTGCTCAGACCACAGGCTACAGGTCATCACATTTTTGCCTGGGCCAAGCTCCTGACACAGCACAGAATACTGACTGTGGTTGTGAAGGTAAACACCTCAACACGTGAAAATAAAGGCAAGTCAGACAGAGCAGGAAAGGGGTAGGAAAGGGGAAGAGAAGTGCAGGGACGAGGCCCTAATATTCTCGTTTTACGTGGAGGGAGGAGAGACTGCCAGAAATTAAGGGTACAGGGAATGGAGGTTTAAGCAAGTCATTATCGTCTCAAAGGCAATCAACAGAAAGAACTCAGAAAAGTGTAAAAGTTGGAAGTAAAGGAGATGAGATAACGAATATAAGCAGAATACTCGTCTTTCACAGCAAGAGGTCAAAAGACGACACTCAGGCAAAGAGACCGTGGTGAGCGCTACCCGCACGGCGGGCACAGCCCGGGCTCCCCGAGCGGGCCACTCAGGACGCGCGCCCTCTGCGCCGGCTGCTGCGGACAGCAGGGCTTTTCCTTTGCTTTCCGCTTTGGCTCAGTCAGTGGTGGTTGCGGCACGTGGCCTTGGGAGCCTGGCCCTGAGCCCCAGGTCTGGGCCGCGGGGCAGCTGGGGGGGCACTCACCAGCGGCTCCGAGCCCGGTGGGCTTCGGGGTGCAGCGCAGCCGGAGCTTGACCCGGCAGGAGTTCACCACGATGCTGTCGCTGGGGTTGAGGTTGCGGTTGCTGACGATGCCGGGGGCGCAGCAGCCCTTCATCAGCAGGTAGTTGGTGTGGGAGGCCTGGCGGGCTTTCACCTCGATGCTCCGGCGCTTGGCCCCTGAGCCTTCGTCCAGGTCTTCCTCTTCATCCTCGTCCTCTTCCAAGGCGCCGTCCTTTCCCAGGCTAGGAGCAGAAAGCGGACCTGGACGACGGAGCCCAGCCAAGCCTTCTGCTGGTCTGGCCGCCCCCTCAGAGAGCGGCGCTCCGACCACAGACACAGCCCTGGCATCCGGCTGTGAGGTCAGGTCAGCACAGACTGCGCTCCAGATTCATCTCCCTCGTCCACCTTCCATACCCGCCCCCCACCCCACGTCCCTATACCTATGTCTCTGCAAGGGCTGTCCCTTCGGCCTGGAAGCCCTTCCTAGTCTCTGTCCAAAAATGCCTGCTTTTCCATTAAGTCCCAATTCAGCTGTTACAGCCTCAAGGAACCTTTAACGACCCCCCTGCTCTGCCTACCCCACCCTCCGTGCCACACTGTCCTGGGTCCTTCTCTTTGGTGTGGCCCAGTCACCCCCTCCTCTGGCTCCCCCGGCACCCAGAGGCACCAGCAGAAGGTGCTGCACTGGACACCGTACTGGAATCCCTGGTTCACAGATCCATGAGGCCCCGACCCGGGAGCTCCCGGAAGGCACTGCCATTACCCACACAATGCCAAGGGAAACGCAGCACGTGTTCGCTGAGAATAAAAACCAGATGACGGAGGAGATAAAACTGCAGATGCCACAGCCTGAGAGGAAGTGATGGTGCCCAAAGCCCCCGACGGTGCTCAGACCAGCAGCCCAGCGGCTGCCCTGGCTCTTACCTCTTAATGACCTCGTTCTCCACCATTGAACTGTCCACCACAACGATCTGCTCTGGGATCCTGACGTCCATGGAAACGAGGCCCAAAGAGAAAAGGGTCAGGACGGCCACACAGTGTCCTCCAGGGCCGTCCAAAGAAAATGCCACCAGGTCGCTCGTGGAGTCGTTATTATCCTGGTCTTTGAAGGAAAAATTATCAGGCTGGTCCAACTTGCCGGCAGCCCGGATTCTGTCGAAGAACTGGAATGATTCTGTGCAGATGGTACTCGGAAATCGCCACGTGAAAATCCTACGCAGAAAGAGAAGGGAAGGGCCTTTCTGAGGACAGGGTGCTGGAGGCCTTGGTGCGGACGGGCTGCTGGAGGCCTTGGTGAGGACGGGCTGAGGGCACTTCAGACCTCACCGTCAACACTAAACACACCGGCTTCTCCCTGGAAGCCCTGTTTTCCATCTCAGATGAAGATGCTGCACCTTTTCATCTAACCCAACACCCTAGGCCTCGCGGTACCAAATTGGGGAAGACGAATGTGTTTTTTGTAATCATCTTTACACAAGGCAAGCCCTGAACCCCTACAGAGGGGAGGGGACATGCGTGTGTTCGATCTCACAGTCTCCACTCGGAGCCTGCAGTCAAGCCCTTCCCTCTGTCCAGACCCTGTAACAACCTCTTGCTGACATGCCGCAAACTGGGTCTAAAAAGTACATGATGGGGTTTCCCTGGTGGCGCAGTGGTTAAGAATCCGCCTGCCAATGCAGGGGACACGGGTTCGAGCCCTGGTCCAGGAAGCTCCCACATGCCAAGGAGCAACTAAGCCCGTGTGCCACAACTACCAACCCTGCGCTCTAGAGCCCGCAAGCCACAACTACTGAGCCCGTGTGCCACAGCTACTGAAGCTCAGTGCCTAGAGCCCGTGCTCCCCAAAAAGAGAAGCCACCGCAATGAGAAGCCCACACGCAGCAACAAAGACCCAACGCAGCCCAAAATAAATAAATAAATTTTTATATATATAAAAAGAGCAACTTAAAAAAACCCAAAAAGTACATGATGGCTTCCAAATGAAGTGTGTGAGCCTGCAAGGCAGGCGGCCTGGTACAGCTCGGAGCCGTGAAGATTAGGACCGAGGTTATGCCCAACCGGGAGGGTGCACTTTTAGCTGGTCTAATTATTAGAAACTCCCCAATTTGATGGGAAAAAGGGAAACTACCTACAAAATTGGTAAAATACCCCAACACAAAATACGGCAAGCATTAACCTTATTCCCATAGAAGGTGGGACAGACATTGATGAGAAACTTGGTCCCAGAGGCTATGTCTCGTGAGGCCCAGGCTGCCCTGCTCTCTGATGAAGAGGGACGCCCGTCACTTCCGCTCACCTGTGCTCCTCTCCGCAGACAGGCCCCGCCCTCCCTGTGCTCACCTGTGGTAGGTCTGGGACAACTGGTAGGACATGGGCGCGAAGGGCAGAGCGCGGTTTTTCTTGGGGCCCAGCGTGTGGTTGACCCGGCGCCGGTTGACCAAGCTCCTCTTCTGGTACTCCACGAAGGCCTTCACCAGGATGTGGTCCTTGTACTCCCGGTAGAGGCGGAACGTCTGTAACACAGAAGGCCGTGCGTGAACAGGGCTCTCCAGCCGGCGGGGGCAAGACCCAGATGTGGACGCACAGAAGCCACAGCTGATCATTGATGGAGGAAGCGGTTGGCGGTGGGGGAGAGCCCGGAGGAAGCCCGCATCCCGACGGTCGGCCTGCACCCACCTTCACGTCACCTCAGAGAGTACAGAGAACAGGCAACTGCAGGGAAAGGCGGATGCCTATTTCTCTGGCTGCAAAGACACTGGGAGCTGACGCAGAATCATCTCTGATACCACTGTATCCCTTACCACGACCTAACCCATCAGCATGTCTGCTGGGCTCCACCCCCAAAATATGTTCCCAGAGGCATCTGGTCTGTGCCATCTACACTGCCACCATCTGGGCCATGCCACCATCGTTTCTCCCCGTGGCCCCCTGCCCCCAGCCCGGCCACTCTGCACAGCAGCCAAAGTAGCCCTTCGATGCCTACATCGGACCACACGTTCCTTCCCTGCCTCGAAGCCCCGATGGCATCTGTCTGCAGGGGGAACTCTGAGTCCTCACTAGGCTTGACAAGACCCCCATGAGTGGGACCCGGTCCACCACCCTGGCCTTGACTCCTACAGTAAGTGCAGCCCTTGCTTACCACCCCCCAGCCTCACCGGCTTCCTTATGCTTCTTGAACAAGCCAAGGCACTGCCGCCTCGGGGCCTTTGCACTTCCCACTCCCATTTCTCGGACAGCACACTCCCCCAGTCTCTACGTGGCTGACTTCCTAACATTCAGCTCTCAGCTCACACACTTTCCCTCAAAGGCCAAATGCTCCTCCGTCCTGCTCCTCTGCAGTCAACTCAATTACATGAACCTGTTTCCTTTACTCCATAGTAACTGTGTCTACCTGAAACGATCTCATTTGTTTATTCACTGTCACTCTCTTCCAGAAGAACACAGACTCGACTCGTACTGCTGCCCCCGCAGGCACCTGGCACCCAGCATGGGGCAAAATGGAGGGCGGTGTTGGGTCCTGGGTGCTGAGTCTCCCCCCGTGGGCCACGCCGCCATGGCTCCCTGGCTCGCAGATGTGGAGCCCGCCCAGAGGGGCAGCAGCTCAGAGGACTGCGGGACCGGCAGTCCCGTCACTCCAGTTTTCCGAACAGCGCTGGTTCAGTCAATTGACAGCAAATGTCGAGTACCCACCAGCCTCCAGGAAAGTTCAAAGCACTGGCCAAGAAAACCTGCAGGCATGGTCTGAGAATCCTGGCTTAGCAAGTTCTCTGCTGCACTGACCCCGGGACCCGAGGGTGACAGGAGACTGAGGCTCACCGGCTTCCAGGGATCTTCCGAGGCCACACTGCTGGGAGGGGCGGGACCAGGGAGAGGACGAGGTCTCATCCTCGAGCCAGTGGCCAGGGGATTGGGAGTCAAGTGGTGGTCAGGTGGGGTGCTGGGGCAGCATGGGGGTGGCTCTCCCGGAGACAGAGTGGGGTCTGGGCACATACTGGGTCCTGTCAGTCCGAGGTGCGCACAGTGCCCTCGATTTCTCCAGGTACCAACTCTACGTCTGTCCTGGTGCACGGACTAGCAGGCTGATGGGGAAAGACTGAGCGGGGCGGAGGGAAGAAGCAGGACGCAGCCGTCAGGTCATCACTGCTTCCCCCCAAGCGGAAGTGGAAGCTGAATCCAGCTTCCTGTGAAACACCTGCACCTTCTGCTGGTCTCTTCCATGTGAAGACGAGGATGGGCACACTCCCCAGACGGCCGCTGGCGTGGAATAGGGGCGCACAGACCACACACAGTGAGTGGGGAGTGGGGCACAGCCCGTCAAGACTCCCAAGAGGCTGGGCTGTCACAGACACAGTGAACTACCGCCATCTGGGGTGCCTGTGACGTCCACCTTCCTGCAGCACACTTCCCGGAAGCTCGGGGCTGCAGGGAGCCTGGTAGGATCCCGGGTGGCCTCTGACCTCATCCCTTTTCTTTTTTTTGGGGGGGTGGGGGGGGTGGGCACGCCACGTGGCTTGTGAGATTTTAGTTCCCTGACCAGGGATGGAACCCGGGACCTTGGTAGTGAAAGCGTGGACTCCTAACCACTGGACCACCAGGGAATTCCCTGACTTCATCCCTAATGACCTCCCACTCCCTGCTGCCAGGGGGAGGGGGTCGCTGAAGAAGGGCCCTGTGTCCTCCTTGGGCTCAGGTGCTCTCTCTCATGCGACTTCCCACACCCTGGGTGGTCAGGGAGAGTGACAGCCCCTTGGCACCATCCCTACCGCTCAGACCCAAAGTGGAAATGGAGCTAGAGGAAGGAAACGTGAGGCCACGGCCCTGGCTGGGACACAGGGACCAGGCTCTTGCCATAACTTGGTGGCTGGGCTTTCTCGTGTGATGGGGGTTGGACCGACCCCCGAGGTCCTGCTAGCTCTAACCCCGGCTGGGCAGGAGAGCTCGTCAGCGTCCTGCCCCCTCCACTCCTGACTGCAGACTGTGGGGTGGGGCCTGGGGCCCACGTGCCACGAGAGCTTTCCAGTTGACTCGGAAGCATCCCCGCAGTTTGGGACAGCACCCGTCTAGACAGATCAGTGGGATGAGGAATAACACCAGCCTTTCGTTTTCTTATTTTTTTTCTCCCTCATGTCCCAAACTGGCTCGAAGAGCTGAGTTTTGGGTTTAGAGACTAAATACGAAAGTAGACAGGCTCTACTTGGAACACACGTTTGCAATCATTAGAAACAAGGGAAGCACAGGCTCGGGGAGTGGGCCCCTCCGCTAGGGGCTTGCAGCCACACAGTCTCAGGTTAGACGGATGAGCTCTGGGATCTTGGGCATGGGCTTTTTATTCTCTGAACCTCAAGTTTTCACACTTGTAAAAGAGTACTTCCCACGCTTAGTGCGGGGCTGAATGAGATACGCCTTCCTCTTTCATCCTCATTCCGCCACAATAAAGCAGCATTACAGTTCTAGTAAGTTTTCAGGAGATATATGACTCAACGCCTACAGAAAGGCAGCTTTCCCACTGGGCGATATCTAGCAATCAAAATACGTTGACAATTGTCCGTTATAATTGGAAAAGATATGCCGTGTAGTCCAATTACTTTCTCAGCTCTTTTGAGAGGTTCATTTCCTCTTCTGCCTAATTTTCTGCCTTCCACATTAGACTCAAAACCTCAGCGCTGGGAGGGATTTTGGAGGTCACCAGATCCTGTGCCCATACTTCAGAGATGAACAGGGGAGTTCCCTGGTGATCCGGGGGTTAGGACTCAGTACTCTCACTGCTGTGGCCTGGGTTCAATCCCTGGTTGGGGAACTGAGATCCCCAAAGCAGCGCGGTTCGGCCAAAAAAAAAAAAGAAAAAAAAAGATGAACGGAGTGAGGGCTAGAGTCCCAGGGGCAATCAGTCCTCTGAGGCCCTGCGGTGAAGGGAAGGGGTGGAAACCTCACGCGGCCCGGCCTGGGAAGGGCCCGAGTTCCAGAGCACTGCTGTGAAGCCGCTGTTGCGCCCCCGACACCCACCTGGAATGACTGGTAGATCTCCATCTGGCTGTCCGAGAGGGCCAGCGTGCTCTGGATCAGGTTCTGGAGCACCAGGAAGTGGATGTCATCCACGCTGAAAGAGACGAGGCAACGGGGCCACGTGAGCCCGCAGGCTGCACGGCACCGCTCAGCTTGGGTAGGTTCGGTCTCAAAAAAGTTTTGAATCTCACAAAAGTGATACGAATGTCCAAACTAGTCATAAACCAAAACAAAAGAAATGATGGTTTTTATGCCTTACTGATTGGTCCATTTTCACAGGGAAAAAGTTTCAGTCTGGTGGGCAAGGGGTGACGTAACCTGGAAACGGGTTTTCATGACAAGTAACACGTGTGGTTAGTGCTTAGATTTTCTTTTTGTCTAATTTTAAACAACTGTTTCTCCCACGAGAATAGGCTTTTCATTGAATACAGAGCTAAAAATCAAATTGAATACCGATTATCCAAGACGGAAAGAAAAGGCTGAGGCTTCTTTCTTTCTTTTTTTTTTTTACTTTTCGCCGCGCTGCGCAGCGTGTCAGATCTTAGTTTCCCCACCAGGGGTCAAACCGGCGCCCCCCGGCGGTGGCGGTGCGAAGTCTTAACCTCTGGACCACCAGGGAAGTCCCAAGGGAGTTTTTGCTTGGGAGGTTCATGGGCTGGGAGTTCAAACCCCTTCCCCAACCCGTCCTCAGGCTGGGCCAGTGACAGGCGGGGTGAGGGGTCTCTCCCCGCACAGGGCCTAATAATAAATAATTCAGTCTCTTTGGGCCCAGTGGTCTCTGTTGCAGCCACTCGACCCTGCCGTGAGAGCGTGAAAGCAGTGCAGACTACACGTGCAATGGGTGTGGCTGTGTTCCAATGACACTTTATTTCCAGAAACCGGCGCCAGGCTAGATTCGGCCCTAGATGACCCTGTGCTAGGCTGCAGACAACCCAGTCGAGCAGCCTAGGAAAAGGCACTGGGTCCATCAGTACTTGCCTATGAAGTTCATCCTCTTTCCTGACTTGGTCTTTTTCATCTCCAATCATCAAAACTCGGTATCTGCATAGGAAACAGAAGAACTTGTGAATGGAGCCCAGCTGACCTTCCACAGCCAAGGGGAGGCTCGCGGGAGGTGGCTACTGACTGGCTAACGTGGCGGAAAAAACAGTAAAGTCCCTAAAACTGAAACATGTACATGTAAATTAAAATGAGAAAACACCACGTTCTGCCCATCGAATTGAGCGTGTTGCAAGAATGAGGGTTGAGGAAATGAGGAATGTTCGTTCACTGACCATTTTGAGGCAACAAGGAGACGTGAACTCACAGGGAGCAGAGGAGGACAGACAGCTGTGGGTTCACCATGATGAAGAACAAGCATTAAGGAAGAAGGTGGAGAGAAGACGCCCCACAGGGCATAGCTGTATCACGTGATGGGATTACAGGTTAACCCCCGGTCTACTTTTCTGAGCTCCAAGTAATATTGTTTTATTGTGTTCATACCAAGCAAATAAATATAGAAGTAAATCGTAGAACTCTACAAAACAACATGGCCACCTATTTGAGACATTTCTTTGGTTTCTACAAAACTAAAGTCAAAACTCATCTTTGCAATCGTAAATGCTTCCTAAAATTTAGGAACAAGACAAAGCACCTTTTCAGAAAAACGTGACCTGACTTGGGCCAAACAAGAAAATATCTGGAACCATCTTCTTTTTTGCTTTGCCTGCCCGAATGCTCAAGATCAAATTCAGTGGTAAACTGTTACAGCTGGAACTTTCTTCTTTCCTCTAGATGGGTCATGAACTCTTATTTAAAACTCTTAAACGTCTCCTTTCATAACTAAAAGTTGCCCCACAAATTTATTGAAAGTATGTGGGGACAGAAATTATACATAGGTAAACAGGCCACTTGAAACACCTTCAAGACTGAAGAGAAACCATGCCACTTGTGGGTTCTGGGGAAGAGTTCGTGGCAAAGGCAAGATCTGTAAACGACTACAACTCGCTCCTTGGCCCTGGCACACGGTGGGCACGACATCAACTATTTGTCGGGTGAATGAAAGGACGAGATCCCCAACGGAAACGCAGACGGCTCACTGAAAAGGTACCACACAGTTCACAGTGGGACCTGATGGATGGACGTTGTCTCTACAGGAAGAAATGTGGAAATGCAGTGGCGAGAGTGACTATCCTAATGAGGATGGTGAAGAGAAGGGATTCACGTTTAGATTAAGCAGCGGAAATAGGTCTGGTTCACAGCACTCAAGATTTTCAAGTTTCACAGGTCTGGGCTCAAACCCAAGCATGTTCTTTTCCAGATGCCCAGTGGCTGAGCTGGAAAGAGCAGGGGCTCTGGGGTCAGACCTACCTAAGCTCAAATCCTGGCCTGGGGCTCACTAGCACTGTGACCTGGGGAAGTTAAGTACACCTCAGAGTTTCCTCGTGCTTAAAATGAGCAATCATAGCAAAAGGACTCAAATACTTGAGCAAGCCAGAATTAAGTCAGAGCAGGGCCTTCCTGTAATGGAAGGGAGTACTTGGTGGGGCGCGAGGGATGGCAGTGCCTCCCATTTTCAAGTCGCCCATGAGAGGAGACGAGGGCATCCAGAGTCAAGGGTAGTGCAGGGTTCGCTGCAAGGTCAAGTGGAACGGCTGGTGGGGGACACACCCGTGGCGGTCCTGGCCGGTGACTTTTCCTCTTGCCCCAAAGTTCACACAGAACCTTCTCAAGGGAACCTTACCTGGCAAACAGCTCCTTGAGTGTGTCTGGGATTTCAAGGTTAGGATTCCTTAGGGCTGAACTGAACTTCTCTTTAAGCTTCTCCACAAATTCTTTAAACTCACTGGCACAAACCTTTCAGCATGAGAGAATGAGATGTTAAGCCCTTTTTCTCCCTGAATGGAGGTTTCACTAAGACACGTTGAGGGAAAATCTTGTAGCAAACTCCCTCGGCAGCGACCTCCCAGAGACACTGACAGAAACACCGTCTCCTGTGCCCTCCTGCCTCCCCAGCCCCCCGGGAAGGCGACAGGTGCTCACCACTTCACTGGGAGATGGAGAGCCTTACACCTGCGCCGCCAGCACTCTCCCCCAAGCCCCGGATGGGAGCCCCGAACGTGTCCTGTGCAGTCTCCTCCCATCAGCAGGCCTGTGTCCCCTTGTCGCCTCCCTCCCCCCAGGTCTGTCCCTCTGTGACTCACCTGTGCAAGTCGGCCTCCACCGCCACGCTCAACCTTGAACCCCAAACCAGACCCCTCCTCCTCTGTACCCAACCTGTGACCATCCCAGTGCAGACCTGGATCACAGCGTGGTCCCTCACTGCCTCACCACCCCCAGGCTCACACCTCCAAATCATCCTCCATGGTGTGGCCGGCAAACCGACCCCGTCACCCTGTCACCCGGTGTCCGGTGCTACAGGACAAGTTCACACTCCTCCCTGACGCCTCTCACTGCCGTCCTCCCGTGGGGCACCTCGCCCCCCTTCCTTCTCTGCCTTTCCTCGGCTGGTCCCTCATCTCTGCAGTCTGGGCTCAGTGCTGACACATCTGAAAAGCCCTCTGTAGTAGATGCCGTTGGTCGCCTCCTTCCTTCATCCCGTTCTCTCTTAGCAGTGGAGCCAGCCCCAATTTGGTGTGGGGAGAAGCCTGCCCAGCTTCCCGAGGCGAGTCAGGACGGATCTTCTGGGAAAGGCTGTCCCCTCCCTGGTACAAGGGCCCTCTCCCCACTTCTTCTTGCCCTGGGATTCTGTTGTGAGGACCGAGCTCCAGCAGTTACCTGGCAGCCATGAGGTGACCAGCATGAGGATGGAAAGCTGACCACCAGGGATGGGGACGGAGTGACAGGATAAACTTGGGACCCTGAGGACATCTCTGCTTTGCTGCACCTGCATAGGATAGCCTACTTCCAGGCTGCTTGGCACATGGGGAAAAAAAAGCCTTAAGCCCTTGTTATGTTTTCTTTTCCATCACCTGCATCAAAAGCACTCCTAATTCTCCCTCTGAGACCTCAGCGGCCTGTGCTTTCCTCTCTCAGGGCGGCTGCACTGTTCTGCAGTACGCATTTACTTCTCTGCCCGTCCCACTGCCCTGTGGCTCCATTTCAGCTGGTCTCGCCTGGCGCAAGGCCGGACATGCACGCAGCGGAGTCCGGTGTTAGCTCAATGAGTGAGGGGTGAGCAGACTCTGAGCCACAGAGCAGAGAAGCCTGGGTCTGGAAAGACAGCTTCCTTCCTTGTCAATCACCGTCCCGGCCCCACCCACAGAAAACTCAGAAAGAAAACTCATGGCCGGGCTTCCCTGGTGGCACAGTGGTTAAGAGTCTGCCTGCCAATGCAGGGGACAAGGGTTCGAGCCCTGGTCCGGGAAGATCCCACATGCCGCGGAGCAACTAAGCCCGTGCGCCACAACGACTGAGCCCGCGTGCCACAACTACTGAAGCCTGCGCGCCTAGAGCCCATGCTCCACAACAAGAGAAACCACCACAATGAGAAGCCCGCACACCACAACGAAGAGTAGCCCCCGCTCGCCGCAACTAGAGAAAGCCTGTGCACGGCAACAAAGACCCAACGCAGCCAAAAATAAAAATAAAATTTTCAATTAAAAAAAAAAAACAAAAACTCATGGCCTATCCACGAGCTTTCCAGAAGTCTAGCTGTTTGTAATTTCTGAAGAGCAACCCTATTTTCTTAATAAAATAGACCCAAGACACAGCAGCGTTGCAAAGAGACATGGCAAATTCTAATCATCTTTAAAACTGATGCTGGACCCAGATCAAGTGAGGGCCACAGCCAAAGAACTGACAAGTCAATTTCCCAAATGAGCAGGGGGAAAGCCCATGTTTGCAAGGCTGGCAGAGGCACCGTGGGACCCAGAGGACCAGACTAGAAGCTAGAAATCCCTGCCTTCAGGGCAGGCTGAGCCCGACCACCGCGCGGGGCCCACCTTTGGGTCTCCGTAGTCGCATTTTCGATTCATGAAATCTCCCACCAGCGCCTTATCCTGGTACACCTCGGCGAGGCAAACCCTGTGGGGAGAGCAGGCCACAGTGAAGTCTGGGCAATGTAACGATGCCCACGTTCAGAACCACTGGAAGATTTCTGTCCTAACAGTTCTGGCCTTGGGTAAACACGAAGTATGATCTGCTTATGTGCCTGCCGGGTGATTACAGCTTTTGAAAATGAAGGATTTGGGGTCGGCCTGTTTGTGCTCACGCTTCACATCTCGACTTCTCTGCGCTTCTGTCCTCCACGTGCAAACTGAGAACAGTAGCTCCCACCCGCCTGCCCTCACGGGGATTTGGCCAGGACCACAGGAGAGACCTATGTCAAAGAGGATCTTATATTTAAAAACAGGCCCTGGTGTTTGGTATTCAGAGCTCTGGCCTCCTCCAGCACTCTGTCCATTGCACACATCTTCACACCTCCAGGCACCAAAAGAGCCTGACCTGCCCAAAGGGAAACGGAGGGAAAGACAACCAGCGTTTGCTGGGTTCTAGGAGCTGCGCACTTTGAAAGCTGAAGCTGCTCCTTCATAAACAGCCTGCAAGGTAGAGACTGTCATCCACTTCGCAGCTCAGTGGGGCGTAAGGTCCACCCCTGCCCCCGAGGTCACACAGAAGCCAAGGGCCAGGGCAGGTGGGACAGGTGTGGTTACTATTGGTATCGTTCTGCTCACAGCCTCTAAGGGGATAAATGCCCCGTCCCAGGTCCCACGGCTCTGAGCTGCAGGGGACGGAGACCTGGCCTGCGCACCCTGCAGCCCCCTTCATGTCCCCCTTCCCCGGCTGCTGCAGGACAAGAGGAAGAGCGTCAGGCAGGGGCCAGGAAACCCAACTTCCAGATCTCACTTCACTGCCAGCTCACTGTCACCCCAGCCAACTTGCATGCTGTCTCTGGGCCTGTTTCCACTCTGCAAAAAGGAGGACTTTGGACCAGGTGATCAGAGCCCTTTCAGACAGAACATTCTAAGAGTCTTCCATGCACTGGGGAAGTGGCTTCACACAGAAAGGCCCCTTGGTGTGTCTAACCCAGTGGTTCTTGTCGGGGCGATCTGCTCCCCCGGGGGGGCGTGTGAAGACATTTTTGATTGTCACAGTTGGCGGGGGGTGGGGGTGGGGGTGGGGGTGGGGGTGGGCGGGTGGCTGCTAAACACCCCACAGTGCCCAGGACACCCCACAACAGAGAATGAGCCGCCCCACATGTCAGCAGCGCCGAGACTGAGGAGCCTGGGCAGAGGGCTGAGTCTTCTCTGCGGTCCAGGGCTGGGCTGCTTTCCTTGCAACCTGGCTGACTGCAGGCAGCGCACGGCTCGGAATCAACCCGGAGCCAGGCTCTCCCACTGACCCATGGCCCGAACATCAGCTGGTGGAAGCAGCTCCGCTTCCCGGCCTCACCCTCATGCTGGCTGCAACACTCGGGTACCTTCCCACACCACCCGCTGGGCTTCCCCACTCGAGCCCACGCCGGCAGGGGGAGGGAGCTGCAGGAGGCTGACGGGGCTGGGGACGGCTTACACCGCGGCCCTGAGAGAAACAGACGGCGGGCAGCCTCCCTGGCAACTGACGATGGGGGAGGCTTTGCAGCTCCTGGCCAGCTGCCATCCCCTCACGTCTTTAGGGAACGCCCAGCTCTGCTGAGGAAATGGCTGAGTGCATTCGATCCATTGATCCCGTTCCTGTCTAGCTCCTTTCTGGAGTGAGCCATTGATGGACCAGTAACACGGAGACATCGAGAGCTGCTCTGGAGTGTCGAAACCCTAGTGGAAACGGGCAGAGGCCTCTGCTTTCACCACACGCTACTCAGGTGAGGGGAAGAGGTGACATTCAGCGCTGTCACCTAGCCTGTTTCTTCACCTGTAACAAAGGAGCACCTGCTTCGCAAGCTGTTCTAAAGTGTAAGTAACACCTTGAATGTGAAAGTGCCCAGAATCACACCCAGCCCCCAAATCGAGAACAATCTCACTAACAGTCTCCAACAGACTACTGACGCGCTACCGGACGACTCAGACTTTATCTATCTGGATTTTACCGCCGACCCTTAAGCAAATGGGATGAAAGAAGTGTAAAGAGTGAACTAGAAGCACTGGGATACCCTGTCTTGGAGTCATGGAAGTTCAAAGGAGGCTTACTTATAGTTCAGATAGGCCTGTGGATTTTTGACTATGTAGCGAGCTCTTCGTCCGACCGAATGGGATGTTTTATCCAAAGACTCTTCCAAGCTTGAGTGCAGAATGTCCCGCACGACCTGCCAGGGGACAAACGGGCCCTTCACCTGGATTAAACACAAGCCAAGACACAAACTCAGTATCCTCGGAGCCCACATTATGGGTCACTAATGTAAAGGAGGGGGGAATACGTCCTGTGGAACCTCTTTCCTCAGCGGACACTCAATACTGTCACCTCACGCATTTACTGGGCACTGACCATGTGCCTGGCCCCGAGTGGGTGCTGGGCAGAGAGGAATAAGACAAATCCTCCAGGTCCAGTGGGAAGAGTATCTTTTGGTGACTAGTAGAGGTGCTCGGAGGGTGCTTGGGTAATACTGACTGGAGGGCAATGAGCCACAGGAGGTCAGGAGTATAGAAGATGCATTTCATTAGACGGTTTTAGAGGTTTAAGTACCCATCGTGTACACTCAAGAACGCTCTGTGTACGGCGCCTGTGGTTACACTAGTGGAAACGGAACGTGCTGAGTCACAGACTCAGGAGACCCTCTCAGTGAACACACGCAGGAAGGCACAGCCCAGGTAAGGAAGGGGCTTGAGGACAGGGTCTTTTCTTTAGCGCCCCAGCAGGAGTGGGCCCAGGAATCTGGTGTAAGTTGAAGCGAATGAGTGGAGGGTCCGTGCAAGGCTCTCCTGGCTCCCCTGGCTACGTGGAGGGCAGGGGGTGGGGTGGCGGGGGAGAGGCCTCTCCCGTCAGTGCTGTGATGAGACAAGGCCAGGTATTAGGGACAGCAACACGCCTTCGGGTTCCTCCTGGCAGAAGGGATTGGGTGGGGATTTAGGAAGGGGTGGAGGGATAAGAAAATCTGGGGCAATAATAATACAGAAAAGGGATTTAATGAGCTTGCAGGCAGGGTGTCAGACCTCTCTCTCAGTGGGTTTCTCTTGGCTGGTGTGGCTGAGAACAGGAAACACAAACGGGGCTCCTATGAAGCCGCCTCACCTACTCTGCCTGGCGGTATTACTGCCTGGAAGGGGCCCTGGACGGGACACTGGCAGAGCCCACGCTCTGGGTGGCTTCTGGGAACCAGCCTGATGGGACATTCGCCTCGGCATGGCATGGGAGGCGGGGAGTGAGGCCGGGGACAGCCACCGTCCCACGCTGACTTGGTCCACACGGACAGAGGGATTACTGCATGGGAGGCACCACGCGAGGGGCTGCAGCTACAAAAACAAGTAAGAAGTCTCTCTGCCTCTAGAAGCAGCCACTCCAGTGGGCTAAGAGGCGCCAGAAGCCAAAGGAGCAGCGTGAAAGGTACGCGTCCAAGGGGCAGAGCGAGAACGCAGTAACTGCTTCCCTTTGGCAGGATCAGGGAAGCCTTTCCAGAGATGATAAGCGGTTACTGAAAGATAAACAGGAGTTTTCCAGGCAGATGAGGGTGGGAGGCGGGGAGCAGGGAAGGGTCAGATTCCTGGTGAAGAGCGAGGGAGAGCACGGCTCTCAGCCGTGTGGCCAGCAGCCAGGCAAAGACATAGACGCGTGGGCCGAAGCCAGGAAACAGATGTGCAAAGATAAGCACGGCGGGCGCGCGGATAACTACGAAGAACCTGCTGTATAGCACAGGGAACCTCTATCAAGACCTTCTAATGACCTAAATGGGAAAATAATCTAAAAAAGAGTGGATATATGTATATGTGTAACAGATTAATTTTGCTATACACCTGACACTAACGCAACACTGTAAATCAACTATACCCCAATAAAATTAAAACAAAACAAAACAAGAAAACGAGCGTGGTGTATCCATGGCTAGGATTCTGGGAAATGCTTCTCCCAGTGGCCAAGTGGAGTAGATGGGATGGATGAGAGGTCCCAGGCATGAGCCTCCCTATGTGGGTCCCATGACGAGAGGGACTCGCAAATCAGCGGGCCAGAGGCTGGGAGGGGGCGGGGGCGCTGGGCCGGGTACCTTGGTGTTGAGGACGTTGCTGGCAATCCGGCAGAGCACGAGCAGCCCGTCCTCCTGCATGGACCAGGTGACGCGCAGCCGGGTCATCCTCTGCAGGGCACTCTGGTCGGCCTCGTCGTGGTATCGCAGCCTTTTGCTTTTTTCTTCCGGGAGCTCTTCTAAGAGGGGAAGAGGAGAAGGGGCCTCTAATAACCAGTTTGGAGCTGTCACTGTGGAGAGGGGAAGGGTCCCTACCCAGCAGGTCAGACTGCACCAAGGTACTGGTTATCAGAATCTCATCGTGCGGGGAGTCATTTAAACTAATCACAAGACTCAGCCCATCCCGACAGACTTTTTTTACCCCTTTCATCTTTTCTCTTTGGTCACATTTCATGGCGATGGGCTGGGCAGCCTGATGCAGCCTCTTGTTAGTTATCTGCCCATCTCTGATCCTTCCCTCGGAGGCACTGAGCCCTTTGAAAGCACCTCGCACAGAAGCCGAGGGAGCCTGTTTGGGGTGCGCTCTCTGGACAAGTGGGTCCCCACCATTCCCTGCTCTGCGACCTCAGAGATGCTGTGCAAACCCTGGCGCAGCGTGGGGACAACAAGGCCCACTCTACGGGGCTGCCTTGAGGAGTGAACGAGACTGGGTATAAAACACCTCGCGCAGCACCTGGCACAAAGTAGCTACTACCTGAATAATAACGATCACTGACATTACGGAATGTTTACTAGGTGCCAAACGCTGGAGTAAGCTTTTTACATACATTCACTTATAATTAAAAATAATACTTGGCAACAACCCTATGAGAAGGATACAATTATTATCCCCATTAGGCAGCTGAGGAATGTGAAACACAGAGAGATACAGCACCTTGCCCAAAGTCAGAGCCTAGAAAGCAGCAGACAGGATTGGAACCTGGAGCTCTCAACCACTGGGTTTCCCAAAGTTACTTCCCCTCGGGGAGTCGCTGGTGGTAGTTTCACGGGCAGACGCCATATGCTACCATGTGCTAGTGCCAACTCCCAAAGACTGTTTGTTTAGTGACTGTCTTCCAGACGAGGGCAGGAGAAAAGTGGGCAAGAGCATTTACATTCAAATCGACACCACCACGTATTTTGCCTTGTAATGAATTCAGGTCTTTGCGGGCCAAATTGATCTTCTGCGCATCTGGACAGGCTAAACGGCGGAGGCTGCTTCAGCTGACGTGAGCCTGTTTGTTTTGAGCGCCAGCAGAATAAACCACTAAAAACAGGTTCCTGTTAAGATATTCTGTTCTCAGCTGAAATAGCTACAGCTATCAGATCACTGTTAAAACACGCACACCACTGAGGTGATATGAAGGTGGCCTAAAACCTGGACACTGGTCTCGCTGCCCTCTTTCGCTGTAAATACCGCCCAAATGAAGACTCCAAAAGGGCAATCTTTAAGGCACCGCACACGATGGGTTCACGAGATCTAGAGAGATCCTGCAGGCTTAAGTGACACCCACGTTGCCTCTGATTTAAAAACACAACATAACTTTAAACTTTGCCCTGATTAGCACAGATGCAGATATTAAAAAGCAAACCAAAAGAATAGGATTTGGGCTGGTTGTGATGAGGACTTTGCTATGGATTTTTTGCCAAGGTTTTTTTTTTTTCCCAGTTGAGAAGAAATTAGAAATTTGAACTGAGGGAGTTACTAAGTGAAAAGGCTCTACACAATGCAGAGACAGAGAAAGCAGGGGGAAGTACAGAGCCAGTTCGAGGCCCTCTCGGTCAGCAGGCTGGATGTGGAAAATAAAACGTGCTCACGCAGAGTTAGTGCTCCAAATTTAAGGAGACGGAACCCGAGTCTGAAGGCAGAGCTCAGGCTGGGCTGCGGGGAGGCTGCTGTCCATCCCCAGCCAGACCGTGCATGCAAAGGCAAGCCTGGCAAACACGAACGAGCACCCCGAAACCTTTTTTCTTTCTCTTGATCTTCTTCCCAGGGTCCTTCTTCAGCCGTTTGCGCTTCTGGCTTTTCCCACCCCTCACTTTCTGGTTCCTGTCCAGCGTGGGCTCTCGGCCAACCTCAAAGTGCTCTTCTCTGTCAGCACAGAGCCCCGATCCCACTCGCGCTTCTCCCCAGACAGTCAACCTGCCGTTGCCTGGAAATAAGCACAGGACACCGCCGCTGCAGAATGACCTCTGCAAAGGCCAGAAGCCAAAGCCAATGTGCAGCGATCGTGTCGGCCCGAGACGGTCCCACGTCTATTTCTGCTGAACTCCTGGCCCACGTACCTCCAGCGCCAAGAGGCAACGGGCGCTTGGACAGAAACGTCTGCAGCCTCACCGTGAGCCCGTTCTCCGACGCGGTGGTCTCCTAAAAGACGAGGATGGTACCGGATAAAGTGTGAGCTTTCATGGACCCAGGGGAGCCCAGGGCAGCCACAGCGCTGAGTTGCACGAGTCTCTGACGAAGAGGCTGTGCGGGGACTGCCACCCTCCTATCACACACGAACCCCCTCCCCATGTGACCTTTGTCTTACAGACTTTCTCTTCTTTGTTTTAAAAAGGCATACTTGTCCACATCGCAGAATAAATTACAATCCATTGGGGGGAAAAAAAAAAAAAGGCCAGGCAGATATTTAAGGGGCCTGACATGCCTTTAGTATATATGGAAGTAATTATTTGTGTCTCTGGTCAGTTTTGGTTCGGCCAGTTCAAAATCTGTGAGCCAGGAAAGGGACACGCAGGTGAGTAGCAATGGCACCCCCCGGGTTGGGGCCCGGGGAAGGATGCCCCCGTCCTGAAAGCCCACCCTTTTGGCCTTGTCGATGATGTAACTGGTCCAGATCCAGTTTCGCTTTAGGTGTCCGTAGAAACTGGAATCGAGCCCAGCGGCTCCCAGCCCATCTCCGGGGATAAAGCCTTCATCCACGACCTCACGGCTGCCCCTGGGAGATGGAAATAAACAGAAAACAAGCCCTCCTTGGGAAGTGAAAAGAGAGCTCATGGAGTGGGCAGGGGGCATTTATTATTAACTGTTACCTTCCCAGAAAAACACCTGGCAGGTGGAAGTAAAGGGCTTGTCAGAAACCCAGACTGTTATGTAAAATTCCCAATTCCTGCACCCACGGCCACCAACTTGCAGCCTTGGCACCAGAGACTCAGGCTTCCGGGCCTGACGGGGAAGCCCGATGCGGGGCGGGCCAGAGTCTGCAGGACCAGGACCCCCGTGGCTCTGCGTGTGGGGGCGGGGCGGGGCGGGGACGCACGCGGTGTACTCCATCATGGCACACTTGCGCTCCAGGGTGTGCTTGTCCATGGCGCTCTCCTGCTCCTTCTGCAGACTGCCCTCCTCATCGCTGCCCTGATCTGGGCCGCTGTTCTTCCGGATGCGCGGGCAGCGCACCACGCCTAGGAAACCAGACACAAGTCCCGCTGAGGACACCTTCCTGCCACGGTCTGCTGGCCACGGCCTGCCGCGGGGTGGCAAGAGAAGACTGGATTCCCTTTCTGTGACCAGGCTCCCCACCAGGGGAGAGGGTCTGAAACTGGTGGACCTCCTTGCACAAAATGCAGAAGGCAGAGAGTTAAAGCTGGTCGTGAACCTGAGAACAGGGTCTGCGTGCAGCCTGTCCTCTATTCAGGCGGCAAGGCGAGCAGGCAACCAGAGAAAGCCCCCGCCTTCTTCCCTCCAGGGGGATGCCCCGGGGAGTTGTGTGTCGCACAGAGGAAGTGACGAGTGAAAACGGCTGCACACGCTGGTGGCTGCCAGAGTCGGGCTGGTGGGGATCTAGACAGTGCGAGGCAGCGTCACAGTCTCCCTGGGCGCACTGGGCTCCAGGAACAGCCAGACATTTCCTGAGTGCCCGAGAGGTGCATTAATTTAGTTGGGAAATTACATTCAGTGATTCCACAATAAAGCATCTCTTGCAAGGAAATATAAAATACGATTAAAACCGTTGCTTGAAAAAAAACAAAACAAACAAACAAAAAAACTGTTGCTTGTGTCGGGCCAGGGAAGGCTATGGTAATTTGCAGACTACCGAAGAGCCTCTCATAACATGGTCGGTGGGGAGAGTCCATGCCCTGCACCTCCCAGCTGGAGCTTTACGTGAGATGTCTGGTCCAAGCTTCACCTCAGCCCCACAAGGCGGTGGTGGTGCTCCCAGATTAGAAATGAAGAAATGGAGGCTCAGGAGGGTACAAAGAGCTCACCCAAGGTCATGCATTTGAATGGACCTTGAACCTAAGAGGACTTCAGGCGATGCTTCACCTTGCACCACCGAGCTGCCTGTGGGAGCCGCAGATTCAGGCCCTCCCCAGGGCTGCTGAATCCAAATCCCTGGACCCCGCCCAGTAATCCGCATTTCAGTGGGTTCCCCAGGTGCTGCCTGTGTGCACTCATGCTCTGGGAGCCTCACTTTAAAGGATCCTCACGTCTCATTATTGATGGGGCAGAACCCCCTCAAATGTCTGTTGAATGAAGGGACAATCAATGCCTGATTAACGGACTCAATAAGCCCCCCGACATTTCGGCTCACGAACATGGGAAGGGATGGAAATTCACCAGTGGTCAAGCCTGGAAAACTCTCGTGCAAATAACATACTGGTTCGCAAGTTTTTATCTAGGTATAAAATGCAGGGGCGTTAGGGCACTTTAAAATCTGCCCTGGTAAAAGCCTAGCTCACTGCTGACGCCAGAGATTCTACAGAACACTGTTTCTAAAATTTGTCTGGACCCATTCAAGTACCTCTACGAGTGCTCATTAGCGTGTGGGCATTAAACAGTTCTACCCAATAAACATGTGGCCCCTGCTTCGCAAAAATCCAAGTGTAACCTTGACCTTCCAGCTCTGTGACAGAAGGAAGAGAGGGAGTCCTCTCCCGGGTGCAGATGCAATGTGGCGTCCTTTTCTTCCTGGGGCAGGTGGGAAGAACGGAACTGATGAAAACTGGCTTAGAGGAAAGAGCACAAGACTGGAGGTTCTAACGCCTTCTACAAACCCTCCATTCATTCCACATTTACGGGATGTCACCTATGTACCAGGCACTCTGAGACACGGTGGGGATACAAGCCAAATTCCCTGTACTCAAGGAATTCCCAGAATGACATCAGATGACAGTAAAGATGCTGGAAAGGCTTTCTCGGAGAGAGAATGCTTGAAGTAGGAGTGGCCATCTGCAAGGTGAACATAGGTCGGGATGTTCCAGAGAGAGAAGAAAAAACAAGCCAAGGCTTTAACTCAAAGCCCAAGTCATCTGACCCACTGGACAGTCTGGTCAGTCCCTCCTCCTAAAGACCTCCCAGCCTGTCCTCTGTCCTTCACTATCACCAGCGGACCTCTCCTGGACCTGAATCACAGCCCCTAGCTGGTCTCCCTGCTTCCACTCTGGTGCCTCTCAGTCTGTTCTCCACACAGCAGCCAGGGCAACTCTGAAAGACCTGAGATCTTGGCTTACAACCTCCAATGGCTTCTCACTGCTCTTAGAACAAACCTAAACTCTCCCCGTGTCCTGCAAGGCCCCAGAGTCTGCTTCCTGCCTGCGTCTCCATCTCGTCAGCTGCCACTCCCCTCCCACGCACACCGGCCTCTTCCGTTTCTCCATCAACACTCGGGGCCGTTGCACCTGCCTGGGATGCTCCTCGTCAGCTCTGGTCACGGCGGGCTCGGCCTCACCTTTTAGAACTCAGCTCAAAGTCTCCTCCTCAGAAAGGCTGCTCCTGACCAGCCCAGTAAAACACCCTCGATTCATCACCCGGTGTGTTTCCTCCCCAGCTCCTATCACACTCTGGATCTCTGTGTGCTGTGTCTTCGCCAAGACAGCACAAGTCCTGTTGCTGTGTGATCAGGCGCAGGAAAAGACACACACAAGGTGTTCAATAAACACCTACTGAAGGAGCAAAAGAATAAAGACAAAAGCAAAGCTGCGTGGGCTCAATGGGGTGGAGGGCTAGCGGCCCTCCCAGGTAAGGCCCACCGCTGCCCTTTCTAAGGGAGCTTCCAGGACACTCCAGGCCTCTGGGGGACAGTCGGAAAACCAGCAGCCGGCTTCCAGTCTCTTCTAGCTCTAACTCCCGCTATCCCACAGAAAGGAAGGAAAACGGCGAGCCCAGTAAAGATGGATGGTACCTAGCGGGGTGTTGAGGCAGACGCACTGCAGATCGAACCAATAGTTCTCCACGTCCTGCATTGAGTTCAGGACGTAGAGACGCCTCTCGAAGGGCCGGCTGCTGTGGGCCAGGTTGTAATGGGGGTCACAGGTGGTGGTGTCCACGATGACCACGTTCTTCTTCAAGAAGATAAAGACCTACGAGGGAGACACCGGATGGGGTGAGGGGAGAGCCTCAGCCTCAGCACCGGGTGAGGTGTCTGGAAACTGCGCTTAGCCGTCAGGACCACCTTCCTCTGGGCCTGGAGGCTGTTACCTGATCTTTATCCTGAAACTTCTCTGTGGGCCCGAACTGGAGCAGCCCCATGTAGCACAGCTTCTGAAGGTTCTCCACCACCGAGAAAATGTAACGTCTGGAAAACAGAGGGGGGTGGCGGGCTCTCAGCTGCCGTCAGGGGGTCTGCACGGGGGTGAGGGATGTGACTTGCTTCTTCTCCTCTCTTCGACCTGTGGGACCTTGAGGACGGGTCACGGGCCTGAACTGTGCTGAGACCCAGAACCCTCATCCCAACACCAACCAGGGCAACGGGGCATTGATGCTACTTGGGGGGCTTGAGTTCGAAAGTAAAAGGAACAAAAGGAAAGGCCCACCTCATCACCTGCAGTCTTTATCAGCCGATTTTACTTTAAAAGAACCTTGAAAGCAAGTACTGAAATGTCCCAGCCCACACTGCATTTGCCTCTGTGCTTTATGTAGAAGGCACAGGTGGCTGAATTAATGACCTTGGGTCGCTACAACCTGGCAGGCAGAAACCTTTCCTCTTCCTGGTCAACGATTACTCAGAAGCGTAACTCCAAGGGGCCTACCAGGACCCTCGGCCGCCCCGAGTCAGCTGCAGGGACCTCACCTCTTGTACAGAAGCTGTTGCCGGATGGGCCTGGGGAGAAAGCGGATCAGCGTGTGCTTCTTCAGAGGGTCGTTCAGAAACTCCTCGAGGTTGTCCACCTGAGAGGTGATTTGCAGGCTCAGCTCACCCTCAAGGACAGGGTGAATTGTAAGAATTGTGAAAAAAACACCACTACTTTCCAGGCTGTGGTCTCGCTGAATCTGGCCATCCGTCTCACGGGAACAGAGCCCCCTCTTGCCTGTCACTCCAAACCCCCCACATTTCTCAGTCCTGACGCCCCTCCCCTCCAACCCATCTGCCACACTGCTGGGTACAGTAAACAGGCGGCCTCATTCACTGCTGGTGGGCATGCAAAGTACTAAAACATTTCTGGGGGACAATAGGGGAATATATTTATTCATATTTAAAAAATTTAAAAAGGATGAAGGATGCTTATTGCCTTTAAAGCCAGCGATTCCACTTCTATCCTTAACCCAAGACGAAAAATTTTGGAGCTGCCCACAAATACATCTAACAAAAAGTATTCACCAACATGTCACTCACACCACCAAGAAACTGGAGCTTAAATGTCCAAAAATAGAGTATTGGTTAAATACATTAGGGTACGTGCATAAGAAGGAACACTATGGATGTACTTAATATCAAGGGAAAGCAACGATGTGGAAAATGCAATACATTTTTCAGTGGAAAGAACAGATCATAAAAGAGTAAATACAGTATGGTCTCAATTCAGTTTTTTTTAAAAAGGAAGACTTCACATATATACACATGCATTACATACAAACATGGCACAGGAAGAAAAAGACTAGAAGAAAATGCACCAGAAACACTAGCAGTGACACCTCTGAGTGATGAAGTTATAGCACTTCTATGGTAATTTCTATTTCTTCCTTTTTCTGTATTTACCAAATTTGTAAAAATATATTTTATTGCTATACCATAATTGTCTGTCTTTTGACTGATCTAGAAGAACAAGTCTTTGAAATATTTCCCTTGACTCACCATCTATCCATCCATCCACCCAATCTATTCTGTCTGCCTTTCTCTTTCTTTCTTTCTTTGTCTGTCTGTCTGTCTGTCTATCTATCTATCTATCTATCTATCTATCTATCTATCTATCTATCTAGCGAGCCTATCTATCTATCTAGCCTCTCTCTCTCTCTCTCTCTTTATCTACCTACCTATCTATCTACCTATCGAGCCACCCAGCCAGCCAGCCAGCCAGGCAACTGCAAGCATTTTCTCTTGACAGGTGAGTGTAGGCCCTCTGGTATGGAGCTGAGGGACCAGCCCCTGAGAAAGCCTGGGAGTCATCAGTACCTTGTAGCTGACTTGCACAATCTGGGTGAAGATGGAGAGGGGCAGGCAGAGAAGAATGTCACTGACCAGAGCCCAGCCGAAGCCAAAGTCCTTGTGGACTGGGACGGGAGGGATGTAGCGCGTCCATGAGGCTTCATCCACGTACACTGGGAGAAAACAGGGGTCAGTCCTGAGACAGGGTCCCGGTCATGATGCTGGTGTCGCCTCCCAGTAGGTCTTGGTTCCCTCTCACCACGAACTAGGGCAACACCCTCCTCGTCAGGCAGGAAGCCCGGAGGCTCAGGACGCTTGGATGATGTCTTTGTTTGGATCAGGGCAATAGGGGACTCAGCCGGTTCAGGTCATAAGGACAAGGAACCACCATGACTCCCCTCTGGACCCCACTGGGGCCTGCCTGCCCAGGGCATCTCACCTGTCTCCGTGGAGAGCTCCACTTCACCCTCCCGCGTGGCTCCATCCTGGGTGTCCTGGGGTGGGGCATCCAAGGAGGCCTCCAAGTTGCTCCCGGAGGAGGATGGGGCCCCCGCCCTCCTTTCGCTGCTGCAGCCCGGCTTCTCCACCGTGTCCTTGGCAGGGTGCCCATAGATCAGGTACCACAGAAACATGTGGATCACCCGCAGGCGAGGCATCTTGGGCAGAAACCCTAGAGAACGGCCAAGGCCAGGAACTGGGGCAAGAAAGGAGGGCGACGCTTGAAAATCCCAGATTCAAGTGAGTTCAATTCATTCAAAAACTATCGAGTGCCACTGTATCCCAGGGGCCAGGGAGACGGCAAATGTTTTCACCCTCACGGGACTTACTTTCTAGCGGGAAAGGGCAGACAGTAACAAATTACCTAAGATAGTACATCAGCTGGAAATAGCTGATGCAGAAAATAAAGCAAGGAAGGCAGAGGAGGGCTATAATTCTACAGAGGCCTGGAAGGTCTCACTGGGGAGAGGCCTTAAGGGACATCCTCGAGTTGGTGAGGCAGCGGACCATGCAGACACCTGGGCGACATGCCCCCCAGGGCGAATGCAAGAAGCCTGAGACGGGGGTGTGCCTGGCACAATCGAGGAAGGGCCGGTTGGCCCGAGTGACGGGGTGGAGCAAGGAAGGAGGAGTGCGCAGGAGGTGAGCCGGGGTGTAAAAGGGCAGGGGGCCACCACAACAGACCCCAGCAAGAGGACCTGAGGCTGACGGGGACTGTGCAAAACATCCCAGAATCGAGGTTCTTCTAAACAGCTTATTTCTTTGACACAAAGTGCTCCCTGACTTTCCCCAGCGAGAGGAGACAGGTGAGAGCCAAGGGAGGCATAGGAACAGGGTGGCGAGGACAAGGGACTGCAGGGCCCCTCCTCTGCCGTCAGGCCTGGACCGCGCAAAGAGCTCCCGGCTGCCTCTGGTCCACTCAGGTGCACGTGCTGCTCCGCTGCGCCGCCTCGTGCGCGGGTTTCTCCCTCCATCTGTACTTTCTAACTGTGACACCTTAAGAGTCTGGGCCAAGTCCCTGTGCCCGGAGCCCTCAGCAAGGGAAGTCACACAAATGACCTCTCCTGCTCAGAATCCCCGGGTTGCCGGGTCCCCCACCAGGACGTTTCTGCCTGACAGAAGTCTGTGAGCCGTCACCATTGTCCTCCTCCTCCAGCTGCATGCTGTGACCAGAGACTACAACTACACCCCAGCTACGAAGGCCCGGCCGTGGGCACCGGCCCAGCACAAGCTGACGTCAGAGCAGCTTGGTGTGGGGTGAGGGGAGACAGCCCTGTTTGAGATCTGCATCCCAGAAAATTAGATGAATGCTCAAACCCATCAGTGGCTGGAACTACCAGAGGCCTGTGGGCTCAGGAAAGGCAGAGATTTTCTGTGGTTTACAGAATGTTCCAGCCCAAGGGTACTCAGCAGAAAGAGTTAGTCTTCGTGAACAATTCCTCAGGTTGGGACTTGGCATAATTTCACCTGGGCCTCTCAACAGCCTTGTGAGGTACTCCGGGCAAGAATCACCCCCATTTTACAGACAGGAAAACTGATGCTGGCACGTGACCAGCCCCCCACGACCCCAGCTGTTGATTCAGACCTGACTCTGCCTGCAGCCCGGGGCTCGGATGTGCAACACCAAGTGACTCAGAAGACCACACGAAACACAAACAGACCCTGACAAGAAGCTGCTTTTTACCTACAACAGGGTGATAGTTTTTCAGCTGGGTTATGCCCATTTTCTCATCAGTCTTCTTCACCCGTCCACTTTCTACTTTAGAGGAAGCATTCGGCTGAGAGTCTCCTGATCCTCTTGGGCCCCCTTTTCCTTGACTTTCTTCTTCAGCTTCCCCTTGAGGCACTGGAGGCTGGGGCGCTTTAACCCTGAAGTCCAAATATAAGATGTTAGAAAACCAAGGGCTGAGAAAGGACAGGGTCTGTCCTCAAGAATTTGGCCCTGGGGTTTCAAATCAACTGCCTGTAGGGGCCAAACAGGTGATGTAAACGGATAAAATGTGTCGGGGCACTGGACATTTGGGGGTGACCAGGACAGTGGACCCCCACCTACGGGGCAGCTGCTACCTCATGAGAAGGGCTGCCCAATGTGCTGGGGCCGCTGACACTTTCATCGATGCCAGAAATCAGGAATTTGACATGAAATTAATCGGTAACTGATTCAAAGCCCCTGTGGCCAAGGCATGGCAGGCCACACAAACCAACATCTGCCAGCCCAGGCGCCACCTCTAACTTAAACCCAACTGAGAACGTTCTCCCACCGAGCTTTCTGCCAGTCCATTAGGTGGTTTATGAACAAAATGAGAGAAGACCTCAGAAAGGCAACCACAATCGTTCTGAGCTATATTATAAACTATGCAAGTCTCACATGTCATAGGGCCTATGACTTGGAGCACTCTGTCCACACGCTATTAGAGAGCATAGAATTAAGAATGTCAGCAGAGGGGAGCTCTGCTCATTATTCTCTAACAGCCCAAATGGGAAAAGAATTTGAACAATAGATACGTGTATAACTTTATATATATATATATATATATACACACACACACACATATATATGTATAACTGAATCACTTTACCGTACACCTGAAAGTAACAATATTGTTAATCAACTATGCCCCAATATAAAATAAAAATTAAAAAAAGAAAAAGAAAAAAAAAGAAGAATGTTAGGATTTTTTTCCTCTTGAAGAATCCAGAAATTGATCCTTTTTGAGGCTAGGGGATCATGAACCATAAACCCCAAACCAGTGGCTTCACTGATCTCACAAAAGTATGAATAAAGGGCTTCTGTGGAAACTGCTGGTTGGGACACACTGTGGGTCCCGCGGGAGCCGCCACTTGCCTGCTGGCCGTGCTGGAGTTGGACATCCGGAAACGGACCTGCTCAATGGCGCTTCTCACCAGAGGGTCGTTCTGGTCCATGGACGGGTGCACCACCAGATCCACCTACGGAGAGAGGTCGGGGGTCCCAAAGGGCTGGGGAGGTGCCAGGGGAGACTTAGTTCCACAACTCGGTTCCCTGGTGGAGCCCTGGTTATACCTGCTGTCACTGACATTTCCAAAACGCAGTGACGAAACGGGAAGTAAAACGCTACACAGTGTGCCCTTAGAGTTGCTGGCATCAAGACCCCTCAAGCGCCCAAGCCAGGAAGCGCCGCCATCCGTAACGTGCCGCTCTGACCGGTTAGGAATCCTGCCCTGGAAATCCAGCGGTCTGCCCTGCAGCCCCCCAGCTGGGCTGTCATGGCCCACTGGTCCCGGCTGCTACCTGGGGGGCTGCTCCCGACACCCCATCCTGCTAGCTGAGCATTTCCCACAGCTGCTCGGGAATCCCGAGGGCTTCCATCTGGAAGAGGTAAGCGGCTTTCATTAATCTCCCCTTGCTGAGAGTGCTATCGGGGGACTCCTGCCAGCTGTGCCTCTAAACAAGGTGACAGAGGCTCTAGGGCTGCCTTCTTTGTTTTAGCTGTTCCAAGGTGCTGAGCAGCAGATGGGAGTGTGAGGCCTGGGCCCCAGGAGACAGCAAGGTAAGGTTTTCTAAACAAGTAACTCTGGCCAGCAGGCTTCATGCCCAAAATGGCCTGAAGAGGGTGGGTCACGGGGGACAGGTGGCCATGGCTGGCCAGCGACTCCAAAGGCCACACGAGGCTCCATCTCTTCCGCTCCTCACTTGGGAAATGGAGACCCTTCCCCGCTGCCCCGCCAACTGTTTTCGTGGTTTTGTGAGGTTCAAATGAGATACAGTTAGGCAACACCTCAAAGAATCTATAAGCCAGGAGCAAATACAAAGCATTCCTAGTTCCCCACTTTCCGCAGCCAAACAGCTGGGCCAACTTCCCAAGAGTCCGATGGACAGGGCAGGACGCAGGAGCAACGGCAAAAGGCGGGTGCCGGACACAGCAACTCCAGCCAGCACGGCTCCAGCAGATCGGTGGGAGCCAGCCAGCAGCGCACGCTCTGGGTGCCAGAGAAACTGAAGCTTACTCTGGAGGCAGATGTACAATACGGCGGCCCTTCCAGCTGGCAAGTGGGCGACGACAGTGGTAACCCCCTGGCAAGAGGCCCCCAGTACCGGACACTGATCAATCCTCAGTGTTCACCTGGGACACTCACTCCTCATCCCCACCTCTTGCCCACTCCCTCTGGTACCACCGATGGATAGGCGACCAAATAGGCATGGGGCAGGGGGGGCGCTTCCCTGGTGGCGCAGTGGTTGAGAGTCCGCCTGCCGATGCAGGGGACATGGGTTCGTGCCCCGGTCCGGGAAGATCCCACATGCCGCGGAGCGGCTGGGCCCGTGAGCCATGACTGCTGGGCCTGCGCATCCGGAGCCTGTGCTCCGCAACGGGAGAGGACACAGCAGTGAGAGGCCCACGTACCGCAAAAACAAAAACAAAAACTAAAACAAATAGGCATGGGGGACACGGCAGATGTCCATATGTCCACATAAACACAGTCTCTCTCCACTCCTAGGCTGGGGGAGATTTCATTTCCCTGCTCTCAGTTACTGCCTGAGGAGGCTGCACGTCGGAAAGACCTGCTCTGTGAAGACCAACAGGAATCAGAGGCATTGCTGCTGACCGGATGGGCTGTTGTCCCCCAGGGAGAGAGGTCAGCATCAGGACCTCCTGCCACGCTCAGGGGGATGAGAGGCAGGCAGCCTGGGGAAGGGAGAGGGGCGATGTCAAGGGGACCCACAGCAGATATAACAACTGATGAGCTGCCCAACTTGGGATGGTAGAAACAGAGTTTTTAAAGTCATTTTCTAGTACTGCTCTAATGTTTCTCAAATTTCAAAGGTCTCAAAAAAATAAGATAAAGTAAAAAAGACCAGAAATGACCTTGCCACCTTATTAAGAAAACAAAACATCAAAGCAGAGCTTTCTTAAGGCAGAGATTTAAAACGTAGTCAGAAGAAAGGGCAGGAAATTAAAAATGCCTATTCCGCAGCACCATTCCCTTTGGTCCCAACGCCCAGCCGCGTATCTCAAATGACTGACCCTGAAAAATTTATGCCTTAGCATATGTGCAAAGCCACTGAGCTGCAGTTGCTATGGGAATGGCCCCAAACTTTAAACTTTACAGAAACAGATACATTGGGAAAGAAGAGATCCACTGTCCTCATTGGACGACCCGGCAATGCATGCTAATTGAATCGCTGACATCATTTCCTCTGGGATATGTTTCTGCAGATTTCTGTGGCTAATGTTTTTGCTGCTTAGTCTAAATTTTCCACCTTAATTTATTTATTTTTGGCCGCATTGGGTCTTCGTTGCTGTGCTCAAGCTTTCTCTAGTTTTGGCGAGCGGGGGCTACTCTTTGTTGTGGTGCATGGGCTTCTCATTGCGGTGGCTTCTCGTTGCAGAGCACAGGCTCTGGGCGCATGGGCTTCAGTAGTTGTGGCTTACGGACTCTAGAGCACAGGCTCAGCAGTTGTGGCACACAGGCTTAGCTACTCTGTGGCATGTGGGATCTTCCCGGACCAGGGCTCGAACCCGTGTCCCCTGCATTGGCAGGCGGATTCTTAACCACTGTGCCACCAGGGAAAGCCCTAAATTTTCCACCTTCTAAATGTTGCTTAATTTCTCCCAGTGCTAGTTAGCTGAACCTGGATGCCTCCATCACCATCCTCTCCTTCAAGGCTGGCTGTGGGGCAGGACACCTGCCTTGGGCTGCACAGGCTGCTCTACAATCCAAGCAGGTTATTCCTCTTTTCTGCTTCCAGCTTCCACAGGAAGTGGAGATAATCCCTGTTGCCCCAGTGAGGAGGCATAATGGGAAATTCCGAACTATCGGCAACAAAGGAACAACCGAGGGACAAGGATGTGGGAAACTGGGTAAGAAAACACCCAGCACGCGCAGTGGTCTGTGTGGTTACCTTCTTCTTGATGCCGTCTTGAATGACTGTTGTCCGATACAGCCTCAGAAGGCCTTCCTCGGACAGGTTCCGCACCAAGCGAACGATGGACTTCTTGCAGCACTTGGTGGACACACCTTCTTGCTTCTCCTGATCCATGATCATCTTCTGAATCCTGCAGCGTCACAAAATAAGCCGTTAATATTCCCAGTCTCAACATGGAAGGCCTTTCTAAACCCAGGCAACCGACACCTGCCTAATGGGATCCAGCGGAAAGTAGGGGAGAATTAAAGGGTGTTTCACCACTGAAAGGATGACTTCTTAAGATGGCAAAGATCATCTCTCTTTGTGGTAAATGAGTTAGCTAAAGACGAGCCACCATTCACAGCAGCTTCACGTTCCGAGCCTTTCACCAGGAACTAAAGAGATTACATGATTCAAGACAACAATGGTGGAGAAACTGAGCTCCGGGATGGAAATCTGTCCTTACTGAGTCTCCATTCTAATTCAACATCCAGCTAAGGAATGTTCCAGTTTACCACCGTTGACACCCTCAGATCTGAAGCTCTTCTGACTCCTCTCCTCGTGTATCTTCTCTCTAGATGTTACTGAGTCACTATGGTGAAGTTTCTGTATCACTACTCATAGAATGGCAGGTCCAGAAGGGATATTAGGAGCACCTCGCTCCATCTCACCTGCACAGAAGAGGAGACCCAGGCAGCAGTATCCACAGGCGGTCTCCCCATCCCCTAGTTAGAGAACTCACATCCTTGACTCAAGGGTAAGCCTCCTTCCAATCGAGTGGCTTTGACCTTGGCTGCCCAGAAGCCCAAGGATGTCTCCCAGGACGTGGTGGTAACAGTGGGTTAGAAGGACCAAACCAGGGAGCAGAGCCTCCACGGCACCCTGGACACAGAAGCTCCACCTGTGTCCCTTTTTTTTTTTTAATAGATCTTTATTGGAGAATAACTGCTTCACAATACCGTGTTAGTTTCTGTTGCACCACAAAGCGAATCAGCCATATGCACACACATGTCCCCATATCCCCTCCCTCTTGAGCCTCCCTCCCTCCCTCCCTATCCCACCCCTCTAGGTCATCGCAAAGCACCGAGCCGATCTCCCTGTGCTATGCAGCTGCTTCCCACCAGCCAATTATTTTACATTCGGTAGTGTATACAAGTCCATGCTACTCTCACTTCGCTCCAGCTTCGCCCTCCCACCCCATGTCCTCAAGTCCATGTCTTCCTCTTTATTCTATGTCTTCCTCTTTATTCCTGTCCTGCCCCTAGGTTCTTCAGAACCATTTTTTTTTTATTCCATATATGTGTTAGCATACGGTATTTGTTTTTCTGACTTCCTTCACTCTGTTGGACAGATTCACAGTCCCTTTTGTTTTTGTTTTCATAAAAGATTTCATTTGAACAAAAGGCTCCCTGGAGAACTAATAACAATGTTTCTAAGCTGATGCTATTAGCTGCCTCCGTCTCCTCTCTCCCCTTCCTGAGCACCAAATTCCTAAGGAAGGAACAAGGCAGATGCACTTTCCCCGTGACCTCTGTTTCCTGCCCCGTCATTCTCTCCCTGTCAAGTGTATGGATATTCCTTCATGTCTACACTTTTCAAACCACACAGACTGCAAATCCTTTCTACCACAAAGGGCTCCTATGAGAATCTATACAGCAGAAGAGAGATGCAAATGCCTCTGCGTCATTTCTGCGGATGGTGATGACTGACTGATGTGGGATTTACTACGAGTGCAAGACAGACAGACAGACTACTCCTTACGTGAATAAGCTCTCGATTAAGCGGAGGTTGGTGACAGCCTCTATAATCAGATTCCTGCGTTTCAGCAGTCGGTAAGTCTCATGGTGTTTGTCTTGGCCTGGGCCGTGCTTCCCAGTCTTCTGGGAACTGCCACTCTCCTAGAACAGGGACCAAAAGCATGAGAAAACTATGGACTCAGCAAGGTTTGGGGGCCAGGCACCACTCCTGCCGGTACGCTTTCCCTCTTTACGGAATTTCTACGCCATATTTCAAGAAGAAAAGTCAAGAGGATTACTGCCCCCATAGGATCCCACCACCCCACTATTGCAGTGCTTTGTAACGGCACAGACATCTGCCAGCAGAGGAGCCCAGAACTTTATGAAGATCAGCTGGTTTCAGCACAGAAAGCAGAGGCATGTACTCCAGCCCTTCCCGGGGAAGGGGACCGCATCCACTCAGCCTTTCCTTGGCTCTTCCACCGTGGAAGGGAGGAAATGCACAGACGGAGGGCCGACCCCCTGCCGTCACCCTATGGGGCTTCTTCATCCAGAACTCTCAACCGCCTCATCGTTATGGTCCCCATTTTACGCAAGAGGAAACCAGGGCTCAGTGAGGCGAAACCACCATACCGGGTCCCGGGGCGTGAACGTGCACCAGGACGCGCTTCTGCCTCCGCCTCAGGGAAGCCACGGGCAGCCTCTCTGGGAACATAAGGGAGATGCAGAGGCAGGCTTCCGATGGATCAGGATGAGTGGCGAGTGAATGACGGAGAGGAGAGCGGACGGGTGCCCTCCCCCACCCCTGCTGCGACGCCCTCTTCTCTCTCTGTGGTTCCTTTTAGCTTCCAGGAACTTAGAATCTGAACCTGTTCCATCTGCCTTTGGGTCAAAGATGCTGAAGCCCAAATGTGCAGCCTGAAGGGAAAGGAAAGCCCAACCCTAACCCACTCCTGGCCAATCACTCAGCATAATTCAGTGCCACTTGGCGGTCCCATGGCCAGTTTTGCTGGATGCCCTCCTCGCTTGGAGAAGTGCTTCCAGAGAACGAGAACACGCCTGAGGAGGTGCCTTGGGCCAGGGTCCTATCACTTCCCTGCTGGCACCGGTGCTCTGGAAGAGGCTCGGTTCTTTCCTGACGGGGGCAGGGCTCGAGTGGCGAAAGAGTCACAGATCCAAGGGGCCCAAGAGTGGCAGAAAGACTTTGGTTCTCTCTTGCGTTTCAAAGCAAACATTTTGGAGGAGAAAATCTGCCTGCTTTCCACGCTTCACCAAGGGACCTCCAGACAGGACAGTTCACGCGCCTCTTCTCAGCAAGTGAGCCAAAAGAAGGACAAGGTTCTGCCATTACTCTGGGGACAGATTTCTAAGAGGAAGAGAAAGAGCTGAGCTAGGAAGAGCTGAGCTAGGAAGCTAGCAGCAGGACTGGCAGGGCCTGGAGGGAGTGTGTTGCTGGGGACATGTGGACCTGATGAGGAGGTGCAAAGCAGGTGGCAGGGCCAGGATGGCAGGGAAAACCTTCAGGAACTTGCTGGGATCCACCTGCCGGCAGGTGCTTCAGGTGGAGACAAGACCAATCATGACTTGATAAAGAGTCATGGCATCCAATGATAGGATACAGCTAGAAGGTTCTAGAAAATTCCACAGAAAATCTCCCCCACCCCAAGCTCCATCACTCCTGCTGTAGGGATAGAACCCAAGCTCAGGCTTCCACACCGGAAACAGAGAAGCAGGGCAGGGTGGGAACTCCACACCCACGGGTTCCACTCTCCATTTTGTCATTAACTGAGCAGGCAAGTCCCTCAGTCCCCAGAGGCTCTGCTCGCCTCCTCCTGACCACAGCTGGCTCTCATCTTACAGGGTTGCTGTGAAGCCGGAACCAAACAGCAGCAACAGCATCAGAGGCCACCCCGATCCCAAGTCTGTTCTGTGCTGGGCAACTGAGGCACCACTGGCCGTATCTGAGGCACCTTCCAGCGACCAAGGACAGCACTCAGTGAACTGAACCACATAATGACAAAGGCATTCCTGTGTCAACTGCCTTTTAATCCTTCTAATTACACTGAGGAAAAAGTATTGGTTTGATTCTACTGTCTTTAACACTGTGAAGTAGAACACTGTCTGACCAGAATGGACTAAGGAAGTTTTGTTTTTATCAGATCTATTTTACGATCACCTTCTTTTTATGCAAATGATGTTGGCTTTTCATCTAAAGCAGGGTTTTCCAACCTCAGCACTGCTGACACTTCGGGCTGGATAACTCTGCTGTGGTTTACCCTGCACAGTCTAGGACATTTAACAGCATCCCTGGCCTCTGCCTACGAGATGCCATTAGCATCCTCTCCCCGATGTGACAAGGAAAAACATCTCCAGACATTGCCAAATGTCTCCCAGGGGGCAAAATCGGGCCAGAGTGAGAACCACTGATTTAAAGTAGCCATACACATTTTTCCTTCAAAATAAATTTCAGTAGAAAGAGTACGTTGTTGGAAATTTTAAAACCCTGTAAATAATATGCAGGTGATTTCTGCTAAGGTGGGCTGCGTGAAGGTGGTGTGTCAACGCACATTGCGTTCCCACCGTAGAGGCCCCCCCACCTACACGGCCTGAGCGTGTGGCACTTTTACTATTATTGATTTTGTTGTTGTTGTTGTTGCTGTGATTCTTAAGCACAGAAAAGCCAAGGCTGACATCCACCTGCCACAGGCTCCTTCCTAGAGGAAACGCCCTCCCCCGTGGGCACTCACCTTTGGGTTTTCAAGCCTGACCTCTTCTATCACAGCTATATCGCCGCTGTGACTCTCCATGCAGTGGGAGCCCAACGACACGCTGGGGTCTGAGGAGCTGCTGGTGTCCAGGAGGTTGTCCCCCCTGAAAGAGCTCTGAGAGGCTCTCTCAGCAGCTCCCAGGGAGGAAGACGGATGCTTCTTCAATGGGTGAAGGCTGATGACTTTCCACCCCCCTGCAGTGGAGGACAGGCGTAGAACGGATGAACCGCGGCCACAGCAGGGGGAAAGCGAGAGGGGCACTTCTGCTCAGCTGCCGGACCAGAGCCGCACAGGCCAAAGGAGTCCATGTGGTCAGTTTAAGACGAGGGAAGTGGACCAGCAAGCAGCGAGCCGCACCCTCCTGACCCCGACCCCGACCCCCGATGTGCAAATCCGTCATCAGCACCACCCTCCACGTGTTTTAAGAAAAGTCTTCCATAACTAAACTAAAACCCCAAGGGCTTCTTACACAGATTGTTGGAGGGAAAGGGATAGAGGAAGTCTAGGGAATTCCACCCCTTTAATAGTCAAAACATAACAAACAAAACATTTGCCAAGGGGACTTCCCTGCTGGGGCAGTGGGTAAGACTCTGCGCTCCCAATTCAGGGGGCCCAGGTTCGATCCCTGGTCAGGGAACTAGATCCCACATGCACGCCACAACTAAGGAGCCCACGAGCCGCAACTAAAAGGAGCCCCAGCACAACCAAATAAAAGCAAAAACAAACGAAACATCTGCCAAGGAGAAATGACTTGCCAGCAGCCTGGAGACAGACCACACACGCATCTCCTAAGCTTACGATTACGTGATGCACGTGACACCAAGAGGTCCCTCGTTAGGGCAGCACCAAGGCCATCCTCAGCTGTCTGCTGGACTGAACGTCCCCAGAGCCAGGAGGGATAGGCAGCGGCTCAGACTGAGGGTGCGCACCCCCCTGCCCAGCCCCCTACCCCCCGCCCCGAGCACGCCCCTACCCTTGGTCGAGGTGGAGTGGTGAGGCTGAGTCCTGAGACTGCCGTTCGAGAAGGACCTCGAGTCCCGCTGTGACCCTCTGCCTCTCCTCCTGCCGCCGCTGCCCTCCTCCTCGCTGTCCGACTCGGAGAGGAACGCGTCCTCGCCCTCGGGCAGCAGGGACTCTTCCTGCACCGAGGCCAGGCTCACGGTGGTCAGCAGCTCGCTCCGCGCCTTCTCCCTCTCGTACTGCCGGCTCAGGTCGCTCTCCTCCGCAAACACGCAGGAGATGTACTTGGTGGTTCGCTGCCGCCCTTCGTCCTCCATGAAGCCCTGGAGGGGATGAGATGTGTCTAAGACACTGCAGAGGACGCCGGGACACCCAGGCGTTCGGGTGACCGGGCTTCTGCGGTGTCTATTTCCTTGTCATTCCCACGTTCCCCCACGTCTCCTCCACACCTCACGCCTGGGCCCCAGCTCAGCCCCTCGTGGGTCCTCCCGTCTCGCCATCCCTCAGGTTCTGCTTCCATAGGAAGCAATCCTGACTGTGTGTCTGCTCTAGGAGACTGTGAGCTCCCCGCTGGGCAGGGCCCTAACCTGGCCTTCCGCAAACCCCCGGGGCCTGGCACAGGACGAGGCCTACGAGAGACGCTCAGTGAGCAGAACTCGACGGTTCCTGTCGTCACAGACTCGGAGTCGGGGCCTTGAGGTCACCAGCTCCACTCGGCCACTGCCGTGGGGCGTGGTGCTGAAGCTATCACTCAGCCGCTCCCCTTTGTCTCCTACAACAGGGGAAAGGGACTTTCTGCCCTTCATGGCAGAAGGAGTAACACCTCCCATGTACCAACCACACGCCAAGGACAGTGCTAAGTGCTGCACAATCATTAGCTCAACTGAAACACTGCTTTCCAGCAAAATGGCCAAAAAGTTGGCAAGAAGGGAGCGAAGCGCAACGGGCTGAGACAGCAGGTCTGGGTCCCGAAAGGGGACACCAGACACAGCTGGCCGACTCGGTGTCCCCAGGACCCAGGCAAGGAACGTAAGTGAGAAGGAGGGCCGGGCTGGGACTGAGGCCTGGGGGTGCCCGCTTTGTCTCTGGGCGCCGTCAGAGGCGCCACCTCAGCTGACGCCCACGCGGGAGTGGGGGGCCTGCTCCCTGGGCAGCAGCATCTCCTGCTGACTTTTCAATGCTGACAACTCTTTCAATTTTCAAAAAGCGAAACCCAACAAAATCCACGGTGGGGGTGCGGTGGGGCACACTTGTGGGCTGCGATCAGCATTCCCGCCCTCCCTGGCAGCCGAGACGGAAGGCCGACCTGGGCTCCCAACGTCCGAGACAGCCCTTCAGAACCACGCTGTGTGCACATGCGAAGACAATGAACTCACACTGTTACCTTGACCACTTTGAATCTCTGAAGGAGACGGCACAGCATTCTGGCTTCCAGTTTTCCCACGTTCATAGCCACTCGGATTTCAGCTTGGGAAATGCCTTTCGTGCCTCGACGCTCAACTGTGTGAAACAATACACTTGAACCCCAGCCTCCACCACGGAGCCGTTCTGCACAGGTCAGGTCCGTTCCCAGACATTTCAATGCGGGGAAACCGACACACACAGTAAGACACCTGCCTCCTCCCACCCTCCCCCTCCCCCTCCCCCTCCCAAGACTCTGACCACTCGACTCATTGCTCATTTTTAAGCGCTCGCTATCTGACTCTTCCACGCCAAAGCAATCGACGCCTGATCCACCGAGTTCCACGGACGCTGTTTTATCCTGCAGCAGGAAGTGTGCTTCCACATGAGCGAACTTTCTCAGCGAAATTCAACTGAGCCTTTTAAGAAGCACCGAAGGAATGTTTAAGGAAGAACATCTTCCCGTCCTTCTCGGTAGACTCGGAGGCACTACGGACACCGATTATTGCCTTATCCCGTAACAGCTGCCGGCCAGCAGGGGCCACAGAAGGAAATAATGCTATTTGGCCCCGTAATAAATGACCGATAGGCAACTGTGCTCTATTACTTGCTCTGTCTGGTGTGTCAGCTCCTGCCCTGCTACACGCTGTGCTATTACTGTATCTTCCTCCAATGAGCCCTTTCAAATTACTCGACTACTCAGGGGTTGGGAACTCCAGGAAGGAGCCTGGTGGGGTGGCGGTGGGCGGGAGTCCCTCCAGTAAAATACTACAGGGCAGACTCCGGGGCAACACTCTTGGACCGTTCAGAAAGAGCTTCCCCTTTACTTCCTGATGTGGCATACACTTGAGGCCGCCAGGCAAAACCGATCTGGATAAAGGCAGTTTTGCTGTATTGTCCATGCATAAAAATAAACAGCAGAATTGAAAGAGGTGACTAGAATGTGTTCCTATGTTAAACTAGTAACATGCTAAAAGTGGGGACGAAAGGGTTAAGGACAGCATTTCTCAAACTGTGTTCTGAGGAACAGATCCTGAGAGATGTTGAAGAGTTGATGGAAACAGCCTTCCCTAAAGGCTGTGCTGATTCGCCAGGTGCTTTCGTACCTGCTGGCTGAACCAGATCTCCTGCAGCCCCTCCCCTTCTGCTCTAGACATCCTCCGCTCCACAGCGACCTGCGGCCACACCATCTATGGCACTGGGTCACTGCTGTCTTACATAGATTTTAGGGGATTTAGGGGAAGGGGGAGGAATGGACAGAGACATGTTTCTTCCCCCTTCATCGCAACACTCCCCAGGCTGCAATGATTCCAGACCAGCTTTAGAAGTTGGCAGGTGACTCAAATCTTTGAGTAGTAATATTAGTAGGTAAGTTTTTTAGTGCGTTCTACGTACCAGGCACTACACCAGATGTTTTAATCCTACTTATTCAGTCCTCTTACGTGCTAGGGGAGACATCCCCATTTTAAAGAGGGAACGGAGGCTCGGAGACCTTGCCAAAGTCTTCAGCTGGCGCACAAGGGGCAGAGCAAGGACTCAAACTCCAATCTGACCCCAAAGCCTAAACTCTCAAGGGGACCAGGGGGCTTCCCGCTGCATGACATTCTCGACAGCAGGGCCCTCTTTCAACATGTGACCAAAACACACCTCAACTCAAAGCTCGGGGACCCTGTGCAAATGCGGGTAGGAGAACGGGACTCACTGAGTTCGTAGGTCTGTGTGAGCATGTCCCGCTCGTACACGATGTCCACCGGTGGCACGGCCTTGGAGATGGCCTCCTCGTCCTCGTCATCGTCCTGGTCTTCGACCTTCCGCTTGAACTCCTTCAGCAGCCTCAGGCAGCGCACCATGACGTCGGTCCCTGGGAACAAGGCACACGGTTCCGTGATGACAAATCAGGGCGGCCCCGGGGGAGGCGGCTTCAGCAGACCCGGAGGCCTTTGGCCCCGAGAAAGGCCGCACAGGGCATCTGAGCTGGGAACGTTTAACACTGCACACCTCGGGGCACGAGACCTGAAGACTGACTCCATAAAATTGCTTTAAAAACAAAAAACATATTATGAGTGAACAAAGAAATGCAAATGAAAGGAATAATGAGGGGCCTGTTAAACAAACAGCAGCCTCTGCTTCAGACAAGCTCCATGACTACAGGAAACGCGCCTGTCTTTTCCCATCACCGCCCCCCGCTGCCCTGAATAGTGCTTGGCACACAGCAGGCACACGGGTGGCATTGCTGAAAGGATGAATACCATCTTCTCCCTTTTAAGCCAATACCCGTTGCCACTAAGGTACGGGGCAGTGTGAACAAGTTCTATGACCTTTCCAGAGCATTTCGAGAGGCTTTAACTCCATGATTCCAAGGGTAGGAATTTACCCCAAGAAATAACTCAAAAGGAGGCAAAACTGCCAATAGTAAGAGGTCCACCCAGAACTCTTTATAGACCCAGCTTCTGTGAATATAAACAACGACCAGGACTAAGGGGCAGGACACGGACAAGTCACCACACTCTGCAGGCGAGCGCCTGCCTTCAGACAATCAAAGGGCACCGGTACTCTCAACCTACGGAAGCACCGTGTGGGGAAAATAACAAGCTCACGCCTATGGCTGTAACACGAGGGGTACAAGGAAAAGGAAAAACATCTCGACACTACATGTGCTAACTCCTTTGATCCCGACAACCCTAGGAGGCAAACAGATGAAGAAACTGAGGTACAGACGCGTTAACTAACTTGCCCAAACTCCCAGCAGCCTGTGACAGGGGCTGAGTGACTCAGGCAGGTGCCAGGTCTCTGATACGGAAGAGATGGTGTCCTGTGATACTGACAGCCGGGAGGCAGAACAGCAGCCCCTCAAGCATGTCCACGCTTTCATCCCTGGAACCTATGAATATGTTACCTGCCGTGGCGAAAGGGACTTGCAGGCATGATTTAAGTTAAGGCTTTTTGTCGTGGTGCTGGTGGTCAAGGATTTTGAGATTATCCTGAAATATCTGGCTGGGACCAGTATAACATCACAGAGTCCTTGTAAGAGGGAGGCAGGAGGATCAGAGTGAGAGATTGGAAGACGCTTCGCTGCTCGCTTTGAAGATGGAAGGGACCATGAGTCAAGGAATGCAAGCAGAGTCTAGAAACTGGAAAAGGCCAGGAAATGGATCCTCTCCTAGAGCCTCCAGAAGGAGCAGAGCCCTGCCGAAACCTCGATTTTAGTCCAGTGACAGACTTCCAACCTTCAGAATGATAAAATAACGAGTTTGTGTTGTGTTAAGTCACTGTATTTGTAGTAATTGTGACAGCAGGGCCATCAGCAGCTTCTCCAGCGTCCGTCAGCACACCAAGGTGCAGAATCCTCGGGTACCAGGGCAAGGAGCAGTGGCGAAAGCTGGTCTCTGCAACCCAGTGCCTCCTAAGCAGGAGCTGTGCCACTGAGGGCCTTGCTGTGAAGGTGTGTGGAACACCCACATCAGGGCAGCACAGGCTGAAGTCTGAGCAGATCAAGTCCCTTCACCCCAACTCGGGCAGGGGATTCTCTGTAGGTAGGGGACACAGCACGTGGTTTGCAAGTGAAGTTCACAAGCAGTAAAGCATCTCAGGGGCCTGATATCAGAGACTTGACCCTCAGAGTCAGGTTCGCAGAGGCTGACCAACCAGAACCCTCCGGGAGGGCTGGCCTGGGGCCAAAGGTCCGCAGGGCTCGGGCACCCGCCGATTCCCCTCCACTCCCGCCAGTGAGAGAAAATCCCCCAGTTCTCGACTTTTCATGAGAAGAAACATGAAGCCCGCGTCTGGCACAGCCTCCCTGCCTCTGGCTCCCTCTGCGCCTGCCAGGTCCTCCCTTCCTACTTCCAAAGCTTTGCGCTTCGCTCCCGGTGCCTGCCCCGGCCTCTCCCTCCCAAGAGGGAAGACCCGAGTACGAGGGGACTCCTGGGCCATCTGAATGGGTGAGAACCATTTCAAGGCTCTGGGCCCGGGACTGGGTTCTCCGTGGCCAGCACCCCCAGCACGTGGGCAGGACACTGGCCGCCAAGCCACTCGCCACCTGGTCTTCCTCTCTGTCCTCTACCTTGAGCTACTCCCAAGCCCCTCAGCCCCCCTCTCACCCCTAAGCTGGTACTCACAGAGCGACCTCCTCTCCTAACAATAAAACCACCACCACCACTAGGACGCCTGCCAGGTCCCTGACGCTGATCTAAGCTCTCCTGGCGGGTTACACGGGTTAGCCCTCATCACAGCCGTAGGAGGTGGGCTACCATCCCCGTTTCATACCTGAGAACGTGTGGAGCGAAGGGATCTGCCCAAACTCCCATCCCTTAGCAAGTGAGGAGCTGAGAGTTACTGGGCAGTCCAGCCTCGAAGCCCAAGCCCTAAACCTTTGATGACATACGGCCCCTAATTCAAAGATGCTCATGTGACCGAGAACAGCAGGTGACCCGGGGCAAGGGCCAGCCCGCGTGAGGGGCGACACAATGCAGCATTTATGGAGGCCGACGGACTGGCTCTCAGGCAAGAGCCCAGTGTGATTCTTTCCCACACTTTTCTAACTTCCTTAACGGGCTAATTAGCCAAGAAAAGATACACAGAACAGTCCTCAAAGTAAGCTAAGTGGCAGAGGAAAAACACTGCCAGTACACTCACGGACGCTAAGGCAACAAAGGCAAACGCCCTCGGCCATCAGCCTTCTGCTCCTCATGCCCAGGCAGTGCTGTTCTCACCTGCATCCCCCGTCAGAGCCTTCTCCTGATGGCACAGCTGCACCCTCTGCTGACAGCCAGGACGGAAGGATGCTCAGAGGAGAGTGGGGGTAAACGGGCTCCCGGGTCAGGCACATGTGGCTTTCAACCTCAGCTCTGTAACTCTGGGGCAATGACTTGTAGCTCTCTGTTCCCCACTCAGTGAAATGCGATGATGATGTTCTCTCCCTCACGGGTTAGTGACAGCGAGACCCGAGATGACGTCTGTACAGAGGCTGCGTGGAGTCATGGACCAGGCACTGTGTTGTGAGCGTTACATAAATTAACGCGTCAATTCTCATGATCTGAGGCGGGCAGGCCCCTGTAAGCTGCACTGTACAGACGCAGAAGCTGAGGCACAGAAAAGTTAAGCGACTTGCTCAAAGCGACGGAGCTGTGAAGTGGCGGAGCTAGGGTGTGACCCAGGCTGTCTGACTCTCAACTAACATAGCAGTTGCTCTTAATGGCATCACCGGCACCTAGCACCGTACAAAGGCATGACAAACAGGAGCTGAACTCAAGATGGTTGGTCCCTTCCTGCCAGGTAGGAAAGCCCCACAACTGGCCCACGGTCGGGGTGACCTGGCTCCTGGGTCCCATGGGAACTCTCCCCTGCTCTGGTTCTGAGCATGGGGCTCAGGAAAGCGCCTAGGCAGGCAGGCCGCTGGCTGGGGGAGGCGGAGGGTGACGCAGGAGTACCAGGCTGCTCCCTGCGACTACACTGGGCACCGTGAGCCCCACGACCAACAAGGAGCATGCGACCCAGTGGGGGGAGGGCGAGTCCCAACACATCGCAAGGGGTGAGCTCCAGCATCTAAGGCTGGGCTGAGAAGGAGGCTGCCATGACTTATCCAGATGGCGCCTAGAGAGGCTTGCGGCCACAGGGTCTGCAGCTCTGCCTGTCCTTGGGCACAGCTGATTTCTCTGCCCTGAATCCCAACTGCACTTGTTTCTGTATCCGTCAGAGAGGTAAGCCCTGGTCATTCACCCAACACACTGATGGCGGCAACGTCTCCCTTTCCTCAGGCCACGTCATTTGCATCTTTCCTTTGGAAAACCTTGCGTGAGAGAGAGCGAGCCTGCGCAGTAGTTAAGAATCTGGACTCTTCTGCCTGAGCTGGTGTAGGAACCTGGGCAAGCTGGTCGACCTCCCTCCGCCTCCACCGACTCACCCGCAAACCAGGGCTGATGACAATGTCAGCCTCGTGGGGCTGGGGGAGAGACGCAGGAGAAAAAGCAGGTACAGGATGGGGCACAGTGCAGTCTGAGCTTCATGATCCAAGGGACCACCTGGAACTCGTTTCATCAGATCTTTATGCATTTCCCATAGTTCCAGAGTTTTTTCCAGACTCAGAATTTCTGTTTTTATTAAAATCCCTTCAGCTCGTACTTGCCTTTTTGTTTTTGGCTGTGCTACGCAGCTTGCAGGATCTTAGTTCCCCAACCGGGGATCAAACCCGGGCCCCCTGCAGTGGGAGCGGGGAGTCTTAACCACTGGACCACCAGGGAATTAAGTCCCTCATACCTGCTATTTTTAAGGATATTGTCCTAGAGCACAAGGCAGCTGAAGTCAAAGCAGAAGGGGCTCGAGTGAGACTGGTCGGCAGACTCACGCAGGTGAACGTGGCCTGTCACTCCATTTAAGCTGCCCCCTCGGTTACCTGCAACCGCCCTGGAGGAATCGTGGTCCGGTGATGTCGGCCACTGACCCCTGGGTGCAGGGCTTTTCTTTCCAGGAACAAAAGGGAGGAGAAATACAACCGGCCAGATCACCCTCATGCTCTCAAACACACAAAATTTTAGGCATTTTACACACGCAGAAACATGTGGCATGCACTAAGGTCAGCCATTTCTACACCAAGGAACCACGCGGTTCTTCTGTGTCAACGATCCAGGAAGGGCTCCACCTTAGCGTGAAAAGCGCCTTAATTTAGACATCCTGAAGCTCTAAAAAGGAAGAAGGGAAGGACAGAATCTGTACTGAGTACCCAGGATGGGCCAGGCGCTGTGTTAGGTCCCTTCAGAGGCTATTTTACTTAATCATCGTGTGAAATCTGCAAGTTATTATCACCATTTTAAGGAAAAGGAAACGGAAGCTCAGGGGGCTCAAGTGATCTAAGTGGCCTTGGACCGAGCAAGTGGCCTTCCTTCCACACTAGGCCACATGGTTGGGCCTGAATCTCACATTTCTATCAGAAAGTTCCTTGTAAAGGAACAGCCAGGGCGGCTGTGACGCAGAACCAACAGCCCGTGTGTCTCACGTTCCCAGTGAAACGTCTCATCCGGCCTCCTAGCAGAGGGGTACCCTGAACTGTGATCAACCCCGGGAGGAAGAAGAGCAACAGATGAGCCCCAGGACAGACTTCCTCTTAAAGGGTCACAGACAAAGGGACAGTCCTACTAGCAAGCCAAGCGGAAGTTATGTAAATTCAGTGTTACCCCCTTCACCCCACCAACACACACACACACACACACACACACACTTGAATGGGGCTGGGTTGGTCAGGGCTGGAGAGTCTGAAACTATAAGCAAGCCCATGGGACATTCTAAGGAGGTGACTGCCTTCGGTACCGGCAGAGAGGCCTAACCAGAGATGCAAGGACAGCATTCAGGGCAGCACCCAGAAGGACGGAGGAGGGTGCTGCAGCCCAAACCCAGGGCGATGGAACTGGCGAGAGCCCGCCTCTGCCCCTTACTGGCTGAGTGATCCCACAGCCCTGTTCCTCAGGCTGCTCAGCTATGACATGGGGACAAGAAGAGCCTCTTCCTCAGAGATCTCAGGACGGTCCTTGCTCCTGCTTTATCAGTACTGTTATCATCTCCACAACCTCAGAAAAACAGAGCTTGGCGGCTCAAGTGTCAGACGGAGTCACCGGTGTTGAAAATGTCGGGAGGCTGCTTGGGGCCTTTCACTCCATTTCACAGCATTTATTCTGTGATGCGCCTAGAACACATAAAGAAGGACAAGACAGGGTTCCCACCCCTGCAAAGGGCTGTGTCTGAGAGAGAGGCCAGGGAGCCTCGGACAGGGTGACTGGGCTTCACACGGGCCTGGGCGTGAACTCCGGCTCTACCGTGAGCAAGCTGTGAACCTCTGAGCCTCAGGCTTCTCAGCTACAAGGCGGGGATAATTCTATGTGTCTAGACTAACCTGGGAGTAAGGACTAAGGGAGTGAATGAGTTAAGTGCTCAGGGCACGCTATCCAGCTGGATGGCTACAGAGAAATCGGCTATAATGCACTCAGGGCTCTGCTTCGAAAACCCACAGAGCTGGCAAACAAAAAGACTACGCAGGGGAAGGGAGAGAGGAGGGGCCGTCTGGGTGGGACATTCAAGGATCCGGAAGAAACTGTCTTGGCAGAAGAGGACAGGCATTCCAGGCGGACGGAAGGGCACCAGCAAAGGTACAGCGGTGGAAAAGGACGGGCCATTTGGGAAGGGGTGCTGGTGGGAGAGGCGGGAATGAGGACGAGAACGGAGATTGCAGATGACTGCACATGGTCTCTAGCCCAGCAGAGGTTTTATTTTTCATTCTGCAGGCATGACGGGAAGTTACCGATGGGTGTGTAAGAAGGGCTGATGGAGGAGTCTCCTGCCCCCGGCCACCCAGGCCGCCTTCCTTTGCCTTCGCTTTCAGCCCCCGCCCCCACAACCCTGCTTGCACTTCCTGTCAGTCAGGCCAGCCTCTCAGGAGGCGGAGGCCGCAGAGGGGCCTGATGGCCGCAGACTCAAAAGCCACACTTTTCTCTGCTCACTCCCCTACCAGCACTTCCCAGCTCTGTGACCGTAGGCAAGTGATCTGTGCTTTAGTTGCTTATCAGTGAGGAGTAGCACTGAGAAGATGGGGTGATAAAGGGATCAGAGTCAAAGAACCCCACAAATCTGCAAGGCACAAAATGGCTAACAAAGTGCAGAATCTCCCCTAGCCCCTTCCTCTTTTTCACTCCCTAAGACAAGCCAGCAGAGTCAAAGGTCTCTCTGGCTAACTGTGCAAGGCAGCACGGGTCCTGACAGTAGCACACACGGGGTTCACACAGGTTTTAGGAATCTGTGGAAACGGCCTCGGTCTAGAGGTTCAGTCACCCTTCAATACCTGCTCACCTGCAGGCCAGCCCTGTGCTCACAGGTCCCAGCACTTGCCTTCGGGCTCTTCCAAGCATGGGGAGCCTCCCCCCCTCATCCCTCGATCATACCACAGAAAGTTCTCAAAGGACAAGGTCGCCAGTCCCTCACCTCCGAGGCACATCTACTAGTATGCGCCTCTCTCATTCTCCAGAATTCTGCCCCAGACCTCACCGCCCTTCCCGCCGTTGCCAGCCTGCTCCTTCCACCCCACAGACCGGGCAGGCCCATCTCCCTGCTCAGGGGGGGCGATGGAGCGGCCAGCAGGCTTGAGCCCGTGTTGCCTCCTGGGGGGGGGACACAGAGGAAAGGACTCTTTTCCCACAAGGGCACCCTCCAGGTGCCTGTGCCCCCTCAGGAGAGCCGCCTCCACCCCAGTGAAGTAACCCAAGGCCCAGAATTTACGCCATTGAGGATTCTACCCCTTTCTCTACTCTTTTAAGTTCCTGCCTTTAATAGTTTTTGCCATATTAAAAGGTCTGTTTATTTTATTCATCTTAATTATTAATGAGAGTAATTATCTTCATATTTTAGCTAGAGTCCCTTAATCAATCTTATCACTTTTAACTTAAAGAAATCTCGCTTTTTTTTTTTTTTGCGGTACGCGGGCCTCTCACTGTTGCGGCCTCTCCCGTTGCGGAGCACAGGCTCAGCGGCCATGGCTCACGGGCCCAGCCACTCCGCGGCATGTGGGATCTTCCCGGACCAGGGCACGAACCCGCGTCCCCTGCATCGGCAGGCGGACTCTCAACCACTGCGCCACCAGGGAAGCCTAATCCTACTGTAACTTTTTAAATGTCCCCTTCTGCCATTTTAATGATCATAATTTAGTTTGCTGTACCCTGTTGTGAGTGTTTGTTGGATTTGGTTTTCATTTTTTATTGCAATTTTAACAGCTTTATTGAGATATCATTCATAGGCCACATGATTCACCAGTTTAAACTATACAAGTCAGTGGTCTTTCAGCATATTCACAGGTATGTGCACCCATCACAAGTCAGTTCTAGAACATTTTCGTCACCTCAAACCCTTTAGCTATCACCCCTCTGTGCCTCCAGCCCAGCCCCAAGCGCTCACTAATCTACTGTCCTGTTCTGGACTCACCCCTACATGGAATCCCATAGTCACAGCCTTTTGTGATTGGGTTCTTTCTCCACTGAGTGATCATGGCACCCCGGCTGAAAAGTCAGTTGACCACAGATGTGTGGGCTTATTTCTGGACTCGCAATTCTATCCCATCAGTCTCCAATTCTATCCCTGTACCAGCACCATGCTGTCTGGATCACTGTTGCTTTGTAGTAAGTTTTGAAATTACAACGTGTGAGCCCTCTTACTGGATTCTTCTTTTCCAGGACTGTTTCAGCTTTCTACATACCCTCTAATTCCATATGAATTTTAGAATGAGTTTATCGATTTCCACAAAGAAGTCAGCTGGGATTCTTACAGGAATTGCGTGGAATCTGAAGATCAGTTTGGGGAGTACTGACATCTTAACAATGTTGCCTTCTGACCTGTGAACAGGGGATATTTTCCCATTTACTTAGATCTTAAGTTTCTGTCAGTATTTTGTAGTTTTCAGAGTATATGCTTTGTACTTGTTTTGTTAAATTTATTCCTAAGTATTTTATTCTTTTTGATACTATTGTGAACAGAACTGTTTTCTTAATTTCATTTTTGGACTGTTCATTACAAGGGTAAAGAAATAGAACTGATTTTTGTATATTGATCTTGTCCTGCAATCCTGTTGAACTTGTTTTTTATTTTTGAAAAGTCACAGGGCAGCAGCTTGGGGGAAGAGTCCACACCATAAACAGGGAGGTATAGACACTAGAACTACCCCATCCTCTTCACAGCTGGACTCACCTTGCCACTGAACCCGGGAAACCCGCTAAATGCCTGTCTCGGTCATCAGCCCCAGGGAGCCCAACTTCTGTCAACTGCTTTCGACTGTGATCCTTTTCCGAGGGATTACAAAGTTAACTTCTATTTCTCTTCCCTTCTGTTCTCAGAACAACTTAATAAACACAGAACGACTGCTAAACACTTGAAGAAAATAATCCAAACTTGCAAAACACATCAGTTCAGGTGACTGTTTTCGTTACCAAGATACTTTTGCCTTTTGCAAAACAGATCACTGCAGCTTTCTGTAACACATCTGAAATATGCCGAAATCCAAACTCTTTGTTTATGTCCTTTTAGAAACACTCATATACATCCAGGCGCACCTGTAAATTTACATGAAGCAATACATCATCTTTATTTAAGTCTTGTCTACTCCATAACAGCTTGGAGGGAAGGTTTTATGTTAATTTTGCAAACTGGGAAGACAGCTCAAGGCAAGAAAAGACTAAAAAGCTGTGTATTCACCCCTTGTCTCCTGCTCCAGGAAAGTCACTGGAGGGGCACCTAATTAAATTAAATTGGCTAAACGTTGACTTAGCACCTACTCTGTTTCCAGCAGACAATGCACAGACATTAAGGACAGAAAGTATGTGAGGGGTGCGGCCACCACCCTCAAGGAGGGTGGCTTAGTTGGGAAAAAGTCACACAGATAAATAGCTGAGACACAGCGTGGCAGGCCTGTCCTGAGAGGTGGTGACAAGACCATGCGGGGATGAGATGAGCCTCCTGAACAGTTAGAAACGGGCTCACTGCGCGTGTGCGTGACAATCTAAAAACGCCGACTGTCATCTCATCGTCTTAGGTATTTGCCCTCTTAACCTCACCACTGACATCCTTAGTACCCAGTCTGAGGCGTGCTGATCCTTCTTCCCAGCACTGGGCCTCCAGAAAACTAGGACCACTCATGGTGCGATGAGGACACACCTTCAAGGGTTAGGCAGACGACATACCCAGACTGAGGCCAGCTGCGGGTTAAACAGCAGCTGAATGAATGGGGAAGGGGAATGCAGAAGGTGCGTGCCCTCAACAGAGGGTGGCACACCTCTCTGCCTCACCAGTTGCTATTAAAGAAATGCAGTTCAATGTTGCCTAGTTTTATTTCTACAGAAAAGTTGAAAGGCTGACTTTGTAGGTGAAATTTCTGATTTTTAAATGCCATCAACTACAATTAAAACAAACACCATGAGGCCAACAAAATACACTGCCAGATGTGGCCCAAAGGCCCTGCTCTGTGTACACTGTCACCTGTAAGCTCCACGACACTCTGGAAAGATATATTATTCCAGATAACCCCGATGAGGAAACTGAGGCAGGGAGAGGTCAAAACTTGCTGAAGGACTCCCCAACAGGAAATGACCGGACAAGAATTCTAACCCAGGCTGTCTTACATCAAAAGTCCATTCAGGTGTGACAGTCTCAAGGGGCTAGTTTGAATTTCCAAGGACCTGAAGCCGTGGAGGAGCCCAACAAAAAAAGTTACTTAAGGCTCTTTCTTTCTTAATTTCTCTTTACTCTAAAAAAATACTCATCTGCTTATTTTTAATTCCTTTCTTTCAATAGGTCAGGAAATAAAAATGCTTATTAGATCCACAGGTCATGACATTTTAAGCGTTCAGATAATCATATTTCCAAGTCAAATGTGAGGTGGGAATCCCCAGCACAACTCTCAGTTCCTGAAGCCTTTTCTTCCCTGCCGCAGGACCCAGCGGAACTTCCTGGTCTCCTGTCTACTTAAAGGCTGATGCTCCCCACCCCTTCCCCTGAGGAACTCCAGTCATTCAACCAGTCACACATCTACTCAGCACTTAAGACACTCAAAGATGAAGTCTGCTCTTGGGGGGCTTTCCTACCTCCAGGGGCTCCTGCCTTTTATACACCTGTTGTGTGGTAATATCTGTGCGCTACCATCTCCTCCACAAGACTTAGACACAGGGAAGTCAGACAGGGTGGGCAGTGATTCCATTAACTACATGAGGAAGTAAAGGAAGAGACACAGCTCCCTCAGACTGGCAGCTCGGTCACTCAGCAAGCACACCACCTCCCTCCTGCGGGCACCAAGCCAAGTGTTGGGGATGCCGTGGTCTGTCTTCATCCAGCAAACGTTCTCTGGAGCTGTTAGTGAGGCCAGTCTCCACAGGTTACTTGCTATGCCCACATAGTCAAGCACATGGGCCTTAAGTTGTTTAAAATTACACACCTTTTAGTTTTACCTGGCGTTAATAACTTTTTTCCATTTGCTTGGTTTTCTCTGTACCCATATCGAATTCACACTCAGACTCTCTGCTAGCATACAAATTTCCCTTCACACATTCACAGGTACTAAGCAACTGATCCTTTGCATGGGCTTCCGTCCCCCACGCCCCCACGTCTGTCATCATGATTTCCCTTCATCATCTCTCCAGGGTTTCCCATTGTCCCCCCTCTTCCTGGGCCCCATGCTTTCCTGTCTCTTAGCTTAGCCTGTTATTTGATGGTGTACATCCTCCTGTGGCTTCCTAAAAGGGAACTTGGAAGATCAGAGATGAATTGTTTCCAATCCGCATGTACGAAAATGTGTGAGGTCCTTATCCTCACACCTCATTGACTGGAAGATTCCAGGGTGAAAGTCCATCCCCATCAGAAAGTTGACGGTGTTGCTCCAAGCTCTCTAGCTTCCGTTACTACTGGGAAGTCTGATGTCTCCTCTCTGGAGGCTCTTCAAGCCCCAGACTTCTGAAGTCTCTGGCTGTTGGATCCTGGTGTGGGTTTCTTTATGTTCATCATGCTAGACATCTGCTAGGTCTTTTGATCTAGAACTTAACATCCTTCAGATCTGGGAAAATTCCATGTCATTTCCCGTCATCTCCTCCTTTCTACTCCCCTGCACACACACTCTCTCCCCTTACTGTGAACTTGAACTCCTACTGTGTGGACATTGGATCTTTTAGACTCAGCTTCTTATTTTCAACTTAAAACTCTCCTATTTCCATCCCTTTTGAGTTTCTGTTCTTTACAGGAGATTTTCTCAACTTTATCTCACTATCTTTCCTTCCACCAAATCTTTTATTGCAATAGTCATATTTCTTTTATTTCCAAGAGCTCTTTTTTATTTTCTGCATGTCCCTCCTTTATAGCCTCTTGCTCTCGTTTCATGATGCAATATCTTCCTTCTCTCCTTTCCTTTTCTTCTGCTCCTCATTTTGGTTCTATTTCCTAAGTTAGTTTCTCTTACATTTGTGTTAGAGTTCTCAAATGCTTGGTGAAAAGTTAAAATGCAGGGGATTCCCTGGTGGCGCAGTGGTTGAGAGTCCGCCTGCCAATGCAGGGGACACGGGTTCGTGCCCCGGTGCGGGAGGATCTCACATGCCGTGGAGTGGCTGGGCCCATGGGCCATGGCCACTGAGCCTGCGCTCTGCAACGGGAGAGGTCACAACAGTGAGAGGACCGCGTACAGCAAAAAAAAAAAAAAAAAAGTTAAAATGCTTCATTAAGATACTGCTGTACATTAAAAGTCCTGTGTTTTGCAGGGTCAGGAAGAGAAAGGGAGAGGCTGCCATTGTGTGGGCTTCCATGAAGGGTGAGCAGGCAGAGGCTGGCTATTTTGCTAGGAATCCCCTAAATTTCAGGATCTAGAAGACTTTTCTCTTGGACTGGTCAGTTTCCGCAGGAAAGAAGCCTCCAGCCTCTGGCTTTAGGGACTGTAAGCCTGGCTGCCAGCGTTTTAGGAGCCACAGGGGGAAAGGCAGTGAAGACTCCTACCTCACTGTGTATAGAGATTATCTCATACCGCCTGTTATCAGCACTGTACCCTGTCCCCAGCTGCATCTCATGTCTGAGAGTCTCAAAAGCCTCCAGTGCATCTTCTCTTGAGGTTAAGTCCAAGGAATGAGGAATCACTGGAGGTACTAATGAGGAAAGACTGCTAAGTCACGAAGTCCAGACCTCTGTCTTTGTGGGAAAGGGCTTGTTACCTGGCTATGCCAAGTAGGGGAGGGGACCTGGGGGGTGCAATGGCTCTTCACAGACTATAAACCAATCCTCTTGTCTCTAGCCCCATCCAGACTGGTGCTTTCAGAGGTCCCTGGTTTATTTCAGGTTTGAGGTGTCCACTCTTGGCTACTGCCCCACACAAGCATTCAGCTTTCCCAGTCTGCGCGGTCAGTTACCGTTTGTACATCTGCCTTTGAGCACAGAAACGTAGACAACTCTCCCTGCCGTCACTTCCTGTCCTAGTCTCTTTGTACTTGCAGGTTTATTCCTTTTATAGCCTATCATCACCAGGAAGGAGTTGGAAGAGTGCAGAAAACCGCATCTATTCCTTCTGTCATCTTTTACTGAAAGCTCTGACCCTAAGATTTTTAAACAACTTTGGTTAATCAGGAGGAGTTAAACAGCATGGGATAAAAATCAAGAACTGAGAAAAACGAAGGACTAAGGAAGGTTTTTAAAGTTTCATAGTCTATTGTCCCTAGTTTAACTTTCTTAGAAGTTCAAATCCCACCTCCACCACTTCCTGACTGCTTAACCTCATATAAGTTACTTAGCATCTCTTAACTTTAATCTTACCTGTAAAATGGTAATAATACCACCTACTTTGCAGGGCTAGAAAATGCAATCATGCAACACACAGATCAGGTACTTAAAAAATACTGGCTTAGCATGAGAAGGAAAAGATAAATTTCGGTTTCTGGACGCCAGGAATGGGAGATGTTGGAGGGACATCCATATAGAGATGTTTGCTGGGAGTCAGAATGGGTTTCATTCAGCAAACGTTTCCCGAGCGCTTTTTATATAGAAGGTCCTGGGCCAGGCGCTGAGGAACAGAGTGGAAAAAATAACGTGAAATCATCCTACCTCAGGGCAGAACATGGTAAGAGGGACAGGCTGGCACTTAGAGGGGAGAAGTGAAGACTGTCCGTGCAGCCCAGGCAGGAGCCGAGCCTGCCTTTACCTTTCTTGGTCTTGCAAGGTCCACGTTCAGGGTGGATCTCTTGTAAGGGAAGAGGCACCACCTTGGCCAGCCCCGCATTCAGCATGTACTGGTACAGGCGCTTAAACGTCCTCTCGCACAGCCCCTGCAAAATCGAAACGCTGCTGTTAGGTAGAGCAAGGTGTTTGAAACTACTGGAGGGTCACGTACACGAACGAGCAGGGACCCGAGTTAACTGACGATCTTGAATGAGGAATCACTGGAGGCACTAATGAGAAAATACTGCCAAGCTACCTTGTCCAGGGAACAAAACGAGTCTGCAGCAGCATATAAACCATCCATTTGATGATGAGTGGGGAAAGAGATTTCCCCACTGAAAGGGGTGAGAATGAGGCAGATGGGGGCAGCACTAGAAGATTTTCACTGTATACCGTTTCATCTTGTTTTGGTTTTTTTAAACAAGTAAGTGTATTATTAATTATTAATAGATACATACATATGTACACACACCTCTCACAGGCAGTGGAAGAGAAAAAATTAAATTTAAGACCTTTAAAAAAATTTAGTCTATCTGTGAAGTTACAACAAAATGAGGATGAGTACATCCACCCCGTCACTCACATTTCTGCGAGGAGGCAACACAACCAAAATGACCCAAAGCGCTCCTAACTGTCGAGGTTACCAACGAGCAGCCTCCAGTGCAGGCCGTGTTTTTTCATCTACACGTTTTCTTTGCAAAAGGTAATTTACGGGGCTTCCCTGGTGGCGCAGTGGTTGAGAGTCCACCTGCCGATGCAGGGGACGCGGGTTCGTGCCCCGGTCCGGGAAGATCCCACATGCCGCGGAGCGGCTGGGCCCGTGAGCCATGGCCACTGAGCCTGCGCGTCTGGAGCCTGTGCTCCGCAACAGGAGAGGCCACAACAGTGAGAGGCCCGTGTACCGCAAAAAAAAAAAAAAGTAATTTACTTGCCAACATTGAAAAGTGAGAGAGTTCATTTTAAAAAAAAACAGATTTTGGCTTCTCTTGAAAAACAGGATCTGGCAACAAATCCTAGGCCTGCGGTTCCTCCCAGCATCAGCCAGAGGGAGGTGAGGACCAGCTGCTCCCTCCAGACAGGCACGCCCGACCCGGACGCCCTGGCCTTCTCTGCCCATCAGACCCCTTACATGGTGAGGCCGAAGGTCAGTTCCTGTTTACCACCATTTTTGTGCTGCTTTTCTCTCATGATAGTTAAAAGGAAAGTTGAATATTTCTTGAATCCACACTGATATAAAAATTTTTTTTTTTTTTTTTTTGGCCCACGCCACGGGGCTTGCAGGATCTCAGTTCCCCAACCAGGGATTGAACCCGGGCCACAGCAGTGAAAGCGCTGAATCCTAACCACTAAACCACCAGGGAACTCCCTCAAAAAATTATTTGACACTTGGCCTGTTTCACTAATCCACGCCACCCTCCTGGCCACTACTAGCATCTGATTTTGCCACCACTGGAAGAGCCAGGCAGGTCCCCACCCGAACAGCAGGAGGCACTCGCGACTAAGCGTGGTGCACGGCTCCTCCCAGGTTTCCTCTTACACTCTGGGGCAGACAGAGGCAGCATATGTCTGAGGGCCGCTGCCACCACCCACGTGCGTGTGATCTCCTCTCGGAGGAGCCAGTACGCTAACTGCTGGGCAGCAGAACATATTGTTATCAAAGAAATACCGACAACTCACATGCGGCTCACTTAACCCGCTGGCTGGTAAACGGCGCCTCTTGTTAATCCAGCCGTGCCCCCAGCGTCGTGGAAAGACCCTATGGAAACGCATCCATCGAACCCTAGCCCTCAACATACGGCCCTGAGCCCTGGACCATCCTATGGGGGGCTGCCGTCGAGGACTCACATAACCTGCCCAGAGGATGGAGGATGACGTAGTCCTTCCCTTACGGGGGGGCCACCGTTGAGGACTCGCACCACCTGCCCAGTTAAAGAAAGTGGCCTTCCCCACTCCCCCCAAAAGACAGCATCCACATTCACGGCGTCCACCTCATCCAGAGGTTAATTATTCACTAAATCCTGCTCAGCCTTCTCTGACCCCTATTTCCAGCTGCTGACTAAACATCACCAAGTCAAAGTCCCAGAAGATCTTCATACTCAATAAATCCTAAAATCAAATTTGTCAGGTGTCTCAATCTCAGGCAAACTCACTCCTCTTTCTGAACTCTGTACTTTCATTGTACACTCGTTCAACAAATCTGGGCTCGGCGTCTCCGTGGGCCAGGCCGTCCTCATGGTGGGGGGTTGGCAGGAACGATCCCTGCCCTCAGGTGCCCGCCCTCCAGCTCTGGTCCACCCCAGGGAGGGGTTGCCACTCGAGCTAGACAACAGACTCCTTCTCCTTCATTGCTCCCCACGCCCGACACCCACACCCTGGCTTCAGTCACTCACCAAGTCCTGCTAGTGCCACCCCCCAAATATCACCAACAATTCAAGGCGTCACCCACCCTACCTGAGGCCACAGCACCCACCTCCCCGCCCTGCCTCCAATCCCCTCCCCATCCATCAGTTCATCTCCCCAACACTCAAACTGCAGTTCACCAGGCTAAAGGCTGAAACCCAAGTCCTCAGCCTGGCACTTGAGACCTTCTTTATCTGGCTCCAACTTTCCTTTCCAGCCACGTCTCTTACTACTCCCGCCGGGCACGCTGCCGCCTGGCTGCCCCCTGTGTCACTGCCAGCCTCGGAAACACCCATCACCTCCCACAGCTCCACGCCTTTGCTCCAGCCCGGCTCCTCTGCCTGAAAGATGGTCTCTCCTCTGCTGGATGATGCTGACTTCATCTTCAAAGCCCAGCTCAACTGGAACTGGCTCTGCAAAGCTTTTCCCATCTCTCCTTTCACGCAACTCAAACACATCCTTCCAAGGAGGAGTCTGGCCTGAGTGTGTGTTCACACGTCAGCCCCTCCAATTAGACTGCTCTGCGGCAGTGTAAGACCGTCATCCTCGTTCATTTTTGCCATGGTGGTGCGAAACACGGTTCTGACTCCAAATAGATACTCACTAAAGTATTTGTTGAATGAATAAATAAATAAACAGTGTCCTCTATCAGTCAAATCTTGTCACTTAGATCGTCCACAGCTTGACCTGAGATGCTCAGTTTCTCTACCCTTGAGTGACTCAGCAGGGCAGAGGGTTTCGATCTTCAGTGTCTGCATGGGCTGGACGAACAATATAAAGAACAAAGCGGGCAGATATTTCTCTCCGCTTGTAGGAGTTTCCTTCATCTTGACTAGGGCCTCTCAGGAAGAGACCTTATCAGTCTACCTTTTATTCCCCACTTTTGACAGACACTCAGATACTGAGAAATATTTCTCTCCTCCTGAACAGCAGCGCTCAAAGAGTGACAAATGGCACTGCCTGCCTGTCTGAGAGGTGACAGGAGGGAAGGGGCCTGGGGTGGGCGGCCAGCCCACAGCCAGCTCCAGATAACTGCTATCACAAGAGACCACGGGCCCAGGCTGGCCAGAGCCTCTGATATTTCCAGGGAAGCTGGTAACCTAGATTTTGAGGCAAAATCTCAATTTTTAAAAGATGCTAGGTCAAAGTTCTTTTTAACAGTGTGCAGGCTGAATCCGACCCACAAGCTTTGGTTTATAACCTCTGCTTTAAAGAGACTTGGGCATACAGTGCCTTTAGCAGGAGGGGCGAGAGCCCTTCCCTCAGCGCAGTGAAATCAGAGAGCAGAGCCCCCTGGGGGCAGCACAAGGTGAGGAGCGAGAAGGATCTACCTGGAGTCTACCACCTGGAGTCTACAAGCAGACTCCAAGCCATGCTCCTTTGGGGACTAATTACTGTCACCCCCAAATCTTGACTTCAAATCCTACTGTTTCACCTACAGGGCAGTCATGCTTTCCTCCCGTTTCCAGTGATGGCTCCTTCCTAACTTCTACGGAGGAGGGCTCAAATCAGACCGGAAGCAGCATCACCCCTGTGCTTTCTTCCTCCCACTCTCACTTCATCACTGCCTCTGTTCCTGGACCCAAAGATGAAGCATGTCCATAACTGCTTTTCTCCCTGTGTTGTCTCTCCTCCTTCTCAGTAGTCACTCTGTTATTTCAGCATAAAACCACTGGGAACAAAATGACAAGCTTGATTATGAAAGTAAATCTAAACGCTCAGATTCACCATTCCACAGGAACTTTTATAGCAGGACTTGGCGCAAATCCCCGGGAAAACTGGAGGCCACCCAAGAGCAGGAAGGACTTAAAGACTGAGCCCTTTTTCATTCTGTAAAGCAAAGTTCTGCTTGTTTCATGGCTATGTTAACAGAGAAGAGCCAATTCTGACTCCATGTTGATGTTTCTGACTTTAACCTTTGCTTTTCGTTGCTTTTGTTATTATAATCATACATAATGACCTGCCTCAGGGAACCCTGCCCCTCTGCCTGAAAGTTGAACTAAAGTGCCTTTGTTCAGCTCACAGGGAGACAATCTGACCCTGCCCACCTGTGAATGGCTGCACAAAAGAAATTAACATATCCCCTCCCTGATGCTGGCCAAGCCAGGCAAAACTAATGGCCATGTTACTTTACTTCCTCACCTCCTACCCCGCTCTGTTCTATTAAAAAAACTGGCATAGGACAGGATGGTTTGTGGGGACCCCAGTCCGCATCTTCTCGGTCTGCCGACTTTCCGAATAAAGTCATTATCCCTTTGCCTCAACACCTCGTCTCCCGATTTACTGGCCTGTTGTGCGGCGGGCAGGACGGGCTTGGACTCGGTAACAGCTAGGGATGGTCAAGCCCACGACAGGGTTTTCAACTGCGGTGCACTGAAATCTACACTTGACAATGCTCCCCACTGGGTTACAAACGGATCCAGCCCCCTACACGGGCAGGGGCGCTCACCAGTTCCTCCCTCAGCTTTCCCAGTGTCTCTGTCCGGTTACTCCGTGTGCTCAGCACAGCTGAGAGCTTCTCCATAAGGATGTCGTATTTGCTCCTCCTGCGAGAAATATAAAACACTTCATTTTTTTCCAGACCTACTGCTAAAGACTGCCTGTTTTTTAAAGATGACAAGATTTAAATGACAACACATCAAACTACAGAACCTCGTGGTCTTAGGTCTCAGAGAACATCCAGCCCAACTGCTTGTCCCTAACAGCTGGAAAGACTGGGGCTGTGAGTGGTTCAGTCTCACGGCCAAGGTCACTGAACTAGTGGCAGTGTACAGACTAGCCTCCGTGGCTAAAACTGTCATGAAATGATTCTTTAAAATGCCCTACATCTTTTGATCATACTGATAAATGGAATACTGCCAGCCATATCAGTAAACAAAGGATGTCACAGTCATTAGCAATTGCAGCCCTCCAAGGTGAGCCAGTGAGCCCTGAGGAAACTCAGGAAAGAATACCTACCATCTAGCAGCCATCAGACTGCAGCCACTCCCCATGGTGGGCCCTGAGGAAACTCAGGATGTGAAAACACAGGATACTGGCCCCAAATAGCTGAGGTGCATATCAAAGGAATGATTTCAGTGAGCCCAGACTCTTGCACCTTGCACAGAAATGCGGTAAATTCCTTAACTTGGTTTTCTTTAACAATTATCTTTTGACGTTCAGATTACCTGCCCTGGGCTTGAAGTCCTAAAAATTCCCACCGAATAAAACATTTAGATTGTGAATATTTTTTGAGTTGACGATACCTTAAAGTTTAGGAAGCACCAACATATTTCCTTATAAATCACTTGGTAAGAAAGGATAGGGATTATTTCATAAAGAAGATAAGCTTTTCTAAAATTCAGGCACAAAATGTGAACCCAGGTCTTCTTCCTGGAAATACAGTGCCCTCTGCAGTAATCAGGACACCTCTCTGATTCTGAAGCCCTGGTTTCTATCTCTCACTTCGCTGGCATGACTGACTTTCCCTTCCTTTGCATTTTTATTGTGAAGTGGATGTCATAATAAATGCTTACAAGCTAATGGACGCCAAAGGAAGTTATTAAAGGAGCCAAGGGCTACCCCAGCTGTGTGTGGGTGGGGGGGTGTTGGAGGAGGGGCAGAGAGGATATATGGGATCCAGAGACGCCCACTTCTCCATTTTTACTGCCTTTCAATGAATGAAAGAATAGATGAAGGCACAGATATTCACTGCGTATGAACTAGTACCAAGCTTTGTCATGGCCATTCTACAGAAGAGGAAACAGTGGTTCAGAGAGGTCAAGTGATCGTGCCCAAATCAGGAGCAAAGACTTAAATACAGATCTTGACTTAGTCCATTGTTCTCTCTTCTACCCACAGAACCCCGTCACCGTAACAAATCAAATTTGACTTATTTACTTTTATTTTTACACTCCCAAATTTCACCAAAATGTTAACAGTTCCTATTGCTGGGCTGTGGGGCGATAGGCATTTTTTGCCCTTCTTTTCTATATAATTTCCGGATTTTCTAAATAAGCAACACTTATTCTCATAATCCAAAATAGGTGGTAAACATCTTTTTTTTAAAAGCTAGTCATATTCTGATTCGGCCTCTAGGACTTTTTAAAGGTATAATACACATGGCTGAAAGACAGAGGGAAGGGAGCATTCTGGTGTCTCACACTGTACCTGTCCATGTGAAACCGATTCAGGAGGAGGAGAATTGAGTGCTGCTGGGCTCCGGTGGGTAATCGGATCACATGTGACTGCATCGTAATGAGCCCATTTTTGTTCAAAATTTTCCTATGATAGTGGAGCTTCCCAGCATCAACCCTGGAGGAGAGGAAGAGAGTGGGCGGTCATTTTGCTTTGTTGGTTGCTTTCACCCCACAGTGTGGAGGACATGAACACCAGAGACACACACCTCCTATCCAGCCAACCTGACAGAACAGTTGCTATGTGACAATGGCCTTGGAAAGAACAGCCGTGCCTCAGCCTAAGGCACACCCCAGACCCCCAAGAGAGGTGGATGGGGAGATGGGGGTAAAGGAGAGGGGAAATGGAGTGGGAAAGGATGGCTGGCGCAGGAGACAGTAAGGGTTATATTAGCAAGGAGCTAATCAGACATGGGTCTCTAATCACACAGCGGCCAATAACTAGGGTTGCCATGCATTCTGGCTCGCCAGGTGGTCTCAGTTTATGCCCACTGCCTTGGTGTCCCTTCTGGTCAGCTCCACCTTCCACTCTCAAAATGTCTGGTTTGGACAATAAATTCTATGGTCACCCCAGGGTCTCTCTCTCTTTCTTTTTCGTTTTTTTTTTTTTTCAGCTGCAACATGAGGCATGCAGGATCTTAGTTCCCCAGACCAGGGATCAAACCCATGCCCCCCTGCAATGGAAAGGCAGAGTCTAAACCACTGGACTGCCAGGGAGTCCCCCTTTTTGGGTCTTTTTTCCAGGGTCTCTTCAATGAGAAAGCATCGTGCTTCCAATCACCATGGATGTGGGGACTGCCCAGGTGGCAGGACCCAATGATCAGGGAGCCCCAGCATTTACAGCAGAGAAGCAAAGCATCCCCTCACTTGAAAGCAGTGCTGTGGAGGTCTCGCTGGAGCTCCCCTTGCCACCGGGACCGGCCTAATCGCTCCAAAATGCAGTAGGAGAAGTCGGGGAGCTTCAGGTCGGGGTCACCCTCCAAGCCGATCAAGGCCCGGTATCGCATGTCTTGGGAAGCAACAATGATCAGTTTCTTCCGCCACCTGCAAATCAGAAGCCACCGCAGGAAGAAATAACTGTAATTGATTTTTAAGAAAATCAAAATATGAAAAAGCAGAACCTTAGTGAACCATCATTTCCTGCTTCTTCTTGGAGGTTCACCATCCCCTAGTTAAGGAGGTTTCCATCCTAGAACCACAGAGCGTTCAGGGGGAACAGAGCCAGTCTCACCAGTTCCTTGCTCAGAGCCCTCCCCGTCCGGCCAGGGCCCTCAGGCCATACCCCCGACTCCCAACCAGGGCCTGGCCCGTCCTACACACCCCCACGGCCCTGCCCTGCGTCCACAACAGCCCCGCTGGTCCTCTGCCCAGCTGCTCTGCCCTCACGTCTTCAGGCCACTGCTCAGACACCAACACCTCAGGTCTTCCTGAAAATGCTAACCAGAGTCTATCCCCCGCCTCTGACCATTTCCAGACTCTTCACAGCACCTGGCACTCTCAGAAATGGCCGCTTTCTGGGGCACACATTTCTGCAATAAGCGCCCTAAGAGGGGGCAGGTTGTCATCAGGGTCCCCAAGACATCCACAGGGCCTAGAATGGCTCTCGTGCACAGCAGGGTCTCTGTAAATATCTAGTAAGTGAACAAACTCGCCTACTGAACTGGATGGATAAAACAAACTTCAGAATCAAAAACAGTGCCCTGTGTCATCAGTGGACCTGCAGCCTGTTGGAGACCAGACTTGGGACAAATCATTAGTTCCTCCTACTGTCTTGGTGTGTGAAAAATAATGCCCGAAAAAGAGGCCAAGAACACTTCCCAGCCAGGTGCTTCAAGATGTCGCAGCTGGGAAAACTGACTTCTCTGCTGAGGTCTAACAGTCTACAGTGCTGAAGATGGGGACTCCACCCTGGCGCCTTGCCTGCTGACTTACATGGCCATCTTGGGCAGACTGTCTCAGGTCCTAGCCCTGCCAGAGATCCCACAAGGGTGGGCTGGCAGAGAAGCTATCCCCACTCACTCCTTGGCATCGAGACGCACCAGCTGGAGGAGCTCCCTCTCCCAGGGGAATGAGTCTCCAAGGGTCCATGTTAGAGCCCAAGGGCTCCCAACCCCTCCCGCCTAGAGCCACCATCTACTCCTCCCAGCCTGTGGTATACAGATGCCTGATCGCAAGGCCTGTCTTCAGTCACATCGCTCAGTCTGACGGTTCCTCCTCTTGGCCCCCCCTTGCCGCCCAATGTACCAGATGACTTCATTGCTCCCACTGAAGAGGCAAAAAGGAAAAAGAGGAGGAACTGCCCATTGCCACGTCTACATTTTCATTTAACTGCAGCTTCTTTCACATTGCCTGTGACCCATAATTAGTCTTCTGCATAGTCACAGGGTCTGTATGGTCCATCTTCAAAAAAGAATGTTAGGCTGTGAATACACGTGACGGACAGAAAGTCTACTTTTCTGTGTCTGTGTGTCACAAACTTAGGACCTGTGTTCTCTGTCTTGAAACAGGCTCATTACATTAAATCGGAAGAGGTCAGTTGAGAAGAGAAAAGTTTGAAAACAGGGGAGCTGATTTGCTGCTTTAAGAATGTGTTCAGGGTGGTTTACTCCCGTCCTATCAGAACTCCAACATCTCCCAGTAGCTGACTCTAGGACTCCTGCCCGAGGCCCACTTTGCTGAGCCTGGTCATCACATAGGTTATCCAACACTGATGAAGCGCCACGCAAGGCACCGGAGATGCCAAGATAAATCAACATGGCATCTGCCTTCACGGAGCTCAGAGTCTACTGAAGAGAAAGACAAGAAAAGGAACACTTACTCTGGGATTCGATAACTGTGGTCAAGGTCATGGAATGACATGTGCGAGGAGCCCCAGTTCAGGCCTATGTGCGTGAAGAGAGCGTGTGTGCAGTCACCAGGGAGAGCTCTTCCTGAGCTAGCAGGAAGCCGGGTGGGGGAGGGTCAGGAAGCAGAAGCTGCAAAGCTCCAGAGCCAGGAGGGGAGGGGAGGTCAAGAGGAAGAAGGAGTGAGTATAGCTGTTTCTTCCAAGAAGCATGGCTGCAGCAACGGAATCACAGCTACGGGGGATCCAAGGCCAAGAGGTCTTGTTTTAAGATGAACGCGCCATGGTAATGGGCTGACGAGAAAGTACTGGTCAACAGGCAAAAAGCTGCAAATAAAGGAGAAAGAGGAGCTAGCTGACAGAGGTGGGAAAGAGCATGAGGTACGGGGGAAACGGAGGAAGAGAAGCATCCAGATGACAGCCCGAGGCAGGGCCAGGCTTCCTGTCTCCCCTGAGGTGAGGGAGGGGGAGAGAAATCCGGGCAAGCCTGCAAGCTGAGGAAGAAGGTGGCAACTAGGAGAGTTCACACTGGAAGCTTCTCCCTGTTCCGTCAGGTAGGAAGGGAGGTGGGGATGAGGTGAGGGGCTTGAGGCAGCCTGGGAAATTGGGACCCTGACTGAAGACTCACAAAAGTACAGCTGGGCAGCAGAGGATGCAGCCTGGACAAGAGAGCGAAAGGCACCAATCCAAATGACAGCTGCCTGCCCGGCCTGTGGACACAAAGGGAAAAGAAAGGCAGCGCCCCACCCCCGCCCCCAGCAAAACTAGCCCCAAGAGGAGGGGAGTGGTAAAGGACTGGCTTGGGGCAGGGCGGACGCACTCTGATGGGCACGAGGGCGGCACGCCAGTTGTGGCGCTGACCACACCCCCAACTTAAAGCAGGAAGATGCCCACAAGTTTCCCGTGATGCAAATCAGTTACCTGCCAAAGGCTTCCACCATCGTACAGCGGGGCTGTAACGTCTTGGTCCTGATGTCACTGGTAATGTTTTTCCTCTCCTTAAAGTACTGGCATGAGCCCTGGATGCCATCTTTATTCTCCAAGATCATATGAATGGGGTAGACATCCTCCAAAGGGACCGGGTCCCTCCTGGACTCCAAAATGCCAGTTTCCAAATCAATTTCTTCATACCTAAGGGGGAGATCACAGATATCAAACCACAGCTCAGCCTCAGAAATAACACGTTTGGCGTGTTCTTCTGACAACCTCTGGCAGAGGTCGGAGAGAGGAAGTGCGATCACCTGGTCGCACCCGTCTTCCAAACGCAGGTCATCTTAACAAGCAGCGTCCCTGCTTCTCTATCCCAGAGAAGAGACTTTTCTAGGAGTCTCTGAATCCACCCTGGACGCTGAATGCTGAAACGAGAACCACCTTCCTGGCCCAAGTCATGGCCTTTTGTTTTCCCCCCAATCCAGTGCCTGGTCTCCAAACCATCAAGTTTGGACTTAATGACTCAAGGCTTCCCTACTTTAAGATGTTACCTTTCCACATCTCTTTAGTTATCCCTCTCGTACTTCCATCCGTTTTTATGGTTTCAATTATCACTTGCATATTAACAATTCTCACCATCAAATCCTCAGTCTTGTTTTTCCCCCAAACACTAATCCTGCCTTCAACTGTCTACGCCTCAGATCTGATGAGATCAAAACTAAAGTTATGGGCTTCCCTGGTGGCGCAGTGGTTGAGAGTCCGCCTGCCGATACAGGGGACACGGGTTCATGCCCCGGTCCGGGAAGATCCCACATGCCGCGGAGTGGCTGGGCCCGTGAGCCATGGCCGCTGAGCCTGCACGTCTGGAGCCTGTGCTCCGCAACGGGAGAGGCCACAACAGTGAGAGGCCCGCGTACCGCAAAAAACCAAAACAAAACAGAACAAAAAACAAAAAAAAACTAAAGTTATGACTGCCACTCCACACCTCCAATAAAGTCCCTCCTTCCCCTCCTTGGTACCACTTTCTCCCAGTCTGGGTTCAGATTCCGGGTTGATGACCCTCTCTGCGTCTCAATTTTCTCTTCAGGAAAATGGGGATAAGAATATCCAGCTCCTAAAGTTGTTGTAAAGCTTAAATAACTTGCTATACGTAAGGATCTTGGAACAGTTCCTGCTTACAATAAGCATATATGTAAATTTGAACTATTATTCCTCATTCACTATCTCCAGTTCTACACTTCAACCCAACTTAACGTACTTCTCTTCCTTTGGAACACTCTGCCAACTGGCTAGCTAAATCCAACCTTTAAGTCTTGTTTTAGACAGTATTACCTCTGGGAACCTCTCCCGACCCTCACAATATGGCTTAAGAGCACAGACTTGGGGGACAGACGGCCTGGGTTGAGTCAACACTCAGTGACTTACAATATCCATAACTTTGGACGGGTTACTTAATCTCTATCACTCAGTTTCCTTCTCTGCAAAATGGGGAAGATAACTGGGAATTCCCTGGCAGTCCAGTGGTGAGGACTCGGTGCTGAATGGGGAACTGAGATCCCGCAAGCCCTGTGGCACAGCCAAAAAAAGAAAAAAATGGGGAAGGGCACCTTCCTCATAGTGTCACTGTGAGAATGAAGTGGGTTCAGTCTCCTGAAACTCCAGGAACAAGATCTTAGAATAGTACGAGGCCATAATGAGCACTAAATAAACGTTAGCTATTATTATTGTTCTTGTTGTTGCTAAGCTGGCCGACGTGAAGACTCTAGTTGCCTTAGGCTCTCTAATCCAGCACTGAATGAATGCTGTTCTGTGGAACTCAACTGTCTCCAGTCTTGAGCTGAACAGCCTGCTCCAATCCTAAGCTCCACTTCGGAGGAAATACTCTCTGAAACACAAAGCATATCCTCCCAGTCTTGCTCACCACCACCCCAAACACACACGAACATAATGGAACATCACCAGGTGACCCCCCCCAACTCCATCAGACGCCTGGGTCCTGCCAGGCCTGAGGGACCCCCAAATCAGCCTTTCTCTGCGCCTCCATCAGACTCCGGGTCTTTCTTCCGCTCCATTCCTTTTTCTCCCCTCCCGTAAGAACCTGGCCCTCTCGCAGCTCCATCAGACCCGGGTCTCTGCCCCCGCCCGCCCGCAGAGCCAGGCCGCTGACCGGTCTTGGAGCTGGAGATCTGGTCTCTCCCGAGGCTCCTCGTAGAAGCTGATGCCCGGGTGCGTGGCAAGGGCCCGCCACAGAAACTCCTGCGTGTTGGGCTCCAGAGGCAGCGGGAAGGGCGGCACTCGCGTCTCCAGACGGCTCCAAAGCGCGGGAAGACACAAGCCATCAAGCCCCTCCAGGGCCACCTCGTCCAACAACGACTCCAGTGCGTCCATTGCTACTTCAGTTGGCAGCAACCGGGGCGCCTGCGCACCACGCCGCCAAAGGCCCTGGTCCAGAGCGCCTGCGCACAACGACTGGCTGCCAGGGAGGCGGGCAGGATCCGGGTACCGGAGGAGGAGTTCCAGAGCATGGTCGTGCTGTCACTCCCTTTGGGGGAGGGTTCATTCCGTGGAACTCCATTGCCATTGGTCCGGAACCCCGCAGTAACCAGGGGAACTGCAAACAGTGTAGAGGCCGCTTCCGGTTCGAGCACCCGGAACCGCCGCCTCTAGGGATGGACGGTGAGTGTCCGCGGGCCCCCCCGGGAGGTCGGGCAGTTACTCTCCCATCCCTCCTGAGGGCTCCCCCGACCCGGGCAGAGCCCTAGGCCACAGACCCCTGGACCACCACTGCCTGACCCAAGGTGGTCTCCGTCTGAGGGAAAGGGAGCCTTAGTGGTCCGGGATGGGAAGAGGAGGCTGGGGGGAGTGGTCAGTGATTTGGTCACTATGCTGCTTGTGGTTGTGTTGGAACCCCGTACTGGCCAGGGCATCAGAGTAAAGGTTGTCGACTGAAAAATTATTCACAACCTAAAAGTTGAGAGTTATGTTTCATTTGGTGGGAGTTTTTATAACTTCAACCCCGCTAGGCAGCATCTCAAGTAATCCTGAGAGAACTGCTCAGAGGAGGCAAGTTGGGGGAGCCCGGATATATAGGAGTTTTGCAACAAAGGGCAGGTAGTGTGAACGTCAAAAGATTATTGTTAATTAAAGAAAACCAGATATCCCAAGTTAAGGAATTTAGCGCTTTTCTGTGTATGGGAAGATGCAAGAGTCTGAACGTCGAAAGATTATTGTTAATTAAAGAAAACCAGATATCCCAAGTTAAGGCATTTAGCGCTTTTCTGTGTATGGGAAGATGCAAGAGTCTGGGCTGTCTGAAATCATTCCTTTGATATGCACCTCAGCTATTTGGGTTCAGTATTTAGGGAGTGGCTGCAGTCTGATGGCTGCTAAATGGCAGGTATTCTTTTTCTTCCTGAGTTCCCTCAGGGCTCACCGGCTCCTGTTCGAGGGCAGCAATTGCTGATGACTGTGACATCCTTTGTTTACTGACACGGCAGGAAATATTCCGTTTGTCAGGGTTTAGGGTGGGAAAGACAAATAGAGGTGGGGGGTGGGGTTCTTGTGTGTCCTGGGGCATGGAACTGTGGAATACGGGAGGGAGTTGGTATGGAAGTAAGCATTATCATGGGGAATGCAGTCTTCAGCTACTGGGAGATGGGACTTGGTAAGGGGGATGCGGGGGAGACTCTCTTTCTGTGCTTTGATGTTAATGATACTGTTCAGTGCCCGGAACTCTAAATGTTGTTGTCAAGCAGCTCAATAAACTTCATAACAGTCTTTTGAGGTCAGTGTTATCCCATTTTACAAATGAGGACACTGAGGCTCAGAGAAGTGAAGTATCTTTTGCCCCAAATCAGAGTCATCAAGTGGCAGAGTGAGTAAGGAACCCGGACACTGTCTCTGGAGCTGAATTAGGGAGTTTGAGATTTGAAAGGGATTTTAGAAGCCCTTCATTCCAGAAGTTGCAAATGGAGATATTTGCAGGGGCAAGTCTGGTGGGATGGATTGGGCTGTGATTAAAAGTCACTTTGTTTTCTGATTAAAAGTCAATTTCTTTTCTGAAAGGGAAGCTTCTCACTCAGCTCCAACCAGTTAGTTTCCTGGAGTGCTTCTCAAAATGCCACAATGGCCAATCAGTCTGAAGGCCAGATGCAGCCTGTGGGCCATCATTTAGGGATCCCCATAAGAATCAGAGAATTCTATGATTCTAAAAATAGGCTACCCTGATATCTCATTTTATAAATGGGAAGAGTCGGCCAGAATCCACATAATTTTTCTCATTATACCGCTGTCCCTAACTTCTGGGAAATGTTGTTCCTTTGTGATATCTGCTTAACACAGTGTGGAAAAAAAACTTTAATTGAACAATCTGTTATGTGCTTAAAAGACATCTTTGCCCTTTGTACTTCAGAGGTAGTATAAAATGGCATTCACCAGTTTGCCCAGTGGAAAGGTCAATGTAATGTTGCTGTAGAACAACAGTACTCAGATCTTTCTGGTCTCAGGATGCCTTTATGCTCTTAGCTCAAGAGAGCTTTGTGTGTGTTATATCTATGATATTTACCATATCAGAAATTAAAGCCAGGAAAATCTTAAGACATTTGTCATTTATCAACTCATTTAAAAGCAATAATAAATGCATTACTTCTGAACATAAATAATACTTTTTATTGAAAAGTGGCTATATTTCCCACCAGAAAGGTTAATAGGAAGCATGATATTGTTTTAGAGTTTCTTAAATCTCTTTAATATCTGGTTTAATAGGAAATAGCTAGACTCGTTTCTGCTTCAGCAACCAAACTGTTGTGTTATTTTGGCTGATATATTTGAAGAAAATGGGGCCTCACACAGACTTTTTTTTTGGAACAGGGAGTATTTTAATTGTCTTTTCAGATAGCTGTAAACATTCTTCTTTGACAGTATTCCGAAACTTAGCAAGTGGTAATTTCTCAAAGGTTAGTCACAATGTGGCATCTGAAACCATATTGGTGAACTTTTGTTTGTACTCTGTTACATTAAAGCCCATTGGTCTATCTCGCCCTTTGATTGCGTAGTTTACCCATGTATGATTCCGTAACATTAGGCATTTGTCAATTGGAAAGTTCACTGAGTTATGCAGATCTTCTAAATGTTGACATTGGAAATACAACATTAAATGGCATGTCATTACACAATATCAAAAAATCACATTCCTTAGTATCCCTTTTTTTAAAAAAAAGAGTTTAAGTATTGGGAAGCTATTAAACTCAAAGTACTGGAAACAAGTTTCCTACTTGTTTTCACTTGAAAGCTTGAATTTTATCACTGGCAACAAATACCATCAGTTGTTTTCTTGAAGTGACATGCTTACTTTTGTATTTAAGAAAATGTCTGCCAGATACTCAAGTCTGAATAACTATAGTTTGTCTACTAGTTGTTCATTCAAGTAAACATGACATTTGATACAATATGTGGCTACTTCAGCTGGCAACTTAAACACACAAGTGTTTTGTAGGATCAACTGTTGTACTTTGGCTTATAGCCGAAGTGCTTTATATGTACTTTGCATTTTTTCACACAGAATATTTAAAAGATGTGTTCTCATGGGTTCAGGTTTAATAAAATTAATTTTTATTTAATTTTCATCAGGACATTCTTAAGTGAAAATGTTTTTTTGTTTGTTTTATCGTCAGCACGTGGCACTAAAGAGTATAATGACTACTGATACAGTTTGGTGCCGCTGCCTTGTAGCCACTCAAGCTATCAGCAGTTTTACCTACTGTTGCTTTTGCATCATCAGTGCAAATACCAACACAATGAAAAAGTCTTAGAATTATGATGAAGATAATACTTGTCCTTGGGAACCCCTCTTCCTCCCAGGATCTGTGGAACACACTTTGAGAAACATTGCTGTAGACCATTTTCAAGAAGTCTGTTCAGTCAGTTCTGTTATCATCTCAGTGCTCCTGAGCATTATGGCCCAGTGGAGGAATTTGTACATTTTTAGATTGGTTACAAAAAGGAAAAATTTGTTCTAAGAAAGTGTTTGCCCTAAGATTAGATTTAGCATTCAAAGGATCCCTTTTTCCTTTGCAATTTTTAAAACTTTGATCTCTGCACAATTTTCCAGGCATATATCTATTGGGTAAAGTGAGGCATACCGTGATGAATTTTGATTCTAGCCAACTAGATAGATAAGCCAAGTCCAGCCTTGTTAGAAAGATGTTTACTTCCTAAACCCACAAAAGCTTAAATGTCTGCTAAGTATCCCCAGACTGGATTGTAGTTTGGTTTATTCCTCCTGTCCTAGTCAGCATAGCTTTTCACAACATTTTTTCTGGCCCGTTGGGTTTGACTTGGCGGGTTCTATCTGGCTCTGCGATGCGGCGTGGTGTAATATTCATAGGTTTTGCAGACCAAATAGCCCTGGATTTGAATCCCAGGGGTGTACTCTGACCTCTTTGAGACTCAGTTTTCCTGTCAATAAAGTGGAGATGATGATGAAGCTTACCTTGTTTTGTGTGCCCATCCGTTGGTGAATCTGTTATTGTGAATTCAATGAGACTATGCATGAATGCACTTAACACCAAGTCTGGCGTATAAAAAGCGCACCTATGTGGTAGCTGATGCTGTCATTGCCTGCCAGTGTGCAGACTTCTTCCGCATTGCTGACAGAAGAGGAAGGAGGGAATATGGTGAAGCTCTCTAACAAATCATAATCTTTGCAATTAGCTCACTCCTTGTTTAAAAGAAAACCCAGTGTTTGACATGGTTTATTTACATGAAAGTAAATTGGCAATGTGTGAGTCTCCTGCCTATGTAAATGTTCACCTTTATGTCAAAGTCGAATTTCCCCCATTGCTTTTAAAATATGAGATGGCCGAGAAAAAAAAAATTCTACTCAGCTTTCCAGGAACATAATAATTAGACAAAAGTTCAGCACATGGAGATAATTAGAAAGGATTTTAAAGCTAGGCATTTGCTTTGGTTCCCCCAGAGCAAGTACTCAATGTCTCCCCTGTTTATACTGTTCATTTGCCTAGCAGACTTTCTCAAAGAATTAATAATGCCAAGATGAAATTTAGCCTAGCTTGTCTAAATAATCCCAAACTGCAAAATGGGTGACGGTTGAATTAGTTAGGTTTTGCTGAAAGTCCAGTCACCGTGTCTGATCATTTCTGTTCTTGTGTGGTGTTTACCTGGGCTCCTGGTGATTTGTCTGTTTCTCTTCCTACTCAAAATAAACCAAGCAAAAAAAAGAACAAAATAAAACATAGAAAGCATTCAGCAGGCAAAATAAACATGTGGTCCATGTAGTCTTTGTGTCGGTTCTTCCTCCTTTGCTTCCATCCTTTTATCTGATTGATTTCTTTTCCCTTGCTGTTCCTCAGCATTCATTCCATCCTGTCTTTAGCTCACAGGAACTTGGCACACTCTGTTTTGCTTATTTTTCTTGGGGGCATTCCTTCAGTTACCACATTCAGCTCCTTCTGGGCACTGGGATCCAGAAATATCAAGATGAATTAGATTGAATTCAGGTGAAGTGTAGATGGGAGTTTACTGTAGTCTTCTCCAAATTTTCTTTAAAGTTGATTTTTCAAAAGCATGTAAGTTAAAATTTTTTAACCCTAAAAAATAGAAATGTAGCAAATTTAAAAATGAAGTCTTCATATCAGAGGTTGCACACTGAGAGTCTTGGGCTGAGTCAGCTCACGGGCATATTTATTTGGCCCATATGGTTTTTAATTTTTTGAATTAGTTGTCAACATTGAAAAATTGGGAGATTTCTCATAAATCTCTGATTATGGTGTTTTCTTTAAAATATCAGTAAAGTCGATTTATCAATCTCAATAAAAAGCAATAAAGTTAACACTGAATTGAAATTCTGCATGGCAAGAGTTCCCTCGGCTGGAGCTAAGTGGAGACTGCCCCCTAGAAGGGAGATGCCCTTTCCAATCCATCACAGCCTCTACCTGGCTGGCTTCCCTCATTGCCTCTGGTACCTGCCTGGGCCCCTGTAGGCTTTTTTTTTTTTAATATTTATCTATCTATCTATCTATCTATCTGGCTGTGCCGGGTTTGGTTGCAGCATGCAGGATCTTCGTTGTTGCATGCGGGGATCTTCAGTTGTGGCATGCGAACTCTTAGTTGTGGCCTGTAGGATCTAGTGCCCTGATCAGGAACTGAACCCAGGCCCTCTGTGTTGGGAGCATAGAGTCTTAGCCACTGGACCACCAGGGAAGTCCCCTCTGAAGGCATTTGAAGTTACAGTCCTGCTCTAGTATTAACTGGGACAATTTTGAAAACCTCTACATACTTCATTGTGTGCCATACTGTGCTTTACTTGTTCTTTTAGTTTTAATCTGGGAAAAAAAAAAAGTGTGGGGGGGATATATTCTCTTCACTGAAGAACTTCATAGTCGAGTGAGAAAGCCAGACATAAACAGCTAACTATAGTCCAACATGGGGGTCCCCGAGATAACATTTGTAAAGGTCTTCCCCATACCCAAAGCACTCTGGTCCACTGCTGGCTTTTGTAAATAAAGTTTTATTGGAACACAGCCACACCTATTTGCATACAAATGCACACCAACACTCTATGGCAGTTTTCATATTTCAGTGGCAGAGCTGACTCATTGTGACAGGGAACAGATGGCCCCCAAAGCCAAAAATATTTACTGTCTGGCCCTTCACAGGAGAAGTTTGCCAACTTCTGCTGTAGAAGACCCGGTTTGGTCCTTCAGACAGCTCAATATGATGCTGTAATTGTGCTCATTTTACACCACACAGCTAGTTGGTGGCAGAAGCAGGACTCAGCTGAATAAAGTCTACACTCTAGTGTGTCATCAAAGACCCAGCCCAGCCCTGTCCCTGCCAGTGTGTGGCTAGGTTCTCACACCTGGGGAGTGAGTCTGCAGGTGAGGCTTGCCCGTTAGGCTGGTTTAAAAGACACTGTCCTCTACTACCTTCTCGGCTCCCTCCTGGATCTGACCCTGTGGCTGCTCCTCTGTCCACGTAGGAGGGGCTTATGAGGAGCAACATGGTTGGTTGGAAGGAGGAGCTTGGAGCTGTTCACAGAGCACTTCATGTAGGAATAAGAAAGTATCCGTTGGGGCTTCCCTGGTGGCGCAGTGATTGAGAGTCCGCCTGCCTTATGCTGGGTTTGTGGGTTCGTGCCCCGGTCCGGGAAGATCCCACATGCCGCGGAGCGGCTGGGCCTGTGAGCCATGGCCGCTGAGCCTGTGCGTCTGGAGCCTGCGCGTCTAGAGCCTGTGCTCCGCAACGGGAGAGGCCACAACAGTGAGAGGCCCGCGTACCGCAAGCATCCGTTAATACCACTGGACTGACTACTGGTGACCCATGGGTTTTTTGTGTTTTTTTAAAGATTTTTTTCATGTGGACTATTTTTAAAGGGACTATTTTTAAAGGGACTATTTTTAAAGTCTTTATTGAATTTGTTACAATATTGCTTCTCTTTCAGGTTTTGGTTTTTTGGCCGCTAGGCATGTGGGATCTTAGCTCCCCAACCAGGGATGGAACCTCACCCCTGCATTGGGAGGCAAAGTCTTAACCACTGGACCACCAGGGAAGTCCACCCCATGGGGTTTTGAACAGCCTGACCCTTGTAACCTTAACAACTGCCCTGTGGACATAGCACCTTTAATCGGAGAATTTCCCTGGGGAAGCAGTCCCCCTCCTTTCCCCTAGCCCTCTGTTGGTCTCCCTCTTCATCTTTAGACACTCACCCACCCACTCTCATGCCCAGAGGTTTTATACTGGGCTGAACTGGGTCCACAGATGTGTTTTCCCACATTTAAAAATAATAATTTCCCATAAAAACCTGGACGTTTCAGTCTCTTGATGAAAGGGAGCTTTAGCCCTGGGGCTGTGTAGACCTGCCTTCCTACACAGCCCCAGTGGCCACCCCCTTGACCTTGGGCATGTGATAACAGTTTGAGTCAGTCTTCTGGCTGGTGGTGCCAGTCATTAAGTGTCTGCTTCTTGCATTGAGAATACTGGCCTGACCCTACAGGCATCTGTGACTTCAGCCCCTAGCCAAGCCACCTCAGAAAGCTGGCCGTCTCTTGAGCACCCCGTATCCTTGCCCACCTCCCTGCCTTGCCTTTGCTGTGCTCCCTGCCAACCGTGCCCTTCTTTCATGTCACTTTCACACTGTAGATTACAGTGAGTAACCTCACCTGCAGTCTTAATTCCTCCCACGCGGTGCAATCCTGTGGCCTCTCAGGCATGGTGCTGTATCACAGGTACTGGGCTCCACGCCTTTCTCCTTCTCTGTGGGCAGAGACCCATTCTTGTTCCTTTGCATACCCAACACTTGGCCCAAGGACTGGCACAGGGAGATGCCCATGAGTGTTTGCTGGGTTGACATTGTAACCAGGAAAGAGATGAATCCATTTGTTCCTTAGTGAATTGTTGGCTGGTCTCCATTAAGCAGAGAAAAAGCCCTTGTAGACAAGCCTCCAGGCCAAGTTCCAGAGACCTCAGCTGGTTTCCCTTTCTCCGGTGGACAAGTATGGTTCCTCCAGACTCTGTCCTTTGCAGCAATTCAATGCAGTCCTAATAATATACTCTAGCCTAGCTACCTTTACTATACCCCAGAGCCTCTAGTTTTATTTTGTTCTTCCTCAGCTTTTCAGTTGGCATTCTTATGCTCCCCCATTCCCTATCCCAGTAAAGCCACTGTCACTCCTACCTCCCGACTCATTTTGGAGTCCGATGCTATTATACCTTGACCACCCTTAGCTGATGGATTCTCCAGACACAGCCCCTGACTTATGTCCTTAGGGGATAGGAAAGTTACAGGTGAATGCAGCACCTGGCAGGAAGTTGGAATATCACAGATGTCTAGTCACCAACCACAGGTCCCCTGCACGGACTACAACACTTTTCTAAACTCTAAGTGAACTTGCAATGCATTGTGTGTGTGTGTTTCCACTCCAGAGGGTCCCAAACTAATTAGATACATTGTATGAACCGACATAAAATCACAGAAGGTTAGAGCTGGAAGGGACTTGACAGATCTAGTCCAGGATCCCATTTGGGGAATGCTGATATATCTCAGAACACTGAGGATCCTGTAGAGAGGTCATAAGTTTAGAAGCCTGCAGGGACCAGGCAGGTAATATAATGGCGGCAGTGGCCAGGGTTCATTTCATTATGCTGATTTGCATGGGGCTTTTTCAACACCTAAATACACTTTGCATATCTGGGAATTTCCTAAAGAAATATGTTGTCTACTAATTTTTTTTAATTAATTAATTTATTTTTGGCTGTGTTGGATCTTCGTTGTTCGGTGCAGGCTTTCTCTAGTTGCGGCGAGCCGGGGCTACTCTTCATTGCGTTGCGCGGGCTTCTCATTGTGGTGGCTTCTCTTGTTGCACAGCACAGGCTCTAGGGCGCATGGGCTTCAGTAGTTGCAGCATGCAGGCTCAGTAGTGATGGTGCACGGGCTTAGTTGCTCCGTGGCATGTGGGGTCTTCCCGGACCAGGGATCGAACCCGTGTCCCCTGCATTGGCAGGCGGATTCTTAACCACTGTGCCACCAGGGAAGTCCCTCTACTAATTTCTTGAAGCACGTGTCTTCCTCCATCTCTCTGTCATCTATACAATAGAGATAATAAATGTATTCACCTCCTAGGGTTGTTGTGAGAATTAAATACATTGGTAGCTGCCAAGCCCTTAGATCAGGGGTTGGCACATGAGAAGTACACGTGTTAAGTACTTTTGATAATGATGTTGATTCACTCTTGCTGGAGACGTGGACACATGAACCTTCACTTGCATCTTTACTGTAGGGAAAAACCTCAGACCTGCCGATAACGGCAACTTGGACTTGACCTCTGTGATAGGGAGGCAACCGGGGAACGGGGAGGGATGGGAGGGCACCATGCCATCTGGTGGGCATTGCCCTCAGCTCCTGACAATGGCTGCCAGACAGGAACGCAGGTCCTGTGTTGACAGATTTTTCAGTTTTTCAAAAGAATCCAGAACTCAGGATTTTTAAATGTGACATCATCTCCCAAGCTTTAAATGTTGGCTGGGAGGAAAAAAAAAATCTTTCTTAACAGTTTGGAGACCAGACAAATGTATGTGGGCTGGGTTCAGCCAGCGAGTGACTTTGGATATAGTCTGATCACTGTCGTTTATCAGATGTGGAGGCCGAGGCACGGGTTGTAGTTAAGAGCCCCCGATGGGCAGCCCAAGAGCAGGTGAACAAGGCTCAGATCGCTTTCAGTCCGGCACCCCTACCCATACCACAAAGCCTTTCTCGTAATGAGCCTGCACAGCAGAAGTTCTGTCTCCTGCCTCCACTGGGATGGAGATTTCATTTTAAGCCTGCAGAGTGGAACTATGAAAACCAGGGCCAAGAATTTAGACTCTCCTCTCCCTCTCTTCATGTTGATGCTCACCTGAGCCTTCCTCATCCTGGAAAGGAGTGGAAGGAGCCGAGCTCATGGAGTTAGTCAAAAGGGCTTCGAGGGGCTTCCCTGGTGGCGCAGTGGTTGAGAGTCCGCCTGCCGATGCAGGGGATGCGGGTTCATGCCCCGGTTCGGGGAGATCCCACATGCCGCGGAGCGGCTGGGCCCGTGAGCCATGGCCGCTGAGCCTGCGCGTCCGGAGCCTGTGCTCCGCAACGGGAGAGGCCACAACAGTGAGAGGCCCGCGTACCGCAAAAGAAAAAAAAAAAAAAAAGGGCTTCGATTTCTGGGGACTCCTCTTCCCAGCCACGTGATCCCGGCTGGGAGAGGGGCGTTAGTTACTTCATCTCAGTACCTAGACTCTTAAATTGTAAAACGGAGATTAATAGAGTGTAACTGGGAAGAGCTAAATCGGACTCCATGTTGATGTTTCTTTGACTTTAACCTTTGCTATTCATTGCTTTTGTTATAATCATACACAATGGCCTGACTCACGGAACTCTGCCCCTCTGCCTGAATGTTGAACTAAAGCGCCTTTGTTCAGCTCACAGGGAGACAATCTGACCCTGCCCACCTGTGAATGGCTGAAATTAACACGTCCCCTCACCAAAGCTGGCCATTCCAGGAGATGTTTTGCAAGACTGATGGCCCTTTTTACTTTACTTCTTCACCACCTCTCCCTCTCTATTATGCCTTTTTACTTTACTTCCCTCTCTGATTCTATAAAAGAAACTGGCATCCAGACCCCATACGATGGTTATTTTGAGACATTAGTCTGTCATTTTCTTGGTCTGCTGGCTTTCCTTATAAAGTCATACCCCTTGCCTCAACACCTCGTGTCCAACTTATTGGCCTGTTGTGCGGCGAGCAGAGCGAGCTTGGACTCGGTAACGGTAGGATTTTCCCATAGGTCTGCTCTGAGAACCAAGTGAATTCATCTATCTAAAGCCCTTAGAATGGTGCCCAGCACTTAATAGGCTCTCAGTAACAATTAACTATCAGAGGAACAAATGCATCTTTTTCCTTAGGGTTCCGGGGCTCTCATGAACCAGTCTCATGTTTTCCAAGATTGTTTGGCTGATCATTTTTTGGAGGGGGATGAAAATACTCAAAAGATACTTGAATTTGGATATACACACACATACACATATTTCCACAAATGCGGTCAGTGTCCTCACTTGTGTTCTATGGGGAGCTGGGATGTGGGAGGAGAGGGCTGGGTGGGGTTTGGAGTGGGAGTGCGTTTGGGAGCTTGTATGATGGATACAGAGGTAGATCAAAGTCCATTTTAGCCTGGGAAGCGTGTCATCATGTAGACCACTGATTAGATTACAGATGTGTGGCATTTACTTATCTTCACTCTTTCAAATGAAAAAAATCAATATTCTCCAATTATCTCCAATGGTGTATTTTTTTTTAACTTAATTTCTTTTTGGCTCTGTTGGGTCTTCGTTGCTGTGCGCTCCAATGGTGTATTAAACTTACTTTGTCATATTTCATTTCACCATCCCAGAAAGAGCAGGGGGAAAGGGTCAGGAAAGCACATTGCAAGAGAAGATGAAGTCTTTACAGCAGTTCATAATCATGCCTCCTGCCCTTCCAGCATTGTCCATTCAGAAATTTGGTCATTCACTCATTCATCAATTTCAGAAATGTCTACACACGCCTACTCCATTTCAGGCACCGTTCCAGGTGTGGGAAATTCAGTGATAAAAAATCCAGACAAGCAGCCTGTGATTTCACAAAGCTGATATCTAGTGAGGCAGGCAGACTACATCAGCAAATAAAGATCAGATAAGTGCTACGCAGAAGATTAAAGTAGGGAGGATTGGGGGCTAGCCCACTCTGAGCAAGTGGGTCCCTTTAAGCTGAGATCTGATTGATGAGAAGGAGCCAGCATGAGAAGACCTAGGGGGATGAGGACAAAGGCTCAGAGGCAGGAATGGATCCTGAGTCCAAGGAGCAGAAGAAAGACTGGGGGCTGCAGAGGTGTGAATGTGAGGGAGGGAAAAGGGAAATGTACAAAGTGAAATACACCAGAGGATGGTCAGGCAGGCAGGTGTCATCACTTGGACTTACGGCCTTATTTTTCGATGGCTGCAGTGGGAAAAGCCAGCAATAGTGGAGGGTGGAGACCTACCAGGTGGCTATTGGAAAGATGACAGGGCACACAAAGGGGTGACAGAGAGGAAGGAGCAGATTCAGGATATGTTTGGGCAGCAGAGTTCAGCGGAACTCCCTCATATCCACAAACAGCTGTTTCTGCGGAAGGAAACTGCTAACTGCTAAGTACCTACTATGTGCAGGGCAGTGTTCTAAGTGTTTCACATGTACTATCTTAACCCTAAAAATGGAATTGGAACTCTTAGGATTCCCAAACAGGTAATTAGTGGCTGAGCGAGACAGGCTGACCCAGAGCCTAGCCTCTCAGCCACCGCACAGCATCGTCCCCAGGCTCTCATCTGATTAGGAAGCTGGCTGAAGAATGCACGGCTAAGCATTTCTAAACCAAGCAAATGCGCGGAACGGTGTGCAGGTTATAAATAACCATTTCTAGCTGCCAGCTGCTGTTTAGGTTTGGAAAGGAAAAGAGAGTCTTAGCGTGACTTGTTTATCTCAGGTAATTTGGCAGTAAACTGGGCCCTGGGAATTTGAGTTGTACAGAAAATGCAAAGGAAGAGTGACAGGGATATTGTTTCGGGCTTTCAGAAGACAGGATGTAACTTAAAGGCCCAGAAACAGCCTGGAGGTGCACATGGAGTATTTGAAGAGAAAAATGTGTCTCAGAGCCAGTGTTTGTTTACTTGGCTCCCAAACAGTCATGCTTTTTGTCTAATAGCTTCTGTTCTAATGATGATATTTCCTTAAAGAGGTCTCCCTTCCCCCTCCCCAAAAAGGGTCCATGGCATTGAGTTAAGGAAATAACGGGAGGAGTGGGAGATTTTCCCATCTTCTGCCTAATTGTCTTCTAGGTTGGAAACTAGAGGCCTCTTTTGTTGGGCCTGTCCAGAGCTCTAAAAAAATTTTAATTACTTGTCAACATTTAAAGATTAGAAGCTTTCTCATACAACTGGACTTCTCTGGAAAAATCTCACCCAACAAAACTGAGCCCACGTTCCTGCCTGGAAACCTGCAGCTGGAGACAGTGCTTCCTTTTTAGGCTGGGCAGGTGCTTGCCAGACTGCCCTGTCCCCACCCTGCCACACGTGTCTCTGCAGAGGCTGTAGGTTCAGGAGGCTGGGATGGGGCTGAAGGTGGGTGTGGAGTGGGTAGAAAGGCCAGTGGGGCTGGCGCTCTGGCATTCCTGGAGGTGAAGAAGGTGTGCAGGCAGGCGGGCCACAGGATGTAGTGAACACGGGATTAGCAGCTAGCTGATGGCTTCTTAACCCCAGTTCTTTCTCTTCATTGCTCTGTGACCTTGGGCAAGTTACTCTGCTCCTCTGAGCCTCTCGGCTTTGTTGTTGCATATGCTAGTGAGGGAATCCCAAGAACTATCACCTGGGGAGGAACCTGACCATGCCCGGTAAACACTAGGAAACCACGAGTTCCAGACAAGCCATCTGGACAGGTCTCAATCTTCCTTTCCTTTTTTTTCTTTTTCTCTTTTTCCTTTCTCATCTTGTCTAGACGTTTCATAAAAAAAAAACTTAGCCCTCAAGTAAACGAGCAGGTCACCACCAGCCTACTGGCTTAGCTCAGAAACTGTTGTTTCAATGTCCAGAAACTATATTTTGTCATCATTTCATTGTTAACTCTCACACATTACAGACTGATCTCTTAGAAGAAGGCAGCTTGTCCTCCGAAAATACTGTGTCCTTTCGAGCATGCTTCGGGTCCCGAGGTCCATGGCGGCTACCTTGTCTTCCTCCGCAGACCACACCCTTGGACCTTAGGTGGGAGCGTCCACAGCGTTTCTCACTATATTTTAAAAAAATCTGAACTAGCCCTTTTGGACATTTAATGTTTGTTTTTTTTTTGCGGTACACGGGCCTCTCACTGCCGCGGCCTCTCCCGTTGCAGGGCACAGGCTCCGGACACGCAGGCCCAGTGGCCACGGCTCAGGGGCCCAACCGCTCCGCGCGGCATGTGGGATCTTCCCGGACCGGGGCACGAACCCATGTCCCCTACATCAGCAGGCGGACTCTCAACCACTGCGCCACCAGGGAAGCCCCACATTTAATGTTTTAAGTTTATTTTAGTTTCTTGAGTAGGAAGAAGTTCCAACTAAATCATTCAAAAATAAAAACAATATAAAAAGTTTACATTGAGAAGTCGCTCTTGGGCATGTGCCTTCCAGGTGGTTCTTTGTACAAACAGAACCAATACGAGCATATATTCTTTTCTTTATATATAAGTTCATTTGTACCATTTTTTTTAGAGAAATCTGTTTTTATAGGTGTTTTTTGTTTTTAAAAAAATTTATTTTATTTATTTATTTTTGATTGCATCTGGTCTTTGTTGCTGCGCGCAGGCTTTCTCTAGTTGCAGCAGGTGGGGGCTACTCTTTGTTGTGGCGCAGGGTTCTCATTGCGGTGGCTTCTCTTGTTGCAGAGCACGGGCACTAGGTGCATGGGCTCAGTAGTTGTGGCTCACAGGCTCTAGAGCGCAGGCTCAGTAGTTGTGGCGCATGGGCTTAGTTACTCTGCGGCATGTGGGATCTTCCACAGACCAGGGATCGAACCCCTGACCCCTGCATTGGCAGGCGGATTCTTAACCACTGCGCCACCAGGGAAGTCCCAGGAGCATATATTCTTGTTTTCCCTCTTTCATAGAGAAAAAATTGCATACTACGTCAACTATCTCCCCCTTGAGTTCATTTAACATATGGTCATATTACCAGCTTGCCATTCTTTCACCCAGTATTCCATTTCCATTGTGTGGATCCTCCATATTTATTCAGCCAGTCCCCACTGTGATAGACTTATAGGTCACTTCTAATATTTTCCATTGCAAATTATGATGCAGTGAATACCTTGTGCATGCATTTGTTTCCTATTTGTGGAGCTATTTCTTCCCGGTAGATCCCTAGAAGTGATATTGCTAGCTTAAAGGGATACTGCCAAAAGCCTTTTTGAAGATATTGCCAAGATCCCCTCCACAGAGCCTGTATCATTTTATATTTCTCCCAGCAGTGCTCGAAAATGCCTGCTTCCCAGATCTTGCCAACAGTACATTGTCAAACCTCTGGAATTTTGCCAATCCAATGGGTAAGATTAAGTGGCATCTCTGGGATATTTGCCATTTGAATTAAATTACATAGATATATAAAATGAGAACGGGGTGAGCCCTTATATTTGGACTGCAGGAGAAATAAGCTCGTTTTGGTAACCTAGTAGAAGCACCATCACCCCAGTTGGGAGAAACAAGTTCTTCATTGAAAACTCCTTTTCGATGGGGAGGTCCCTGCATGGTCTTGGATTTCCGCTGAGTTGCCTTTATTCTCCAAAGCCCAGCCCTGCTTGCCAAGGCTGAGCATTGTACCTGAGTGGATGGGCGTGAGTGTCTGATGCCAACCTGCCTTTCCACATCTGGCACTTAATGGCACTTTTCTGGCTAATGGGGAACTCCATCTTCCTTGACCCTTGGGGAATCATTTTGTTCTAATCCCCTTATTAATTACTCTAGGAGTCCAAAGTACATTAAAAAGCTGCATCACAGAAAGAAATCCTTAAGTCAGACTCCCTCTCTAGCACATGCTGGCCTTCTCAGACTTGTCTTTAACCTGACCGAGGGGCAGTGTATTCTAGTGTTTAGGAGTGCAGGCTCTGGAGCCAGACTACCCCGATTCAAATCCAGGCTCCTATACTCGCTAGCTGTGTGATATTAGGCAAGTTTCCTAACCTCTTTGGGTCTCCGTGCCCACCTTGGACAAGTGGGATAATAATAGTACCTATTTCATAAAGTAACTATAAAGAGTACATGAGGGGCTTCCCTGGTGGCGCAGTGGTTAAGAATCTGCCTGCCAGTGCAAGGGACACGGGTTCGAGCCCTGGCCCGGGAAGATCCCACATGCTGCGGAGCAGCTAAGCCCGTGCGCCACAAATACTGAGCCTGTGCTCAAGAGCCTGCAAGCCACAACTACTGAGCCCATGTGCCACAACTACTGAAGCCTGCGTGCCTAGAGCCCATGCTCGGCAACAAGAGAAGCCACGACAATGAGAAGCCCGCGCACTGCAACGAAGAGTAGCCCCTCTCGCCGTAACTAGAGAAAGCCCGTGTGCAGCAACGAAGACCCAACGCAGCCAAAAAATGAAATAATTAATTAATTAATTAATTTTAAAAAAAGAGTACATGAGTTGGTTCATGTACTTAGCTTGGAGCTCAGTGCCTGGCACATAAGAAACCCTGACTAAGGTGAGCTCATGTGGTAATGATGATGATGATGATAGTGACGCTGGTGATAGTGATGCTGGCGCTGGTGCTGGTGCTGGTGATGATGGCCATTGGGAGCACACTGAGCCTGACCACCTACAAGCTACCCTCCTCTGGCCTTGAGTGAGCAGCTCAATCACTCACCCTCAGTTTGTTTCTCATTTCTTCATTGGCTTGTTCTAATGGGAATAGCTCTGTCCACCTGAAACAAGAGTCAGCAAACTACAGCCTGGGCACCATATCTGGCTTGCTGCCTGTTTTTGTGAATAAAGTTTTATTGGAACACAGCCACACCCATTTGTTTACATGTTGTCTATGGCTGTTTTCACGCTCCAGTGGCAGAGTTGAGTAGTTGCACCAGAGACCTTATAACCTCATGACTTTATGGTCTATAAACTAAAAAAATATCTACTCTCTGGGCCTTTACAGAAAAAGTGTATTGACCCCTGATCTAAAGGAGAGTCTGTGAGGATGCAGGAGATGAAGCCTGTGCATAGAACCTGGACCATAGCAGGTGTCTGGTACAGTGGAGCTATATCAACTAAGGGTTTAAGCTTCAGGAGCTCAGTGCCTGGTTCTTGCCACCATCCCCGCCCCCGCCCTCTCCTCCTACCCCAAGATGAAAAACAGAGGGAATAATTACAATATCAATAGCTTAATTAGAAATACCATAAAATTATATTTTGCATGTGTATTTTACCATGTACCATGCATTTCCAAATGCACCAGATATTACACATGCACATTAGTCAACAACAGTGGATATAAAATCTGTGTCCTGGAGGCTGTACTTTACAGGAGGTTTAAGGCTCTTTTTCAAGGGGAATTTTTTTTTTCCCCCAAGGGGAATTTTGACACTGATTTTCCCGTGCCTGAGGACTTCAGAAGCTAACATCCAAGGAAGACACAACTTCCCTCTAAATGGTAGTGATGAATACTATTATCTGCATCCAGAGCAAAGTAAAACGAAAGTGTCAGAATCTTCTAACCACTGAAAATTAATCCTAAGTGCAGATAAAATCTCTCTGAAATCCTAAGTGGGAGACCGGTATTATATTTATGACAATTCCATGCAGTCCCTTTTTCTTTTCCCCAGGCACACATCTGTTTTCTAAAGTGAGGTGTACACGTGGTATTTACATGTGGCCTTATTTATTGTTTCCTGGCTGAAGCTGGCAGGTCACCTTGCAAAATGCAGAGGAACACCCCCTTAATTTTGCAAGCAGCATATATTGATATTAATGTCACCTTCTTACCCCTCCCTAAGTCGCTGTGAGGATAAAATGAGATCTAGGTAGGAAGCTAGCTACTCAGAGAAGCTAAGTGCAGTAGACAGGCACAGTGTAACCTGGTCCCTTCTGTCCTTGGGGAGAAGGAGTCGTCTCCACATCGAGCTGCCTGGAGGAGAGAGGGGCTCAGTGGGGCGAGGACAGAGGCATTCGATAACAAATGTGCATAATTAGAGTGAATTATCTTCATTGGAAAATAAGCAAATTATTTTCCAATTTAATGAATAAAGGAGCTTCTAATTAACTCCAGTAGAGAGATTTGCTTGCAAATTTCAGTGGTTAAGCTCTCTGTTCTTTGTATTAATATTTTCTTTTTATGACTCACCTAAATCTTTTTTTTTTTTACTGTTCTTTATTAGTATAAAAGAACTTTAGAGATGGAAAGCAAACCCAGAGGTGATTCAGTCTAATCCTCATTTTAAAAAAATAGGAAGAAAATATGGCCCATAGAGAACCTGTTGGATCTCGTGAGTTATCTAAGCTCTCATAACTGGTCAGCGATCCACTGGACTGGATCCCCAGGCATGAGTCTGACCAGAACAGGAAGGGCCTCAGCCGGACCCTGGGGTCTGCCATGTTCACTCCCGAACTAGCAGTGTTTCCCTCCCGCTCCCTACCCTTGCTCTGGGCTTTTCTTGGCTCTGCTGACATCTTACTTGCCTCAACACTGCTTTTGCTGCTAGAGCACCCTGGCCTGTCAGCACAGCATTCCTGCCCTCCAGTCTGCTGTGCGCCCTTCCAGCTCCAGACCCACCTCCCAGCTCCTGCCTCTGCATTGCGTGGCCTACTACCTGGTATGTCATCCTCTCTGGTCGACCTTAGGGCCTACCCTGAGGCCTTGACTGACAGCCAGAGCAGGTGTGGATGAGGGTTTGGGGGAGCTGTCCACCCAAGCTCCTGCCCTAGAGCATCAGGGATCAGGAGGTCACGATAAGATTGACAACAACCCGGATCACCTGATCCCTAAATCCTGGGCTTTTTTTTTTTTTTTTTTTTAGTTAATAAACTTTATTTTATGGAGCAGATTTAGGTTCATAGCGAAATTGAGTGGGAAGTACAGAGAGTTCTCATATACCCCCGTCCACGTACGTAAAACCTCCCCCACTATCGACATCCCCCGTCACAGTGGTATCTTGTCCTGGGTTCTTTTTCATCTCTAAACCCTAGCTTCTTTGTCTTAAGGCAAAAAAAAGAGGCAACAGACACACACACACAGAACCTAATCTAAGTGGGTGTCTGTGGAACACAAAGGCAAGCATGCCGTTGGTTTCAGATCTGTTCATTCTGTCTCGGCATTCTGTGTTAGTCTGTCCCCAAGGCCAGTGGCTGGTGGCTGCTCACACATGGAGGTAGCCCTGCTCCGGCCCTCTATCCTCTCTCTCAGAATCAATTTCAGTGTTAGGGGCTGGGATTCTGATTGGCTGCAACTGGGTCAAGTGCCCATACCCAGTGCAGCATAGGAAGTTCAGGGTATGGGGTCATGTACAGTCATGGCTGCCACAGGACCCCACTGTGGTGATGGGGAGGAAGAAAAGAGAGAAGGGAGAAGTCTAGGGTGTCATTATGAGCTGAGCAGATACCCCCAAAGATGTCTACCATACCATGATACTGTACATCCCGGGGTCTCCTATAAACAGCTGCCTCTTTTCTACATCCTCTTATGTATTGGCCCCAAGTTTGGCCAGTGCCAGAAGTTCATCATTGGACCTTTGCTCTTTCCCTTATTCTCACATTTTTGGAAAGAGCATCATCCCTTGACCTGAGCTTTATCACTATCTGTGAGCCCCTCTGCAAGTGACCGCATCCAAAGACAAGTGTCTTTCCTCTCAGATTCGGTCCCCATCTCTCGCCTCTCAATAAGTCATCACTAAGCCTTTTTGTTGCTGCCTTCAGAGTGCTCCTGGCTAATGGGACATATGGTGGTGGCACTCTAGAAAATAGCCACCTGAGAGTGAAGCTGGACAATTTGGGAGACACACTGGCAACGTGCAGTGAGGCTCGCATCTTATGTTTTAAAACCAAGGCGATCCATTAATTTCCCACCAAGGATTCCTTTTATAATGGACACTTCCATCGAAGTTGTAAAAACTGCACTTGGAACAGCATATTTAAACATTCTGATGTCCATCTGTGAAATGTATGCATAACTTCAATATTAGTTTTCCAGTTTTCCGAGAAAAGCAACAGTTCTCTCTGAAATTGCCCCATTATGTGAAATGCAGGTGATTACTGCTAATTCACATCTGCACCAGCACCTGTGTGGCGAGTTTGGGGGTTTGGTGCAGTGTATTGGCACACACTCATCAAAGGTTATGTGTATGTGCACGGTGGAAGGCATTTTATATAACTCCAATTTAATAAAAATGTAATCTGACTGGGAAAAACTAGTCTGTCAGCCCTTGCAGAGTGCAGATAATGTTCCAGATTAAAGAGTGGAGGCTTTGTTCATTATAGTCAAATAATATGAGTGTGTGAATTACCATTTCATTGCCGTTGGTCTATTTCAAGAATATGCCATTTTCCCATTATCATAATAGGCTACATTTTCTTAAAATCACTTGATTGTGATTGGTCCCATCTATTAGGTTTGCAAATAAAAAGCTTTTGTGGTGATAAACTAGCTGTTTTAAAACAGCCTTAATCTCTGTTTCTGTTCTTGAACAGCTACAGGTCAGACTCTGAAGAAGGCTGAGAGAAGCCGGTCCTGTTCTCGGGAGAAGAAGGAGGTAAATGAGTCGCTGGGGAGGGCAGGTGGGAGGCAACTCTATTTAAAGAGACCTGAGGGAGTGGGCTGGTGATTAAGTATCCCTGGATCTCCTATTCTTTTCTCTCATTCTCAACTGGAGTTATCAACCCAGTGTCACTTATAGTAATAATCTCTTACCGAATGTATCAGTTAGCTTTGGCTGTGTAACAAGTCACCCAGATTTTAGTGACTCAAAACAACCACAGATTTAGTTCATGATTCTGAGGGTCAGCCATCTGGGCTCAGCTTCTTCAGGCAGTTCTGTTGATGGGCCAGGCTCTGCTGACCTCAGCTGGGCTCACTTATGCATCTGCAGTTAACAGAGGTGTTGCCCTGGGGCTGCCTGAACATCAGTTAGGGTGCTTTAGTTCTCCTCCGATGTTCTCCCATCCTCCATCAAGCCAGCCAGGTTTGTTCACATGGGGGCTCAGGGGTTCAAGAGCATGAGATTGGAAGACGCAGGAGCTCCTGAGCTCTAGGCTTAGCACTGTCATGGTGTCACTTCTGCCACTTTCTGTTCTTTAAAGCAAATCACAAGGTCAATGCAGGTTCAAGGGGTGGGGGAATAGGCCTCACCTCTTAATGGGAAGAGCTACAAAATATTGAAATATACCACATTCTTGAAATTTACCATTCTTGAAATTTTTGAAATTTACCGCACTGAGCCCACCTGCGCTGTGCTGGGCACCAGAGCCAGGACTAAGGGATGGATGAGAGACAGTCCTTGACTCAGGGTGTGCACAGTGTAGTTGGAAGGGATGTGCAGTGAGATCATTACAATACAGTGTGAGAGTGCCAGTACAGGGAGAGAAGGACAAAGAGTGGGATTTCAATACGGAAAAAGGGTCACCTACCTCTGCCAGTAGTATCAAGAAAGGCTTTGCAGAAAAGCGGATGTAAAGACCAACTCTTGAGGGTGAGTAGTTTTCCAGGCCAAGTAAATAGCATGGTCAAAGGCAGAGAGATGGGACTTCCCTGGTTGCACAGTGGTTAAGAATCCGCCTGCCAATGCAGGGGACATGGGTTCGAGCCCTGGTCCGTGAAGATCCCACATGCTGTGGAGCAACTAAGCCTCTGCACCACAACTACTGAGCCTGCGCTCTAGAGCCCGCGAGCCACAACTACTGAGCCCATGTGCCACAACTACTGAAGCCTGCGCGCCTAGAGCCCGTGCTCCACAACAAGAGAAGCCACCACAATGAGAAGCCCACGCACCGCAACAAAGAGTAGCCCCCGCTCACCGCAACTAGAGAAAGCCCGCGCGCAGCAACGGAGACCCAACTCAGCCAAAAATAAATAAATAAATACATTTAAAAAATAAGTATACAAAGGCAGAGATATATGAATAAGGAAAGCTGCAAGATCATTGAGCCTGAGGTGGGAAGTGGCAGTTAGGACCCATGAATTACTGAAGGGCCCTTCAATCAAGACCCAAGCTTGTGGGAGTTTGCATTTGAGTCTTACTTAGCGGCTGATGGGAGCAGGAGTGTGAAGGCTTCTTGCTCATCATCAATATCAACCAATCCTGAAATTCGTCGACACTTAAGTACTCACACCCTTGACTGTAAACTGACCTGATTCCAAAGACAAAAGGGAATTTCTCTGGCTCAGCTGGGTCCAGCGGCTCAAAAATGGCCACTAGACTTGATTCTTCTGTCTGCAGCTCATGGCTCTGCTTCCTCGGTGTTGGCCTCACCCCAGCCAGCTCTGAGGAGGCAGGTCAGGGTTGGCTTGCAAAGGGCCTTGTGTGCTTTGCTGTGACTTTCTTCCTGTCTCCTGTTGCCTCCTTTCTCAGCTGTAGCCAGAAGAGCTAGTGTGGCTTTCCTCCTTCTTGAATCGACCTGCCTGGGATGAGGGCTGGGAGATAACTTAGGAACTTGGATGCTGCCGCAAAGACCTCCATGTCAGCCCCAGTGGACACTCTAGAAGCTGAACCAGGGTGGGTTTTCCCACTCCTTTCTGGTGGAGGCGTTTTTCTGGAGGCAGGAGCAGGTGTCCTTGTCTCCACAAAGTCCTTCCAGAAACCTCAGGGTGGAGGAGCCACAATGGGAGCGAGCGCAGACCTGCAGGCACCAGGTCTCCCTCGATTAAGTAACCAAGAGTGAGGGACTTCCCTCGCAGTGCAGTAGTTAAGAATCTGCCTGCCAGTGCAGGGGACATGGGTTCAATCCCTGATCCGGGAAGATCCCACATGCTGCGGAGCATCTAAGCCCGTGCTCCACAACTACTGAGCCTGCACTCTAGGGCGTGCATGCCACACTACTGAGCCCGCATGCTGCAACTACTGAAGCCCATGTGCCTAGAGCCTGTGCTCCGCAACAAGAGAAGCCATCCCAATGCGAAGCCCGTGCACCACAACGAAGAGTAGCCCCTGCTTGCTGCAACTAGAGGAAGACCGCCCATAGCAACGAAGACCCAATGTAGCCAAAAATAAATAGAAATTAAAAATAAATTAAATTTATTTTTTAAAAAAGTAACCAAGAGTGGGGATCAGTCCCCCTAGGCCAGGAATGAATTGTTTAAACCTGAGGCCTTTGGTTGCAGGATGACAGCATCCGATTTATCCACATTAAGAAATTCTCTGGAAACATGATGGAGCAGGGCAGCCAGTAACTAGCAGAGATACTTTTTCCCTCCCCTCCTCTCTCTCCTTGGCAACAGGACTCCCCTAATTGCCGCTTTCCCGGCTACTCGCATCATTCCAGTCACCCGAGAGCATTTCAGATCACTCTTCTGAAAAATGCTTGAATGAGGAAAAAGGGAGAGTGGGGTTGTTTATCACAACATCTGAGTTTAACCCTGAAAGATGTTTAAAATGGTTTCAGGCCCTCTGAAAAAGAGAGTGCTTTCTTAACAAGGCTTTCGTTTGGTTAGAAAAACAAGAGAAAGAAACTAATAGCAAGCTGCCAGGATGCTCATCCTGATATATTATAACATGCCTTTCCACCCACCTCCTCTTTCCACATCCTTCCCCACCGCCCCCCCTCCGTCGTCTGTGAAATCTGCACTTCCTGATACTCTGTGCTTACACAGGATGCCAGGTATAGAGGAAGCTTTGTCCTTGCGAAAGGCAAGGAAAAGACAAGCTGGTTAGAACAGGCAGACAAGGACACTCATCATGTTCCTTCGGAGGTAGGGTATACGGGCCAGCTCACACCTTGGCAGGTGGATGTGCAGTTTCCATCCTGGGTGGGGATTGGGTACTATCCTGCATGGTCATGGGCCAGCACAGCAAAGGGCGGATGGGAAGTTCTCGGTGAGCCTGCCAGGCCACATTCAGCCCAAAGATGTGTTTTATTTGGCCCATACCCTACTACAGTTTTTAAAAATTAGGCAGCTGCATTCAAAAATTAGGAGATTTCACATTAAAATGCTGACTACTGGCTTCTCTGGAAAAATGGAGAATGACAACACTGAGTCCTTCCTTATTCCTATAAGGAATATTCCTGTAACAGTGGGCAATGGCTTCTGATGAGGACATGTCCCCCTTTTGATGGGACCCTCCCTGTCCCCCCCGACCCCCCACCCACTCAACAGCAAGCAGGTATCAGCACCCACATGATGCCAGGCCCTATGCTGGGTGCTTGATGTCAACAGTTCACAAATGTTGCAGCACGTTAGAATCACCGGGGAGCTATTAAATACCCCCATGTCCAGGCCTCTTTCCAAACCAGTTAAATCAGAATGTCTGGGGGTGTGACCCGGGCATCAGAATTTTTTAATCTTCCCAAGTGCTTCCGATGTGCAGCCATGGATGAGAAGCAGCGTTTTACGGGTTATTAAGTAACCCCTGGTTCTCGGTGCTTCCCCACGCACTGCACGCCTGCCCTGCTCCAAGGATGCTTCGGTTCTCAAGCCCCGTCACAGACACAGACAGGCACAGATCATAGCAGAGAATGAGGAGACCCAGTTAAAGCCCCAGCGGGTGCTGGAGGAGAGAGAGAAGACTTCCTGGAAGAGGCGGCTTTAACCGAGGTTTTGGAAGGGTTACAGTCATTTCTGAAAAAATGTACCTTTGATGGTTGGCTTGAAGTTGGTATATACTTTTGAAGTAGCTGGTAAAAGTATTCTCCACTTCTTCTCTAGCAAGAGATTATATAGTGTTTCTGGCCCTTGGTCATGAATTATTAATGGTTTTGAAATCGTGGTCATTGTAGTTTACTCAAAAATCATTAGAAAGTAAATTTATTATACAGTGTTAAAAAAGAAAAAAACCAGGAAACCGCAGTGGAGGAAGAAATCTTTATTCATCACCCCCCCCCACTAGGGTCCACACTGATGGCCATGGCACCTTGGGACTCACAGACATGGTGCTGGGGATATGTTCTGCTACTGCACAGAGGCATGGAGGCCCCAGGCAACTCTGTGAATTAGTGCCCACAATGGGCTTCTGTCTCAAATCCTTGTCAGGTGACCTTGGAGGAGTCTCTTGACCCCTCACACCTGATTTGATAATTCCCACCTTGGAGACTCAGTATACAGAGTCAAGGCAGTAATAAAGTGCCTAGCATAGCACATAGTAAACATTCCGTAAGTGTTGGTTGCTACATAATTGTAATCATTCCTTAGAGTGTCTAGAATTTAACAGAGAGACAAGTCACGGCCTTGGAAGGAAAAGGCAGCACAATTTCACTTAGTACTGAAGGGGTCTCCCTTGCTCCAGCTGGACTTTAGGCTCATTCCGGCCGTCCAGGCTCCTGGCTGTGCGCCCCTAGTCAAGCGAGCCCCAGGCAGGCTAGCTCTGGGGCCCCCACTGTAAACCACTTTGAAGGCCTTCTGTGATCATGGACTGCCTCCTTGTGCAGCTGATTGGAGACTCTGCAAAATGCTTCTGACGGCACACTCCTCTGTTGAGCTCACTTTGTAAAGGACTGAAAAAGTCATTTAACTCAACCACCTAGAAAATGTTAAGCCTTCCCTTTGCACGCACGCATAAGTGTGCACACGTGCACGTGCACACATACGAACACTTCCTGCTATTAAGCAGAGCCTTGTGGTGCAAGGACTAGAGATGCCTTTCATCTTGCCAAGCAAAGGAGGAGACTGGGTTCTCAGGGGAACACAGCAAAGGAGGGAAGCCAGGATCCAGGGTGCCTCCAGGGATGGGGCTATCCCAACAACCTCTCCGTGTGCCACCACGGACACGCCTCTGTTCCCCTCTGGTCCCTCCCTGTACCTCATTGTCGTCTTTATGCTCCTCTCTCCCAGCTGTTCCTTCTTTCAGCTCAGAGGCCAGAGAGAGAGTCTAATCAACCTGGCTAATTGATGCTAAAGGGCATTGAGGGGGGGGTACAGTACTCAACATTAGCCCCCCCGGTTGCCCTCCCAAGAGACAACCATTGAAATCAATTTCTTGTGTCCTTCCAGAAATATTCTATCTATCCCCTCTGCCCTTACCTCTACCTCCTGCCTTTGAACACAATGATAGCATGCAATACACATTGTTCTGGATTTTTCTTTTCACTTAACAACATGTCTTAGGAAACATTCTATAGTACAAATCTCATCCATTCTTTTTTTTTTTTTTAATTTATTTGGCTGCGCTGGGTCTTAGTTGCGGCAGACAGGATCTTTAGTTGCGGCATGGGGGATCTAGTTCCCCAACCAAGGATTGAACCCAGGCCCCCTGCATTGGGAATGTGGAATCTTAACTGCTGTACTGCTAGGGACGTCCCTCATCCATTCTTTTTTATGGCTGCCTAGTACTCCACTGTGAATCCACAGAAACACAATCCTTTATATGAAATCTTTGGGGCCAAATGTGTTTCATTTTTTTAGAATTTAGAAAGTAATACCATCCCAGTATGGCCTGGGTCAGCACTCTATAATCAAATATGTTAATATATCTGTAGGAAAATAAGAATATTCATACTGTGTGGGGTAAATCAAGACTTTAAATTTCATGTCAGTTCAGATCTGGTTTTGCTTCTAAAAAAATGACATATAAAGGATCGTGGGCCTGTCCATAAATACATGAGCAGTTCCCGGTTAATGACTAATCTAGGCTATCAATAGTCTTCTGCTACTATAAGAGTACTGGAAAGAATATTCTAGAGCAGGCATCTCGGTACACTTGTGCAGGAATAGCCAAAAGTTAATTCTTGCAAATAGAATTAAGGGATCACAGGGGATATGCTTTTTTAGATGAGTGTTTGTTTTTGTTTTGCGGTATGCGGGCCTCTCACTGTTGCGGCCCCTCCCGTTGCGGAGCACAGGCTGCGGACGCGCAGGCTCAGCGGCCATGTCTCACGGGCCCAGCTGCTCCGCGGCACGTGGGATCTTCCCGGACCGGGGCACGAACCCGTGTGCCCTACATCGGCAGGCGGACTCTCAACCACTGCGCCACCAGGGAAGCCCTAGATGAGTGTTTCTGATTTGTTTTGTAGCAGTGCACGAGGTGGGCAGAGTTTTTTGTTCCAAGACACCTGGTAGCATTCTGGCCAGATTCAAGTGTAGCTACCGTTGGCGGAGGCGCCCACGCTCAGTGGCCTCTGCTGTAGTTCCCCAGCCCGCTTTCCTCAGCAGGGAGTGGGAGCAGGGCATTGTCCTGAGAAGGACTTGGGGACCTGTCCAGCACCTCGATTTCTGAATGCCATCTCTCACGGGCCCTCAACTCCAAGCACCTGTCTTGGCCAATTGCAGGAGGCCAGTGGGACTGGTGACTCTTCTTGTAAACTTCAGACCCCACTAGCCTGGAGATCCTCCCCTTTCCTCATTTCAGTTCTCAGTGTTCTTGCAGCTTCAGTCTCCTGGGGGAATCAGGAGCTGCCCCTTGCATATTTACAGATCTCCACTGCTTTGTTTAAAATGTTAAAAAAAAAGTTTTTTTAAGGAAGGGAGAAAAAAAAAGACAATGTAAGCTGATGGTGCTGCATTACAAGAACCTGTCTGATGTGACAGCTGACATTCCAAATCTGCACTTTTTCTGGAAAAAGTTCACATTTCTGGGCAGAGAAGAACTAAATCCATTTTACATCCAACTCCCAAATGTGTTCCCAGTTGCAAAGTTACCGTTGTCAGTTTTTTTGCTTCTTGTGCTCTTGGTCTCCATTGCTTTGAGACCTTGGACAAGTGGGGGCCCTGGTGACATGAACAGCTTCTGATTTCTGCAGGGCAGGGCAGTCACATGGCAGGGTTTGAAGCATCGTAGCCAAGTGAGCCCTGGAACCAAACAGCCTGGATTCCTAGGCTCGTGCCATCACTCGGGCAAGATACCTAACCTGTCTGGGAATTGACTTCCTCTTCTAAAGAGTAGGGATAATATAGGGAATCCCCGGTGGCTCAGTGGTTAAAAATCCACCTGCCAATGCAGGGGGCACAGATTCAAGCCCTGGTCCAGGAAGATCCCACATGCCGCGGAGTGACTAAGCCCGTGCGCCACAACTACTGAAGCCCGCATGCCGAGAGCCCGGGCTCCACAAGAGAAGCCACCGCAATGAAAAGTCCGTGCACTGCAGTGAAGAGTAGCCCCCGGTTGCCACAACTAGAGAAAGCCTGCACACAACAAGGAAGACCCAACACAGCCAAAAATAAATAAATAAATAATAAAATAAAAATTAGAAAAAAAAGAGTAGGGATAATATAGAAGCTGCAGCCTAGGGGTGAGGCAAGGATTCAGTGAGCTGATGCGTGTAAAGTACTTTGAACAGTGCCTGGCACTTACTAGGAACTCGATAAGTGTTGAGTATTGTAATTTAGGACTGGTATTATAATAAGTATTATATTGAGGGCAAAATGGCTCGTTAATCCCTTCCGAGTCGGAAGTGGATGAGAACTCTTTCTTAAAAAAAAAGCAGGACACGGATTGGGCCATTGTTCCTCAGCCCTTCGGTGTGACGGAACAGCACATAATCCCTCCTGTGAGAATTACCTTGCCCTTGAATCACCACCTACTCCCAGACCCCTGCAATCAGGCTGGGAGCTGCAGGAAGCGTATATACAGATGCCGTGCCTGTGACCCAAGTTAAACAGCAAGGCCAAGACTTGAGCTTCGAAAAGCAAAGAGAATCAATTTCTGATAAAATGCCAGGGAGGAGATTGACATGTCTAAAACCTTCCTCGTATCAGCTGAGCTCCCAGCAGAAGATTAAACTCGGGGGAAAAAACCCATCAGAGAGCTGCAATTTGTGGCCAGAAGGAGATAATGTTGACAGCTTCTTCTTCCTGAGTCGGTTTTGGATAAGCATTGTGCCCTTCACCAGAGCATCATCAAAGTTTCCTATATCCTCAGATCTTAGGCATGAAATTGCCCTGAGTCTCCCTTCACCTCTCCACCGCCCCCCCAAATCACTTTATAGAATACAGAATATGATTAGAAAAAAGAATGATACTATCTAAAGGAAGAAGTTTCCTGCAAATTACTGATGAAAGGTATGTGTCCAGGGTGAAAATGCGCCCGTAGAATTGTTCCTCAGTCTGGGGACACCTCTGGAGGAGCAGAACGAGGGCTGTAAGAGTGCCAGGGCACCTGGGCTCCAGTCCTGAGTCACCGTGGCTGACGGTAGGCACACTCACTCTCCCCGCTCCGGGCCTCTGTTTCCTCTGTGACTACTCTGGGTCTGATAAGAGCCAATGGTCCTGTGAACTTCAACTTCATTAGGGTTCACAAGCTGTGTCTCTTAGGCTCTGTTCAAGTGATAGAAGCCTTCTTCAAACCAGCGTCAGCAAAACAGGGAATCCTTTTTTGCCTCACCTAGCTGTAAAGTTCAGGGGTGGACCACGTCAGGAATGGCTGGATCCAGGCGCTCCGGCTCAGTCCTTCTGACCCTGCCTTCTTCCAAGATGTGGCCATTCTGCAGCTTCTGGTCCTGCTCAGTGTAAACTGGCCACTGGCAGCATAGAGGCTGGATAGCTCACCGGTGCAGGGGTGCAGTGGGGGGAACCACACAGGCACTGGAGCCAGATAGCCTGGGGTCGAATCCTGGCTCATCACTGACCCAAGTGCTTATCTGCCTCTGAGCCTTGGTTTCTTCATATGTAGAATGGGGATGAGAGCAACACCTACCTCTGCTGGTTGTCAGGGATACTCTGAATGGTGCCTGACATGTAGTAAGTGAGTGAGTGACAGAGGCTTCTTCCTCTTCTCTTACTTTTTTCCTGGCATTATTACAATTCTCTCAGCAATTTCAGCAAAAGAGAGTCCGCACGTGCACAGCTCAAGCACCCACCTAATGCCTCACCATGTCCCAGATCAGGGCTCTGAGACCCTTGGTTGGTTGGTTGGTTTGCTTGTTTCTTTGGTGACTCGGCAGATGCTTCAGTGCTGGCCATCACAGGACTCACACACAACTTTGATGAGGGAACTGATACTTAAGAGGATAAGCACAGACTTTGGAGCCCAGTAAAGCTAGGTTCAGATTCCAGCTCTGCCACTTTTTCGCTGGTGACTCTCTGTGCCTCAGTTTCTATAACTGTAAAATGGAGGTAATACCACCTACTTTGTTAGTTGTTGTGGTGGTGATTTAATGAGATAATATGTGTAAACCACATATGGCCAGCATAGAGTAATCGGTTCATGCGTCCACTTAGCAAATATTTGTCAAGTACCTACTGTGTGCCAGGCACTGCCCTGGGGCCTGTAGATTTCGTGGTGAACAAAACAGACACAAATCCACACCCTTGTGTTCCAGTGGTTAGAGGCAGACACCAAGCAAATAAATGAGCAAAATATAAAGGGTAGCAGGGAAACAAATAAATCAGGGAAGCGGGATGGGGGCTGCTAGGCGACTTGTTATGTTACATAGGTCCTCAGGAAGAGACCAGAGGAGGTGAGAGGGGAGAGCTTTGGGCAGAGAAGACAGCAAAGACCAGAGGCCCGAGGGTGGAGGCCGAACTGGGGGAATGAGGGGCAGGGTGGTGGAAGGCGAGGAGAGGGGCAAAGGCCAGGTCGTGGAGGGCCCTGTGGCCGTTAGTAAGGACTTGGGCTTCCGTCTGAGTGAGAGGGGAGTCATGGGAGCATTTTCAGTGAAAAAGGGCCAGGACCCAATTTTAGCAGGATACGCTCCCTGTCTGTATGTGGAGAACAGACAGTGGGGAAGGGCAGATGGGGAGACCTGTTGGGGCTGTTGCAGAAACTCTGTGGAGGTGACAGTGGCTCGGACTTGGGGGCGGGCAGCAGTGGAGGAGCAGAGAAGGCGCCAGGTCCCAAGCATCGTGAAGATGGAGTCGCTTGGATCTGTGGTTGGACAGGATATGAGTGGGGAGGAGAGAGAGGAGGAGTCAAGAAGGACTTTAAGTTTTGGTCTGAAAACCAGAGAGATTGGCCATCTCCTAAGATGGGCACGAGAGTGGGGCGGGTTTTAGGGGGAAGATCAGGAATTCAGCTTAAACCCTGTTAAGACCTCGATTGAACCCACAGCTGGGTATGGGAATCTGGAATTCTGGGGAAAAGTCATGTCAGGCTGCATCTCTGGAGTGTTGGAACCATTGATCTTTTTTTTTTTTTTCTTACTTTTTTGGAGAAGGGAAATGGGTGGATGGAGGTCATTAGTTAGGCAAGTAATACAAGAAAACAGCTTCCTTAAGAAAATATTTTTCACCCTCTAGATAAGCCTGGAGTCCCTTGTGCCAATTCCCAACCCTCCCACATCCCAGCCTTCCCCTCCTGGACTAATTGTTGTCACAAGCTTGGCATGCATTCTTCCAGACCTTTCTCTGCACATCCACATATTCGAGTGTATCCATAAAATATACGTGGTATTTGGGGAGTGTATGTATTTTAACAAAACGGTGTCGTAATGAATGTGTCATATGTGCTTTCGTAACTTGTCATTTGCCTCTCTTCTCTGAACTGTGTCTTCAAGATCCATCCTCGGTGTTACAAACAAACCCAGATTTTTCTAAACTTGTTACGGTATGTTATGGACAGACTGTGGGTTACTTAGTCATTTTCCAGATGGAGGGCATTAGCATTTTGTACATTCCTCCTCCGGCACCTGTGTGAGTCTTTCTGATAGATTCCAAGGAGTGAAATGGCTGGGTCTGAGTAGACCGAAGCTATTCGGGGTTTTGTTTTGTCTTGTTTAGTGGAGACTGCTGTTGCTCCCTGAAGTCACCTTACTCGCCAGCTGTGGCAGGTTTTTCATGAGGGAGGCCACAGGGATGTGTGTTGTCGAGCAAAGCACAGTGGCAGGCAGTGGGTTGGAAGGAGCGAGCAGGAAGCCGAGAAGGGAATTTGTGGGCTGCTGTTCTGCTCTTAAGAACCCACATTCAGAGAGGACACAGGCTACTTTAGGGGCTGGGAGAGATGCTCCCAATCCCTTCCTTTCCTCCTGAAAATAGATTAGCACAAATGAAATACCATCTCTCCTGCAGCCTGCACGCCTGGCTTCTTCCCTGTCAGCCAGTTTCTATTCCTAGCCCTCCTCACCAGCTTGGAGTCATCCCCTTTTGACAAACACACCAATCAAGACATTATAAAAATGCTATTTTTATTAGAGCAGACCATCTCCTCCATCAGTGGGCCCCTTATCCTGACCCCAGCCTGATAGCATCCTTTGCCTGCCACCCTCGACGGCACATTGGTGCACGCCCAAGGTTGTGTTTGTCACCAGCTTGGCGCCTGTTCTGAGGGTGTGATTGCAGTCCCACTCCTGAGGCAGACCGAATCCTACACCCAGCTGCTCTCCCCTTCCTACACGGGAAAAGGAAAGTTGCAGCCTTTGAAAAGTTACGTCATCTTTTCTTTGCATGAATTTCAGGCGGGTGTTAACTTTGTGGTATAAAATGCCTTTAGGGTTAGCTCAGGGAACTGGGTCTAGGGTCAACTCCAAGTTCAGATTTTGTGCCATTGTAATTAGAAACTTCGAAATATTTCTCATCAGCATCATCTTCATTGCTAACATTTATCGAGCATGTATTACACATCAGGCAATATTCTAAATATTTTGTGTTTATCAGGTGGATGCTTTTAATCGTCATTCCACTTTTTTTTTTGCCTTTTTTTATTGAGATAGAATTTATGTTACACAAAATTCACCATTTTAAAGTGTACAATTCCAGGACTTCCCTGGCGGTCCGGTGGTTAAGACTCCGCACTTCCACTGCAGGGGGCACAGGTTCAATCCCTGATCGAGGAATTAAGATCCGCATGCCTCATGGCGCAGCAAATAAAAAAAAAAAGGGTACAATTCAGTGATATTCGCAAAGCTATGCAACCATCACCACTATTTAGTTCCAGAACATTTAGATCACCCCATACAGAAACCCTGTACCTGTTAGCAGTCACTCCCAGTTCCTCTTTCCCCCGTACCCTGGCAACCACTAATCTACTGGTACTTTCCGTCTCTGTGGATTTGCCTATTTCGGACCTCTCATATATATGTAGCCTTTTATGTCTGTCTTCTTTCACTTAGCGTAATGCTCTCAGGGTCAGCCGTGTGGACACATGTGCCTGGGCTTCATTCCTTCCTATGACCAGATGATATTCCATTGTAGGGATATGCCACAACCTGTTTATCCATTGTAAACAGGGATATGCCACAAACTGTCATCCATTGATGGACAGTTGGGTTGCTTCCACTTTTTTTTTTTTTTTTTGCGGTACGCGGGCCTCTCACTGTTGCGGCCTCTCCCGTTGCGGAGCACAGGCTGCGGACGCGCAGGCTCAGCGGCCATGGCTCACGGGCCCAGCTGCTCTGCGGCATGTGGGATCTTCCCAGACCGGGACACGAACCCGCGTCCCCTGCATCGGCAGGCGGACTCCCAACCACTGCGCCACCAGGGAAGCCCGGGTTGCTTCCACTTTTGGGGCTATTATGAACAACACCGCTAGGATGGCATCCCAGTTTGACAGCGGAGGAAACTTAGGAACAGGTATCTTTTCCCACTCCAAAGAGCCTGATGGGATTCTTACCCAGGTGCCTGGGTTCACAGCCGAGTCCTGACCACCCAACTTGGCTGTTTAGCTGTCGAACTAAGGCCTGGAAATTGAGGACCTATGTCACACACCTTCATGGCAACCATGTTTCAGAATTAAATATTGGGCCCCGTGGTCTGAGGAATTCATTTTTGGGGGACTTGGGTCTGTCCTGTTTGAATTCAGGAACATTGTGGGAAGTCCTGGCTGAGTCAGGACTGTCCATTCAATTCAGTTTGCGTTTACCAATGGCCTTAGATATAACAAGGTTCAGCCCTGCCCTGGGAGTTCATGGTCAAGTAACTGCCGTTGGTCCCCAGGAAGCAGACTGTGGGATGGAGGTGTGCATGCAGGAGGCTGACTGGGGAGGGCTCTCAGGAACAACACCCGTGAGGATGAGGGAAGCAGGGTTGGACAGAGGGAGGAGCTGAACGGTGATGCCGGCCTTGCTGACCCCACAGGGAGCTGTGGGGATGGGTGACCCTTCAGAGATGTTCCCAGTTGAGGCAAGGAGCCTGGGTCTTTGTACCCTTGTCATTAATCAGTATCAGAGATCCGGTATAACCTGGGGCAAGACAGGCTTCTCTCTGGGAAGGGACACAGCTCCCAGCAGCTGGGATGTGAGTGGGTGATCTGGGCCCGTAGCACAGAGTCCACTATACACACCTAGGCCCATGTCCATGGTGGCTTTCATCAGTGTCCTGACAGGGAACAGTCTGTGAAGATGCTTCAGGAGCACAGCTGAGGGAGGGTGTAACCCAGCCTGGGATGGTGAGCAGGGAGGAAGGGGCATCTTAACTGTGTGATGCACCTTGAACCCCAAACCTATACATTCCAACCGCCAGTCCACGAACTCTGCCTCTTGGGTGCCTCAGAGTAGCCACACGACTGCTCCAAGCCAGACTCAGCCCCGCCCCTCCTCCAGCCTTGACCTCTCCGAGAATGGTACCACCGCCCCTCCTCCAGCCTTGACCTCTCCGAGAATGGTACCACCGCCCCTCCAGTTACCCAGGCCAGAGGCTGCACAGTCATCAATACTTCGTTCTTCCTTGCCTCCTTTTTCCAGCCCATCACCAAGTCCCCCGCCCTCACCTTGGAAGCATGTTCTCCCTGCTTCCTCCATGTGGCTGACACCTCTTGTCCGAACACCCACAGCACCCACTCCCGGCTGCCTCTCACTCCAACCTCCACCCTCTACCCCAGTAACCCCACGTGGCTTCCCATTGGTCTGGGCTTAAGGGAAAAACTCCCTGCTGTGGCCCACATGGTGGTCTTGCCCGCTCAGTCCTGAGTCAACCCCTGCTCCCCTGCCCCCCGGCTCCAGCCCCTCTGTCATTCCTTGTCCCTCTTGATACCGACCAGGGTTCTTGGCCTTCCCCAAGCAATAGAAATTGACTAGAGGCCAGACAAGAAATTCAGGCAAGGCTTTACTGAGGCCCCTGCAGCCGCCGGAAGGAGCAGGAACAAGTAACAGGTCCCCTTACTTGCTCCCCGAAGTGGGGGGGGGGAGCCGGTACCCTATATGGGGTGAGGGTAGGGGTGTGTCCCGGGGTGGGGTCGGAGGCGTGGCTTAGGTGGTCTGCCCACCCCTTAGGTGGTGAGTGCAGGGGGCATGCGCAGTACCCTGCTTTTGCTCCCGGCCCTTCAGAAGTGTCAGTTGGGGCTTTTTTTGGTCTTTCTGTATCTTTTTGTCTATAATTTGCCCCAACTGCACATGCACGCAGTTATTTTTAGTCCCTTATAGTTTCTTTGTAATTTGTAGCTTGAGGAGACATTTGTCCAGGTGCAAGCACTGCAGCACTGCAGCAAAGGGTCCCACATCCCAGCTTGTCTCACTCTTGCTCTCTGCTCCCTCTCACCACGTGGCCTTCACACGTGCGTTCATTTTGCTTAGAGCACACCCCGCTCTGCGCCCGTAAGTTAACTTGTTCGTCCTTCACATCGTGGTTGTTGTCACCCTTCCATGGAGCGTCACCTCACCTCCCTGCCACAGTCGTGTTTCCCATTGAAAACCTCTCAAGGCACCATTGCACCTGCCTCCAGAAATGGCTGACAATGTACTTTGGTGGTGGGGTCGTTTGCTTAAAGTTGGCCTCCCTCCCTAGATGGTCCATTCCCTAAGGCAAGGGAACTTGTCCCCGTGGGGAATAGGAGGTGCTCAGTCAACCTAAAGGGGGGAAGGGGAGACGGAGGGAGGGAGGAAAGGATCACAGCCCCACGTGATCAGGGAGGAGATGGGGGCGAACCGTCTCCTTTACATTCCTGGATCTCCAGGATCTCACACGGCAGAAATCTCGACTAGTGTGTGAGACAACATCAAAATGGGGACCCTGAGCCCCACTGCACCGCCCTAGACTTGAGCAGAACGTTTCACTCCCTTCCTGGCTTTCCCCACCACTCAGCACCTGTCATCGGCGCAAACAGGCCTTGTCCCTCATCGGGCTTTAAGCTGGCTGGAATGTCGGAAGCCAGGGCTCTCCCCTGCGATCAACCAGCATGCTCTGACCACTCTCCACCCCAGCCCCGAGATGAGCTCCCAGGGTCTCCTGGCACTGGGCCTTTGCACACGCTGTTCCCGCCCGGATGCCCTGCCCACCCTGTCCACCTCTGAGCTCCTTAGCGTCGGCACCTGTCCTCTCCTCTGCAGGGCCTGCCCCACCCCGGAGCGATGCCAAGGACCCGTCCTCTCCACCCACCGCCCCTGGCACAGCACCTACTCCATGGCCTCAGAGCAGTGTCTTTGCTGCTCCTCTAATTTCCGTGAGGACGGGGATCTTGTCTTCCTGCCTCCCTCTCTCTCTCTTCCTCTTCATCCCTTCCTTTCCACAAATACGCTGGCCCTGCCCTCATGGGTCTGGCATCCCAGCAGGGGAACCACAAACAAACAAACAGAGATACTTCCAAAGAGGGAAGTACTGCCACGTCGAGGAGGCTGAGAGGGCCGGGGACAGTCAGAAGAGGCCCCAAGAAGGGCGGCACATGCCCATGAACAAGAGGAAGCCATCCAGGCAGGGGGAAGAGCAAGTACCTCAGCCCTGAGGAGGAAGGGGCCTCTCTGAGAAACAGCCTGAAGAGCTATTGGGCTGAGGGGGGTGCAGGAGGTGGGAATGAGGTCAGGAGGGTGGTGGAGCCAGATTACATTCATCTCTGTCTCGGACCCTTAGCGCAGCACCCGACCCATAGGAGAAGCTCAAGGAGTCTTTGTTGAATCAGTGGGGAGGGGCCCTGAGTGCTCCCCTTTTAGGGGGCGGGGGGGCAGCCCTGGAAGGAGAGCGTCTACTCAGGCAGCCCAGCTTGCTGGGCAGGAGGTGATAGGTAAGGTCCTGGGGATGGATGTGCTCTGTGAGAGGTTCATTCCGTTAGAAGGAAAAATTCTCGGATGCAAATCAAGTGGTGGAGGCAGAGATTGGAGGGAAAATTCCACCCAGGCCACCTCTCTCCTCTCATCAGGCCAAGCGACGGGTGCTGTGGGATTGGAGGCTCTGACAGGTAACAGCCGCCCTAAATCAGTTTAGCACCAGTCTGGGAGTTCAAGGGCAGGCGTGCCTTGTTCCCTCCTTAGCAGCCAGAGGCTGTTTACACTACTGGGCTTCCAGTGGGCCCTGCAGGCCTACGTCCCCTCCCAAGCTGTCCTCAGGGTGGACGGTGGGAACAGCCTCAGCCCATGGCAGGTCTGCTCAAAACCCTCCACTAGCCTCCTGGTCACCTCATAGTAAGACCAGAGTCCTCACCATGGCCTCCACCCCCCATCTCAGGGCCTTTGCACTTGCTGTTCCTGCCACCTGGAAACCCCCTTTGTCCAGATTCCCACAGGGGTTCATCTCCTCCACTTCCTTCAGTCTCTGCTCAAAAGTCATTTCACCAGAGGCCTTCTCTGACCCCCTGGCTAAAATAGCACCTCTCTCCCCACTCCCTCTGTTTTTCTCTACCTCCTATTTTCTGTAGCACTGAGCATCATTTGACATACTATATATTTACTTTTTTTTTTTTTTTAATTACTTGTCTCCTCTTGCTAGAATGTGAGCTCCATGATAGTGGAGACTTTGATGTGCCCACTGTGTCCAGAAGAGGTGTTCAATAAATATTGAGTGAACAAATGAATTGGGGAGATGAGGTCAGCGCCTCCCGCCTCCCGGGGTTGTGTGGACGTGGAATTTCGGGCACCGAGCTTCCCAGTGTGTGGTTTGCACACTTGCACAGCACTGCAGGTGGCATGTAAACGTGCTATTTCAGCAGGGCCGTATTTCTGTTTGCCTTCGGTTTATGGCAGGCGATAATGATTTTCCATTTATGGCGTTAATATAAAGTTTCCTTTTTGAAGCAAGCTCATTCAAGATTAAAAAAAGAAAAATCTATATTTGCCAGCCTAAAAGATAGTTTATAATACACATTGCCATCTTACAAGGAAACTTTTCTGAGAATACAAAGAAACGTTAATTATTTTCTAGTGGCTATGTATTGAAAATGATTTTTTAGATAGCTGTGGAAGAAAAACATTTTCATAAAGATACAGCGTACCACGTCCTGGAGACCAGGAGGAAGCCCTAGATTCTGGATGTGCGTCAATATTCTACAAACCTGAAACTAAGTATAAAATCTCAAGGTGTACATTGGTTGCAGTAAATAATGGTGCATAGGGATTTGAGAAATAACCCAAAGTCTTCTTTGGATTATCTACCTGGTATGCGAATAGCATGTGATTTTTATTGGCACATCTACCCAGGGCATGCGACACTCCAACCTTTGCTTCAGTGTTTGTGTTGTTTTGATCCACCTCTAGGAGGCAGTCTCAGCCATTGCTTTAGGTCTCGCAATGTAAGCATACTAAATGCGGAGTATTTATTGTTCTTGTTTTGAGGATGGGAGTACATCTGATATGTCAGCAAAAGCCGCAAAAAACAAACTCAGAACTATACCTTTTCATTCAACTAATATGCATTAAGGACTTAGTATACAGCACCGGGACACAAAGAACAGAATCACTGGGAGAACACTGGGGTGGGTTTTGAAGGAAGAGTAGGAGTTTTGTACTGTGAGATACATTTGGATCGTCGTCTTCTGTGGGCTTAGGGCCATCGTTGAGAATATTCATTAAGGAATTATTTTAATCCTCTACTAAATGCTCCTCTGGCTGTAGGACATGGCAGACTTCAGATTCAGACACCTCTGAGTATTAGTTCTTCCACTGTACCACCGAGAACTCACTCAAGTGTGAGTTACACACACACACACACACACACAATTCAGAGTGGCTTGAGTAAAGAAAGGAATGTATTAGCTCTTGTGACTTAAAAGTCCAAGATAGTGCTGGCTCCACGCGGGGCTGGTTACGGGGGTTGAACACGCTTAAGAAGTTCTACTTTCTATCTGGTCTGTCTCTCTGTGTCCTCAGTTCTGCTCCCTCTATGTTGCTATCACTCTTGGACAAATCTCTTCATGGAACATAGAAGAACAGTCATAATAGTGAACCTAATCAGTTGATTAAAAAATAACTTCTTGGGCTTCCCTGGTGGCGCAGTGGTGGAGAGTCCGCCTGCCGATGCAGGGGACACGGGTTCGTGCTCTGGTCCGGGAGGATCCCACGTGCGGCGGAGCGGCTGGGCCGGTGAGCCATGGCCGCTGAGCCTGCGCGTCCGGAGCCTGTGCTCCGCAACGGGAGAGGCCGCAACAGTGAGAGGCCCGCGTACCCCCCCAAAAAAAATAAATTAACAAAATGACTTCTTCCTTTTGGTGGCCCTTGTAGCTCTCGGCTCACATCAGCTAATAATTCCAGGGGAAGAGGAAGACGGACTTTTCCAGCAGATTCAGCCAATCCCTGGGTTGAGTCTGTTGGCCTGGCTTTGGGCATGTGCCTAGTCCTAAACCAGTCACATGGCCAGGGAAACGGACTAGCCAGAGTAGCCTGGCCTTGAGTGGCCAGGCCTCTGTCATGTGCTCGCCCTTGAAGTGCCAGCAGTGTTATTTCCACCCACACCACATGGACTGAGAGTGGAGGAGAGGTGGTTTCCCAAAGGAAAACCAAGACGATGTAACTAGAAGAAAATGAATAGATGCTAAACCGACAGAAACAACAAATGTCCACTATCTCCACTTGGACATGGCCTTTGGGCAATTCGCTTCAGCTTTCAAAGCCTCAGTCTCCTCCTCTGTAAAATGGGGATAGTGACCCCAGGGCATAGCATTATTGCAGACAGCCACAATAAGCACCACAGAGAGCATCATAAATGGTCATTAAAGCAGCCCAAAGACTGGGCTCCAGTAACCTCGCTTGTCGCTCATAAATCATCCCTCAGTTAAGATGTGGCATTTGGGGGAGGGGGAGGGGCAGGGCAGGTGGAGTAGTCAGTCAGGTGTGCGGAAGTGCTTCAAGAACTCTGTGGTGCCCCCGACACAGTGTGTTCACAGCTCATTATTAGACCATTCCAAGTTATTGTTCTTCTCCGCTGGGACTTGACACCTACAAAGTCAGGTCCTCAATGTCCTCCAGCCCTGGCAACCAGCCCTATGCTCTAAGCTGCTCGTTAATGCAGCTCAGGCTCTGGCACTCGCTAAATCAACCCTGTTTAGGAGAATTCCAATATTCTGGCCTCAGAGGAGTACGTGATCCCTGAAATACAGACTCTGTCGAGTTCCTTTAAGCATAACTGATTCTTGGCGTTTCTCTCCAATTCCATTTCTTTTTCCCCCAGAGGGAATTAATAATATGGCCATTGATAAAATTCTGCACCATCTCTGGGGCCAGCATTAGGGATAAAGATGATAAGGATAACAATAATGGCAGTGGGACTTTGCTTTCGCATCACGTCCAAATTCCTTAAACCTTTTCCCGTACTTAACTCACGCCTCCCCGACACCCATCACTCTAGTCAAACCCAACTTCTGGCCAATCCATGAACGTTTCAGGCTTTTTGAGGCCCCCAAACCTTTGCCTGTGCTGCTCCAGCTGCCTGGAATGCCTTTCTCTTATTGCCCAGCAAACCTTTCAACTTTCAAATCTCAGCTCAGATGTCTCCTTATTTATTCATTTAGGGCCCATTGTGTTCCAGACAATGTCCTAGGGACTTGGAATACACAAGTGATCAAAACAGACGCAGTCCCTGCCTTCATGAAGTTTCCATTCTAGTGCAGGGGATGGCCCAATAAATAAAAGCCTTGATGAATAAGATAAAGTAGAGATAATTAGTGAGCGGTTGGGAGTGTGTACGTGTATGTGTGTGTGTGTGCGCATGTGCGCACACACGCATGCACAGCTTGCAATTTTAAATAGGATGGCTGGGGGGGACCTCCCCGAGAAGGTAAGATCTAAGACAAGCCTTGAGGAGGTGAGGAATCTGGGTATTTACCTGGGGGAAGGAACGGTGGGTCTAAGGCCCTGAGGTGGGCACATGCTGGGTGTTGCGGGTACTGCAGTGATGAGGAGGAGGGTGGAGCAGTGGGAGGAGGTCAGGGACGTGCATGGAGGCCCAGTGGGCAGGGCCTGGTGGCCGCTGGGACCCGTGCAGAGTCCAGAGCAGAGGAGTGACATGATTCAACTTCCCTTTCATCAGGACCCCCGGCTGTAGAAAGGAGAATGGACTGTAGGGGTGAGGGCGGGAGCCGGAGGCCAGTGAAGGGTCCTGAACCAGTGTGGTAGCGGGGAAGTGGGGAGAAGTGGTCAGCTTTTGGATACATGGTATTTTTTGCATGGAGCTGATGGACTGGACGTGGAGTGGGAGAGTGTGAGTGAGTTACGCTTCGAAGATTACTCCCAAGGATTTGGGCCTGGCCGTGCCCTCAGGGGCTTCTCTGTTCCCTCCTTCAGATCCTTGGCCTCACATTTTATACATTTTGCTGTCATCACTTGTCTCTTTTTTTTGGCCTCAGACACCCTGGGTAATCTGATGAAAGTTATGGACTCTCTTCCCAGAATAGTACCCTTGTGCAGTCAGTTGAATCGATGTCCCCAGAGCCCCCTGCGGGCCATCCCCCATATTAGGGACCCCTGGCCAGTGTGTGTTGCTTGACTGGGTACATGAAAGCAGGGGGTGCCATTCACACCGCACACAACAGGAATGGGGGCAGGGTTGTGCAGATCGGCCCCTGGCTGGCGGTTGGGTACTGTCTACAGGCACGTTGGAATCTGAACGCACGCTGGGTCCGTTTTTTGTTAAACCCTCATTGCATAGGTAACAGCCACACAGTAAACACTTGATCAGTGTTTGCTGAAACACAGTGATGATAAACCTGGCGCTTTCTAAGTTTCCCCCACCTTTGTGGGATGCCTTAAATAGGAATTAATGCCTCTGCTTTATAGCCTGAGAAATAAAGCCTCAGCAAAGTGAAATATGCCGTGCTGGGGAGAAGTAGTGTCTGATGTCTGACCAGGGTGAGGGTTAGCCAGGTGGGTACTTGGTCAGCCTTAGCAGTTATCATCACGGAGCTGGATGTTGTTGAAGCTGAGACCCGAACCCAGGACTCCAGGCTCCCCACATGATGGTCCCCTCCTTCCCCAGTTCTGTGCTCCAGGAATTTATAATCCAGCTGGGGAATCAATAAGAAGAAGAAAGAAACGGATCCTAAATTACTTCTACTTTTCTCCTAGTTAATCCTTAGAGCAGCCCTGCCAGGTAGACCTTATTACTATTCCCTTTTTACAGATGAGGAAACTGAGGCTCAGAGAAGGTAAGTAGCAGAGTTCAGGACTCACCTCCAGGTCTCCAAATCCCCAGATAATGAGTGAGCAATAGATATAGTTAAAGGCTTACAGTGTAGCACTTAACTATATATGATTTCATGCTGTATTGTATATAATTTAATACTAATTGCAGGGTTTCAGAATGAGCTGAAGTGAGCGGGGGTGAGAATGGTAGGGGAAGGCTTTGTGGAGAATTGGGGAGCTGAGCTGGGCCTTGGAGAGGATTTGGGTGGAGGCTGGAGGGAAAGGGAATCGAATGATTAAGGCATCAGGATAGCAATGAGCTGGCTGGGAGTGGGGAGGGGCCAGGATAGTACTAGTTAAACAATGGAACTCCATAAATGCAAATGTAACTAACGTTCATTGAGAGCTACCCAAGTGCCAGATACTGTGCTATGTTTTTTTTATTGTTATTGCATCCAACCCACCTTTGACCCTGTGAGGGAAAGACAAATCCAACCAGACAGGTACTGTTGTTACCTCCATTCGATAGATAAGGAAACAAATAGCACTGTTGTGACTTGGAGCCAGGCCTGGACTCCAAAGCTCACATTCTTCACAGCTCAAGTTCAGTGCTGATCTGATTAGAGGTGGGCGTATTGTGAACAGTGGGGAATAAGCTGGGCTGGTCTAGGGCCTTGCTGGCTAAGTGTGGCCCACGGGCATTGCCTGGGAGCTTGTTAGACGTGTGGGCTTGGGACCCTTCCCAGTCCTACGGAAGGAGAACCTGCATTTCAGCACAATCCCCAGGTGATTTGTGTTCACATCAGCATTTGAGAAGCACGGGGCTGGTGAGTAGTTTGGCTGGATATATGCCTGAGCTCTTCAAATCTTTCCTATGACATCTCCCTGCTGGCAGAGGCGAATAAATGTATTCCCTGAGGGTTTGAGGTAGAAGCCCAGGACAGCCCGCCCCACGCTGAGATTCTCTGAAGTCTCATATTTCATCTAAAAATGTCATTGACTATTTCATTACATACCATAATGTATCAGTGGTCATTTTAATATCTCAAAATGGTTATGTAAATTGCCATGGAGTAGGATCCATATTCCGGGGAGATGCATGGGATGGGTTTCCTTGTATCTTAAATGGGGTAATAATAACCACTTCAAAGGCTGCTGCAAAGATCAAAGGAGAATCATGTATATGGAATTGCTGCGTCAACTGTCCGCATCGTACACATGTTGTTGTGGAAGGAACTGAGAATCCTCTCCAGACCCAGTGTCCTGCAACCAACCAGCTGTCCAGAGGGTGGAGGTCACAGTGCTTTTCTCACAGTCAAGGTGAGGCAGGGCTCAGTCCCGAGGAGGACAAGGGAACATCTCTGGGCATCTCAGGAAGCCAGGTAAATAAGAATAGGAACACCTATAGCTAGTTTGTTTAAATTTCTTATGATTTCATAAAATCACCCTTTCTTATTATTCCCCACTTCCTGATTGGCCAGATTAGTTAAGCCGGAAAACCCCAGGAAAATCCAGAGGCTTCAGAGACATCGGGTGAGAGAAGATGGGAGTACAGCATCCTGTCCCCAGGTGACCCAGAGAGAGGGGAGCCTGGGAGGAAAAGTGGGGGTGACAGGGAAAGAGGGAAGCAGATGGCCACAACCTGGAGTCCTATAGGAAAAGGGGAGAGAAGGGGACTGGGCTGTCAGCCCTGGACTAGCAGTGACTCTCTGGCTTCCCCATCCAGGGGACCCATTTCCTTGTATCGGAAGAAGAGAAGACAGAGAGAGAGAGACCCAGAGAGGTGAGATGGACGAGACAGTGACCATCCACGTCCAAGGCCAAGGAGGAAGGGCAGCCAGAGAAGGCGCAGGAGGGAAGGGAGGCTCATTCAGAACCGCAGAAGCTACAGGAGGGGAATTTGGGGACGGATGAGTGGGAACAGCTCCCCATGGCCCGGAGCAGTCGAAAAGGATGAAGTTGGGAAGAGCTATTATATTTGCTTAAGGAGGTTATGAGTCACCCTTGGGGAGAGTTCTGGTAGATTAGTGGGGTTAAGGCCAGATTTTGAGGCGCTAAGAACAGAATGATGGAGATTCTTTTTTTTTCTTCTTCCCATGATAATCGTTAGGATTTTCACACAAATTGTGTTTCTCTTACAAATGTCTTACTTGCCATTTAACACTTAATCTCTGTGACTTGTGACTAGAATGAAGCTGATATTGTCCCTTTAATCCACTCCTTGGCAAAAAGTTAGTTAAGAAACAGAAAATTACAAAGCATTGTTAACAGTATAATCCAACTTTTGTTTAAAAGAATGTGTGTGTGTGTGTATTTATAAATATGAACATATGTATATTGTAAACAAAGAAAAACATCTACAGAAATATGTATCAGATTGTAATGGGGGTTTTACTGGTATATACATGTTGCTTTTAATATGTATAGTTTATTATACATTTATTATCCCTCCATAAAACTGTAACAAATTCTAATAGGGGTTATCTCTAATGGTCAGGTTACGGTATATGACTTATAATTCTTTTGGCTACAAAGGGCAGAAACTCAGCTGAAACTTTAAAGCTATAACTAAGTTGTTCCAGTACTTCTTCAGGCATGGGTGGATCCAGGGGCTCAAATTATGTTATTGGGAATCTCTCCTCTCCATCTCTGGGATCTGCTGTCTTCTTTCTTGACTTCATTCTCAGGCAATTCCAGGCCTGCGTCTCATCACTTTAGCACCCCAGTGGAAAGAGAACAGCTTTTTCCCCAGGAGTATTAGCAAAGTCCCAGGGCTGACTTTCAAGGGCCGTGCTCAGGCTCATCCCTAGACTAGTGAATCGTTGTGGCTGAGGGGAGAACTATGTTGATGGTTGAGACCAAGGCCAAGGTCATGTGACCCAAGAGGAGACCAAAGGAACTTTCATGGGCATCTAAGGAAGCCAGTGAACTGAAAAAAGGGGGCCGAATGGTTCCCCCGAAGAAATTCAGAGTTCTGTGGCCGGAAGAGGAAGCAGGAAACCACAAATGTCTGCTTTAAAGGAGCCTTCACTCTCTGGGTCATATATTTTTTTGGGGGGGGGTCATATATTTTTGTAATGACTGAGTTGTTTATAATAAGCATGCGTTTTTCTTACAATGGCAAGAGAAAGATGAGCTTCCCCTCTTTTTTTTTTTTTTGCAGTACGTGGGCCTCTCACTGTTGTGGCCGCGGTCTTCCCAGACCGGGGCACGAACCCGTGTCCCCTGCATTGGCAGGTGGACTCTCAACCACTGTGCCACCAGGGAAGCCTGAGCTTCCCCTCTTAAACAACTGATCTGGATTCCATCTGGTTGGGACAACTGAGATCACAAAATCATGAGTGTGGAGAAAACAGTAAAGCCCAAGTCTTCTCAGAGTCCTTGATTTTATAGGACATGGGAGGAAAGAACAGTGGCAAGGCTGGGGAATCGACCTTCTCCTTTTCGTAGATTGTTAGTTGTGTATGTTCAAGACCCAGTGGGCCATCAGACAGTCTCTGGGGCTCTGGGTCACCAGGGTGATGCGCCCAGGGAGCTGGGCCTTCGTCAAGGTCAGCCTCTCTGCCTCTCGGCCTCCTGTGTGGTGTGTGCTGTACCCAGGCTTCAGTAAAGCTTCCCTGCATTCTGATATCACACCGCTCTGTTTCTTCATTTCAGGGTTACACTAAGGACATGGTGACGGACTTTGATGAGAAACACGATGAGTATTTAATATTGCTCCAGCAGAGGAACCGGTAAGATGAAGCCGCTCAACGGCTGCCCTTCCTATTAGCCAAATCAAAATCCTATTTAGATATATTAACAGCATGCAGGCTGTCTCACATAGGAATGGGATGCAGTCACCCTCCACTCAGAAGCTTGGAATAATATCTGCCATCCCAGTTCCTATTTCTCCATTCACTGACTTAATTGCATCTTTTGACTGAGCTGTAGCAAACTGTTCGACGCGTCAGAGCCACGTCTCGCTTCCCTGCTCCGGTTCTGGGAGAAGCTGGGTTTGCCATGAAAAGCTAGACTTTGGCAGGGCCTGTGCATTAGTCACCTGAATAGGCCAACCTGTGATCTCACAGGCTTTGAAGGTCCCTGGAAATCTGAGCCTGTAATCATGCCTTGTTGTATAAAGGAGGAGTCCTTTTACACTTGCGTTTGAAGGTGGTTGATGTCATTTAAAGTTCAGTCAGTCCTGATTTTGACTCTGGAGTGCTGGTTCTTGCAAAAGCCTGCAGCCATGCCACGTGTAGTGACTGGGGTCAAGGCTTGTGGTCTGGTTTGAAAGAGAGTGGGTATCGTGTCCTCCATGCCTTTGCAGGGCTGCGCAAGTTCATTTGCAGTTCACTGTGGTTTGTCTTCAGGCCTGGAAGCTTACAGAAAGCTGGGTTTGCAAACTCCGATGCTAGGAGGGGACAGTCAGGGAGTGAAGCTGGCTCAGTGGGGACAGTGGGCACCTGGAACTCTCACGGGCCAAGGGGTCCGTATCCTCCAAGGTGGCCAGAGAAGCTGGAAATCTGGATTTGTGTGGTGAAGTCTCCTGAGTTTTAAAATGTTGGTAATGAATTCAAATCAAAGCACAAAACAAACAGAGGAATTCCGCAGGCCCCCCAGACAGATCTGCAGGAGGGGGAAGGACAGGGGCACTAATGTGGGGCTTTGTGTTGTGCGCTGGGCTTGGGGTCCTGTAGGTAAGAGAGTCTGCGGGTTGTTATTCTGAATGTGAATTCAGCCTTGTGTGATGGGCTGGATTCCCGGTGCTTGTCAACTGGGGCCCCGGTGGCATGTCGCATGGGGCAAGTTTTTATGGTGCGGGAGTTTCCCATGTGTTGTAGGAGTTTAGCATCCCTGCCTACCCACCCCTTTACTTAATTCCACTAAGACCCCCAGTATCTATGACAACAATACCTGCCCGCATTCCAGATGCCTCCTTGCAAGGTGGTCCCACCCCCCATAGAGAACTTCTGAATAGATCAACTCTCCAGGACCAGCCAGAAATGCCAGGCAACATCCCATGTGCCCAGCTGCTCTGCACTCATCTCTCTCCACCCCAGGGGCAGCCTCAAACCCAGGCTTGTGCTGATTAGACCCATGTGGGTTTTTATCATCATTAATGCCAGGAACAGAATGTTTTTATTCAGTTTCTGGCAGGCTGGATGGTGCCACTGAACACCTGGGCGCGATCATTGAATCATATACACGTGACTTGTCTAGGAGGAGAGTGTCATAGTTCTTTTTTTTTTTTTTTTGCGGTACGCGGGCCTCCCACTGCCGTGGCCCCTCCCGCTGCGGAGCACAGGCTCCAGACACGCAGGCCCGGCGGCCATGGCTCACCCGCCCAGCTGCTCCGCGGCACGTGGGATCCCCCCGGACCGGGGCACGAACCCATGTCCCCCTGCATCGGCAGGCGGACTCTCGACCACCGCGCCACCAGGGAAGCCCCTGTCATAGTTCTTTATGAGCAAATTGCTTCTCATTAATCGAGAGATCAATACGTGCGTGATCAAAGGGCACAGACCAATAGCATAGCTGAACAGATCCAGAGATGAGGTTGCAGCACAAAGGCCATTAAAAAATATGTCAACATGGAGCTGCCATAAAATTTGGGGGATGTGTTGTCACCAAGAGAGAGCTGGCTTGATGACAGGAAATTAGAAAGTAGAGCTAGAACGCCTCCAAATGGAGACCTGAAGAGTGGGAGTGCCCCTGAGCTGTCATCAGATGAAGCCTGAAAAGGCACCTTTGCTGGAATGCCAGTTGTGGGGCAGCCACCTCAACCCCATCGGTACAGTTATTGCACCCATTTTACAGATAAGGAAGCAGAGACCAGGACAGCAAGCAATTTGCCCATGGTCATGCAGCCAGGAAGTGGTGGAGCTGGGCCATACTTTCTTATTTATGTTTTGTTTGACATTGTCATCAATAATCAAAAGGAGAGAAACCTGCCAGGGTTGCCAATGGCTCTAAGTTCACTACGGAAGAGTTTTGTGGGAATAAACTGAAACTGACTTGGAAATGTAGTTACAAGACTGGGTAGAAAACCAGCCTCTGAACTTTATAATGGGCATAGAGGAAGGTGAAAACCCAGGCTGCTTATCTGCGTTGCCTTGTGACCCAAGAAGGGGGTGTGCAATCACTGGGCTGAGTTCTTAGACATCTGCCCAGAACACAGCTGCCCACAAGATGCTGGTGACATTATTCTTCTATTCATTCAGCAGGATTCCATTGAGTACCTTCTCAGTGCCTAGCATTACCACTGGTATGAAGGAGAACATTGCAATGAGGGAGACACAGACTGTATTAGTTAGCGCTCCTTTGCTTGAAGGGACAGGAACCCAAGGTAAATGACTTTAAACAACGAAATGTACTGACTTGTGAAATTAACAAATCCAGGATGATACACTGGCTTCAGGCATAGTTGGATCCAGGCACTCAAACTGGGTCACTGAAATCAGTCACTCTCCATCTCTCAGTTCTGTTTTCTCATGTTGGAATCATCTCAGGCAGGTACTTCCCTCACGGAGGTCAAGGCAGCCACTGGAAGCCCCACACTTACATCCCACCTCGAGGGGAAGAGAACACATCTTTCCTAATAGTTCCAGCAAAAGCGCTGAGGAGGGCCCCCGTAGGTCTGGCTGGGGCCCCGTTCCCATCCCTGAGCCAATCGCCGCCCTGTGCCTGGTGGGGGTGGCAGGGTCTGCCTGGCCACTCCTGGATCACCCCATTAACTTGGGCGATGGTGTGAGTCTCACCCAAACCATGAGGAGTAAGAGGAGGAGGGGAGCAGTTCCCAAGGGGAACCTGAGGGGCTGTGTTTGGAAGATGGGGGAGAGTTGCTGGACAGGCAAAAAGAACAGGTGCCCACCACACAGCCCTGGCCCTCAAGGAACTCCCCAGGCAGCGGCAAGTGAGCACAAGGCCACCTGTGACTATGCCGGAAGCGCAGAAAGTGGTCATGTGCTCCAGGAGAGGACCGGGGAGAGTGGAGAAGGTGTGGCCGCCCTGTTTCACCCCGTACAGCCCTCGCCCAGAGGGTGCTTAGTGATTCTAATCACTCAGCTTCAGGAAAGATGTAATCATGGCCTACGGGACTCATGAAAACGCAACCAGAATCATCAAAGGGCTGAGATATGAGGAACAGTTAAGGGCTAACGGCCAAGAGGGGCTGTAATATACGCACTAGATGTGGCAGATCTAAGATCTAAGAATCCAGCAATGGTATTTGCTTTTTTTTTTTGTGGTACGCGGGCCTCTCACTGCTGTGGCTTCTCCCGTTGCAGAGCACAGGCTCCGAACGCGCAGGCTCAGTGGCCATGGCTCACGGGCCCAGCCGCGCCGCGGCCTGTGGGATCTTCCTGGACCGGGGCACGAACCCGTGTCCCCTGCATTGGCAGGAGGACCCTAAACCACTGCGCCACCAGGGAAGCCCAGTATTTGCTTTTTGAAAAAGGTTGTTTGAGGGAAATTTATAGGAAAACGTACCCATATGAGAGGTGAACCCACTGCCCCAAGAGGAGATTCAGGCAGAAAGAAGAAAGGGGAGAACCAGCACCCAGGGCGGGCCTTGCACAGGCCCGTCTCTGAGCTGGAGATTCATCTGGTATCCCCTTCCATCCTCATGAGCCACAGGCATCCTTGGTCTCATTTTACAGAAGAGGAAACAGGCCCCGGGAGGTGTAGGGAATTGCCCAAGGTCACGAAAGCTGGGAAATGGCAGAGCCTCCAGTACGGAGCTCTGTCCTCCACCCACATGGGTGGGGGTGGTGACATCCTAGAAGACAAATTACAGAGCCTGTGGGCCCCCAGGTTCTGGGAGGAATGGCAGGCTCTTTGCCCCACTGCCTTCCTCCTCTGCATCCTTCAAGGCTGCACTGAAATGACACCACCTCCAAGAAGCCCCCACCTGGGAGCCACTGCTTCTCCTCTGAACTCTCCTTGCTTGGAGCCCCTGCGGCATGATGCCTGGTGAGGAGACAAGCAATGGCACAATGATGTGGCTGGGAGACGGGCTCTGGAGCCTCATGGACTGGAATTTAAATCCTGGCTGCTTCCTCGGCTCTCTGACCTTGGGCAAATTCATCTATGAAACAGATCGATGGTAGGAACTTAATCCCTGGGCCAGTGAAGGATTAAGCAGGACGAGATGCTTGGAGGTCCACAGTAAGCCCACCCATCCAAGTATGCTTTCTCCATCATCATCATCATCATCATCATTGTCATCACCATCATTTTAATGATAAACATGCCTTCTCAAATGATGTCCAGATAATCCTTGAATGCCTGACCCTTAGAGAACCCCTCAGTTGATCCTGGGGGTGAATGAGGTCCAGAGGAGGCACGTGGCCAGCCCATAGTCACACAGTAACTGTGGCGCTTAGAGACCGAGATGGTTCAGTCATAAACCCGGTCACAGTTAGGCCCGTGAGCAACACGCCACCTGCCCTTTGAGCTCAGCTACGTCCTCTCACCACCTGGACCCCTGCTTGTGCCCTGACCGCCCAGCTGTCAAGCATCTCACATCCCCCCCCACCCCCCGTCACAGTCCCTCACATGACACCCTGTGCTCTAACTCACAGTGCCTCCACTTCCTCTTCTGAACAGAAGAGCTCTCTGTACAAGTGACCCCAAAGGTCATTACGAGATAAGCGGAAACGATGCCTGTGACGTGGTTAGATACACGGTGGCTGTCTTAGGGTGCGCGTCCATGCCTTCCCTTTCCTGCTAGACCTTGAGTTCCAGAAATATTGAGAGTATTCCTCACCGTTCCTCACACTCATCACGGACCCCACACCCAGGGGGCAGGAAGGGAGAATAAACAGGCACACAGATACTATTCCATAGCACGAGGCAGGGAGACACGTGCTGTGAAACAAACAGAATCTGTAAGGGAATAGAGAGTGACAGGGCAGCGGGTGGCTGGGGGCTCCATCTCCGGAAGGGCAGGGACTTAATCTGATTTTTCTGAATCCCTGACACTAAGGGCAGCTTTTTATGCAAAGTAAGCTATCCGTTAAAAAACACCCACTTTTCTTTGATGCCACATGTGTACTGCTGATGTGCTCAGCTGCAGCAGGGAGTTCCTTTAGTGATTCCTTTCACAGTCTGAATAATTATCTCCTCATTTATCAGTTTCATGAATCCACATTTTCATAAATCACCCTGCTTAAAGAGAGACCTGTGTGGAGCGCCAGCCGCAGAGCCTGGATAACGGGATGCCACCGTGACCATTAAGGTAGCATCAGGAGACAGGGTGGTCTCCGGAAGGCAGTTGAGGCAGGCACTCCCTGGCTAGATGGTCAGATTTTCCTCGTGCCGCCCCTCCCTGGGCTCCCTGTTCTCCCTCCCCGGGGACTGCTGGTACCCACCGTGCCCTTTGATTGTTTGCTCCAGAGAATGCAGCTACTGCCGTGTTTGGAAATTGTCTCTTAGTTACTTGTGTTTTCCTTCTGTTTTATGCTGTTGCCCAACAATCAGGCATCTCCCAGGCTTCCGAAGCTGGCAAGAGATAAGCAGTCTGTAATAAACGTTCCTGCCACGATTGGCAAGATGGATGTATCAATCATTAAAGAAACATTTAAAAAGCAAACAAAGAAATCACCAGTAATACCACCACCCTCCCTCAACAGCTGATTTGATTTTCACATTTATCACCCTGCACTATGGGTCCACAAACACACTTTTTTCCAACTTTGCACTTATCACATATATACCATTTTTATCCTTCCTTTTTCACCCCCCCACTGAACAGATCACAAATAATCCCCTATGTTTTGACAGACTCTTCGTAATTTTAACAGCTGCATGAGATCCCGGCTTCCACTTCCCTAGTGTTGGACATTCGAGTTGCTTTCATGGTTTTGTTATGACTGAATGCTGACCATTGTTCCTGATCAGAAACAATTTGCTTACTGGGCAAAGACCAAGCATATGGCATTTTCTCTATTTTCATATTACTTCTGAGAAGGTCTTCTGAGTTTCCAGCAATGTCTAAGTTTGCCAGTTTCAGCTTGCTAGCTTTATAAGTCACCTTTGTTGTGGTGAAGACTCTGGGGCCACATGGCTTCAGTTTGCATCCTAGCCCTGATACCATACTAGCTGTGTGACCTTAGGCAAGTTACTTAACCTCTCTGTGCTCCAGTTTCTTTATTCAATGAGGTTAAGAAAAGTAATTACCCCACAGGGTTGTTGTAAAGATTAAAGTCTTAATACAGTCAGTCCTTATTAGTCACAGATTCCATATTTGCAAATTTACCCACTCACTAAAATTTATTTGTAACCTCCAGATCAATACTTGCAATGCTTTTGTGGTCACTCAAAGGCACATGCAGATGGCAAAAAAATTTTAGTTGCCCAGCACGCACGTTCCCAGCTAAGGTAGAACAAGGGAACACTCTGCCTTCTTGTTTCAGATCTTACAATGTAAAGTGTCCTTTTCACGTTTTACTTAGTGCTGTTGTAACCGAAAGTGGGGTCCAGCTGCTCACCACCCAAAAGCCAATAAAGAGTCCAGGTTGATGGAAAGGAAAGTTTGCTTTATTTCAGACGCCGGCAACCAGAGGGGAGGGTGGACTTCTGACCAAAGGCCAACTCCCCCCGCACTGACAGTCAGTGGGCAAGAGCTTTTATAGACAAAGGAAGGGGGCTACAGGCAGAAACAGAACAGTCAACTCTTGACAGTCATCTTGAAGTTGGTCCTGCGGTGGTCTGACCAGCATCATTTGATTGTTTTAAGTACAGTTAATCTTCAGTTCCAGGGTCGGTTTGTTCCCATTTCCTTGAGGCCAGTTCTTGGAATTGGGGGAGCTTATGTCATGGCTACAGTCCTGTCATCATGTAGTTAACTTCTTCCACCTGGTGGGGCTTTCAGTATCTACAAGACAGCTCAGTGGATATGGCTCAGAATATTACCTATAGCCCTTGAGAAGGAACTAAAGGTCTTGTTGGACTGTTTTCCTTTGTTTCTGCATTTTCTCACTTCTCTGATGAAATTTATTCTTTGGCTAAAGTTTTTCCACAGACAAAAGGCAGGCTGAGGACCTGGGGGCATAGACCATAGGGTCCTGCTCCGTTTCACCGTGTTTTTTATATTTTTGTGCTTTTCATTGATGACTTTGCTGTTTAAACTGGCCCCCCTGGCACAGAGGTAAAATGGTGTCTCGCATTTATTTCTAAGCCCAAGAAGGCTATGATGTCCCTTACGGAGAAAGTACACGTGTTACATAAGCTTCCTTCACTCATGAGTTGAAGTGCTGCTGGCATGAGTTCAGTGTTACTGTATTAAGTACATATTAAATAAGGCGCCTTCAAACAGAAACACACATAAAGCAAGGTTTTGTATTGATCGGCTGATGAAAATGTTGTGACCAGAGGCTCACAGGAACCAAATCCTGTATTTTCCCCTAGGAACAGTGGTTCAGTATTCACTAATTCAGTGTTTGCGGCAACTTTATGGAACATAACTATTGTGAATAATGAGAACTGACTATATGCAAAGCATCTAGAACAGGGTTTGGCCTTCTACCCTTTATGTGATTACCATTACTATTATTTTTTTTAATTTACATTTTGCTAATTTGGTGGGAACTTACTTAATCACTGAAGAGGATGCACATTTGTTGCCATGATGGTTGGTTGGTTGTATTTCTTCTTGTGCGGAAATAACTCTGGTTTGTGCGGGGTGCCTAAAAGTGTCTGTAAAGGCGCTGAAGGGTTTGGCGTCACACGGGAGCAATTCTGAAGAGGACACTGCATACCGTTTACGGCAGTGAACATCAGGACTGGGGAGAAAAGGACCAAACCAGGGTGCGAGTTCGGGCTTTAGAGAAAGCTGAACAACGGACCCGGCCGTGCTCACGCCAAAACCCTTTTAGCCAAAGGGTGTGATCATCACATCATTAATCTTGAGCAAAGCCTGCACTGGTGTATTTTTAAACTGCATCAGAATATAAAATAATGACATTTGGGGTATGGGGGGGGGAGTGTTTGAGAACACATTTATTTCCTGAAGCCAAAAATCAGCCCACCTGGCCTGATGACGGCCGTTTCCTGATGTGTGTATGTGTTCCGTGCAATCTCTCTCACAAAGGCTTAGACCGCGTTTTGTTACACGTGGAACAAAGGGCTGCTATCCACGCAAAGTTGAGATGCGCGAAATTGGGATCATCCCTGGAGATCCGGGCTGTGTGTAGCAGCGTGCACATGAGCCTGTTTTGTCTCAGCCACCTTGGGGGCGAGGCCGGGTGCCCAAGGTTTTGCTAACGTATGTCTGAGCCTCAGAATGAAAAGCAGAAACACCCCTGCAGGGTCCGGAACAGCCTCCCCGTCGCTGCTCCTGCGTGTGTGTAATGGGCCTCTCAGGGCTGTTTATGGATGAACAGCTGGGCACCGGCCACCCGGCCTCGGATTAGAGACGCTTGGCTGTCAGAGCAGCAGGTCCCTCCCCGCATGGGGGTGGGCGGTGGCCCAGGCTCCCAAAATGAGAAGCCAGCAATCGTTTCTCTTCCAGGATATTAAAGCATTTGAAAGCCAAGGACCCCATGCAGTTGAGGCTGGAGCACCTGGAACACGGGTTCTCTGTCTACGTCAACGGGGCCAATTCTGAACTGAAGACATCCCCTCGGAAAGCCATCCACTCCAGCTTCTCCAGAAGTGCCTCCCACGCCGAGGGGACTCACGGTGAGCACAGGCCAGCAACAGCTCTGCAGACAAATTAGGGGCAGTGGAGCCACACCCCATGCACAGAAACTAGTTAACCTATACAAGTTAACTCTACCCACTTGGCCAGAAAGAAAGAACATGAAAGTGAGAGAGAGAGAGAGAGAGAGAGAGAGAGAGAAATCCTTTTCCACTTCTTTTTAAACTAGTCTCGGCCTCCACCCCCCCAGGGCAAAGGTGGCCAGAGCAGTCAATTCCTGGCATTTACATTTCCTAGGTCTCATGTGCCAGTCGTTTAAGGAAATGTCAAGGATAATTTTGATTATACATGATTTTCACTCACTATGTCTTAACTTTAGTACCTAACCCCGGTGATAATTGATTCCACTGTTCATGTCTGAATTTAGTTAATACATACTCTGCAGACTTTAAGCGGATTTCAGGTGTCCTATAATAAAAGACACATGAAATAAAATCTGGGAAGTGGCCTAGGAGGCACCCGACCCAGTGGCTGGCCCCATATAGGCACCGAAAATGATTTGGTGGTGGTTGAATGAATGAAATGGCAGTGCATAGTAGTCAGATACCAGTTTGGCTGTGTTGCTTTGGGGAAACCATTTTTATCTCTCTGCGACTTTGTTTTCTCATCCTTAAAATGGGGCTAATGAATGCCAGAGTGCCCTTCAAGGCGGGTCACTTTGTCTAAGAGGACGGTGTGCTGCTGGGTTACAAGAAGAGGATTTGGAACAAGGCAGGGTTGGGTTCAAACCCTGTTCTGCCACTTTCTAGCTTTGAGACCTCTGGCAATTGGGTCCTCTCTGACCCTCAGTTTCCTCTTCTGTAAAATGGGAGTAATTATGCCCACCTTACAGGCTTCCCAGGAGGATTAAACAACATAAGAAGTGTAAAGTGTCCAGCACACGATAATCTTGACTTGTGTTCTAATTCATTGCCTCACAGGTATGGTAAGATCCCAAGCTATTAATAGACAGTAAAAGTCAATACAACAACAAGGGGATAAAAGGAGAAAGTGGTGTCTTCAAATCTTCCCCTAGGAGAGCCACTGCATTTCTGCTTAGAGTTTAGCATGAGTTTCCTAGCCCCCAGGGCAAAGAGGGAAATGGGATGGACTCTCCTAGCTTTCATGGGGGAAGAGTCTGGCTGACCTGCTAGTTAGGAGAAGCCGGCCTTTCCTGGTCCAGGTTTCAGGGAGGTGCAGATAACAGGAATCTCTGTACTTGGGTGCCCAGCAGTATATTTACTCATTCAACGTATCTCTCTCCCCTCACCCCTCTTTTATACTAATGCTGGTCTGTTGTGCGCCCTGTCCTATGTACCCTGCTTCTGTATCTTAGAGATTGTTCCTTTTGTACATAGACCTGCCCAATTCAGGAACATACCTACTGTTTCATAGCACAGAGGTGCTGTGACTGATACCCCATCCCTTTTTGTTGGGCATTTAGCTTGTTTCCTGATGCCTTTTGGCTACAAACAGTGCTACAAAAGTGTATTGCTTCACATACAAGACTCTGGGCACCCTGACGGGCATTGTAGATGTAAGTTACAAAACCACCATCAGTGTGGGCTCGTCTCCGGGGCCTCACCAAGTCTCTTTCCCTCATCTCTGGTGCAGATTGCGGACGAAAAACCCTGTTTCGAGAAGCTGAAGAAACTTTAAGACGCAATTCACGGACGGCCCCCAGCAAAGTCCAGCGCCGAGGATGGTACCAGGTGTGGAAACCCTGGGCAGAGGCAAGGCGGTGGCCCCAGCTCACACTTTAGAATAAGCAGCAGGGTTATTGTGAGAATAGAAACATAATCAGGGCATTTGGAATCCCCACGGGCAGGGGTTGGGTCTGGCTGGGCACTGCCATGGTGCCTTCTCTGCCTGTGGCACTGGCCTCTGGAGAGCAAAGGAGCCCTGGGGACCCTCCAGCCCACTCTGTGGCATGATCCTCCCTTCTGGCTGGGGCCACCCCAGCCCCAGTCCGGAGCATCACAGGTCAGACTCACAGCCCTGTCATGATTATGTATTCGTACAGCTGTTTTGTACTGAGCACCTGTGATGTGCCAGGCATGGTCTTAGATGCCATGGATGCGGTGGGTGGATAAGACAAAACCCCTGCCCCACAGACCTGAGATGCTCTTCGGATTGCTGCCGATGCTGCTGACCTGGCAGCTTGCCAGTACCAAGCTGGCAAGTCAGTACCAGGCGTGAGCTAAGCTCCCACGTGACTCCCCTCCTTTACCCTCACAGCAGACCTCTAGGATAAATTCCAAAGTCCCTCCTCTTTTCATGATGCTGAGGACACGAGAGCTCAGAAAAGTTAAGTGAGCTTTCCAAGGTCAACCACTCGGAAGTGGCAGAGTCAAGACTCAAATCTAGATCTGTGGCTCCAGGCTCGGTGTCCTTGCTCATATAGTCCTGACACCTCCCCGCAGTTACTCAGCCTTACTTGGGACCAGTGGGACCCCCACTGCACATTCGCATCACCTGGGATTCTCACTTGGTCTGAGATGAGGCTTAAGCAACATATACATACGTATAAGTATATGTATATGTATATATATATATATATATGTATATCTCTGTGTGTGTGTGTGTGTGTGTGTGTGTGTGCGCGTGTGTGCGTGTGTATGTTCATCCTTTGTAATGGGATTGGGAAGTACTGCTTTATAACATTTCACACTGCCCATACGTATGGGTCTATGGTAAATACTTTCCTACGCTTTATCCGCCATCTTTGCAATAACCCTGGAGGTACGTAAGTATCCTCATTGTGCCACTGAAGAAACTGAGGCCCAGAGAGCAGAGAGGTAATAAGGGGACTTGCTCCCATAGATGCTAAGGGAGGACGTAGGCTGAGGTTTGCACCCTGGACCTGTGACTCCAAACCCAGTGGTCCTCCCTTCTCTGCAGGGACGTCTGTGGGTCTCTGATGCAATGGGGAGGGGCGTTCCTGCCAGCTAACTCCCAAGCCTCATCTGGATGCTGATGAGCAAGGCCTTCAGGGCACACAGCCTGGAGGCTTCCCTTTGTCCCCAGCAATGAATGTTAATTTCCCAATAATGAGGCCTTTCTCCACTTGGCACTTCAGAGAGTTCTCCTGGCTGTTTTGAGTGCCTTCTATTATCAGGAGCCATATTTGCATCTTAGACTGTGACTTAATGGCTGACCCCAGAGTCTGTGCAATTTAAAGACTTGGCCTAAGATTAATTAGCATCCCTCCGCAGTCTCTCCCTGTGCTCCCACACTTCACAGGGCCTAATCATGGCTAATTTCCTGGCTTTCTGATGCCATGAAGGCTGTAATTGGCCTTCTGTACCGCATCCGTCAGGGGTCAGTCAGTGCTAACAACAGAGACCTCTCAGGCTATTTGAAGCATAAATGAATGGAAGGCAGGGAATTGGGTGCTTGCATCCAGCGAGAGGATGGGCTCTGAGCCAGGCCTCCAGGAATGGTACCCAGCATCCTAACGCGGACCTACCAGGAAAGCTGCTACCTAGGACACAGGAGGGAAGGTGGGGATCAGCCTCAGGAATGTGTCACCTGAGCTGTGATCCAGGAATCAGGAAGCCAGTGCCACAACCATTGGCCTCAGAGTGATGCTGTGTCTGCTAGAGCGACACTTTGAAGAAAGACCTTGCTCACAGCTCATCCAGCCAGGGTGGGACATGGATGAAAACACTCATGGCCTCTGCCACATGCTTAGCACAGAAACAGCCAGCGTGTGTCCCCTCCTTCCCACCTCACTTCCTTCTGCTGTCCCTGCCTTCCATGAGGCCATCTGATCTGCTGCATCCATGTCAAATCCAGACCCCAGCTGGGAGGGAGGTTGGGAAATGCACTGTCTGGCTTTCCAGCCTCTACTGAGCTGAGAGGCACCCTTGGAGGAGAGCGGAGTGGGTGCTGGGGGGCCACCCCCCCACCTTCGCGTCGACTCTGTTCTACCCACACACAGTCCTTTGGGGACCAGCCCTCAGAGTGAGACAAACCCGGGAACCTTCAGAAGTGGTGGTGAGTGGACTGGGAGCCATATGATGAGAGAAGCCATCCATTAAGTTAGCGGACAGGTATTACCGCGGGCCAGGCACTCTGCAAGGCTCGGGGGTTAAAAAACAAAAATCAGGAGGGCTTCCCTGGTGGCGCAGTGGTTGGGAGTCCGCCTGCCGATGCAGGGAACACGGGTTCGTGCCCCGGTCCGGGAAGATCCCACATGCCGCAGAGCAGCTGGGCCCGTGGGCCATGGCCGCTGAGCCTGCGCGTCCGGAGCCTGTGCTCCGCAACGGGAGAGGCCACAACAGTGAGAGGCCCACGTACCGCAAAACAAAACACAAAAATCAGGCTCAGTTCCTGCCCTGGAAGAACCGACTGTGAAGACATGGCCACTGCTTATCCTGGGGGAAAGGTGCAACAGCTGTTCTCCAACATACGGAGGGCTAGCCCGGTAGACTCTGAAAGTTAACAGCTTGAAGCCTGTGGGCTGAACTGGCCCCCCAGATAATGGTTTTTGGACTTACACAGTTTAAAAAGACTTAATCACTTGGTAACATTTAAATTCAAAATATTTTACACATTGTTTTAAAAGTTCGATTCCTCCTTGCCTAGGGAAATGGGAAGATCTGGCCCCCGTGCTGGGCCGCCGCCCAGAAGGCTGCCACCCGAGTGGCGGTTCCCAGTTTAGACAGCGAACAGCCCTGTTTGCCGTGGTCCCCACCACTCCCTTTAGAGCCCCAGCGCCGAGGCCGAGTGGTAGTTGCAGTTTGTCATCGTGCTCTGGCTGCTGCTCCTCTTATCCCCAGCAGCCTCCCCCTTTGCCATTCCCCACCTGGCTCACTGGGGCGTTTGAACCTGGGCCCCTGGAGAGTAGAAGGGAATGGGCTTTGGAGTCAGACAAACAGCTTACTAGCTGTGTGCCCCGGAGCCAGCCACGTGGCCTCTCCGAGCTTCGCGCTCAGCATCCGTAAAGCCTCCCAGGGCTGCTGGGAAGGAATGTGTGTATCGTATGTGTCACGGGCGGTCCGTCAGCAGGGGCTGTCGGCTCCCTCAGGTAGGAGCACCTGGAGGCAGGTGACAGACAAGTCCAGATGGTTAAGAGCACAGACTCAGGAACCCAGCGGCCTGGGTTCAAAGCCTCAGCTCTACCAGTTGCTGGCTGTACGGCCCTGGATAAGTGGCTTGTCTTCTCATCTGTAAGTGGGGCTGGTAATGGTACCCTCCTCAGCGGGTAGTTGCTGAGGGCTGAGTGAGCGAACCAGTGTTTGTAGAACGCACCAACTGGTGCCTGGCACAGAGGAAGCCGACAGTAAACGGTAGTGATGGTTGTAATCAGCTGAGAGGCATGCAGATGCCGAGGGCGGCTCTGCACTCCAGAGGCTTCCTTCACTCGTTCAGTCCTTCATTCATTCCGGGACCATCTACTGGACACTTGCAGGTGCTGGGGTCAGAGCAGTAAGTGAGGCAGGCTAGGCCAGCTATGGCGTGCGGGTCGGGGCTCTAGAAGACCCCAGAAAGGAGCTTGCGTTTCATTACACGTGAGGACTCCCCTGGAGGGTTTTCAGCAGGAGACTTGTGTGTTGGGTTCCTGTTTTGGATACATCCGCAGCGTTTGCACGGGAGGACCAGGTGGGGGCTGTGAAGCAGGGCTCCCGGTAAGCCTAACGGGCCCTTTCTCTCTCCCTACCTTCCCCAGCCCCACCCTTGCACCTGCTCCCTTCCCCCAGCTTCCCCTTCTCATTTCAGCTTTCTCCAGGTCACAGTTTTTATCTCCCTCAGTATTCGTTTGTTGAAATTTTCCAAGAGAGAGACCTTCTGAGTCTCTCAGCTCGTCTTTGTTACTCAGGTCACGGCCTGGCCTGCCGGTCAGCCTGACGAGGCGCCCGCTCAGGCCTCAGTCGGCCGGGACTGGAGGTGGGGACCAGGTCAGACGACTCAAAGCCTGCCTGCCCTAGAGCTGTCCCCTGAGCAGGGGCTGGGTCCCCACCTTCTCGCCGAGGAGGCTGTAGGCAGGACAGTAAATAGACTCGATTTGCCAGCTGCACTGTTACTGTCAAGAGGAGGAGGGAACGGATGGGCTTCCTCTGGCCCCAAGAAGTGGAGTAAAGCAGAAAATTTCTCCATGGTGGAAAGTACATGGAGACAGATTTGGGGGTGCGAAGGATAGACAGGAAGGCGGTCTCTCTATCTCCATCCTTTTGGATGGGTACCACTGCCCTTGGAGGCGGCCAAGGTCAGGCAGAGTGGCCGAGGCAGTAGAATCTCCAGTGGCCACTGGTGGCCAGTTCTCAAAAGCCACCCCATCAGGAGAGGGACCATAGCCCTGACCCAGTCCTCTTGTGTGCTGTGCCCAGCAGGAGGGACAGGTGGGGCCGCACAGTCACTGGGTGTGTTCACACAGGCCGCGGCCGGGTCAGCCGGGGACACAGCGGTCACAGCCAGCCCCCAGCCAGCACCACTTTCTCCCTGTTGCATCCCCGCCCCCTCCGACTTGTCACCTTGCCCGTTTCTCTGAGCGGCCCCCTAAACTCTCTTGAGTCCCACGTAACCTTTCCACTGACCAAGCCCGATGCCTCTTCCGGTAGAATAGAGTTGCCAGCTTAGGGTCTTGCCCACCAACTAGGAAGCGCTTTTGGGTGGAGCTGCCCTGATGGAAGGGGCTGCCGCAGGTGCACGGGCCTGAGGATACCTGGGCCAGAAGGTCAGAGAGTCATCCAAATGCTGGGCGAGATGCTGACCGCTCCACCCGTAAAACCCTTCCCTGACTCTCCAGTGCTGGGGGAGCCAGGGAGGCAGTTGGCGACGCTGGGCTGGGCTTCCGAGCGGCCGCCTGCGCTGTGGATCGGGCTGGTGGTGATAAATGGCTCTTGTTGGTGCTGTCCTTTTTTCCCCCACTGCTTCTCGGCCTTAGATCTCTCCTGCTGCTACCAGTGGATGAAGATTTATGGCTTCCTCAGACTTGTAATACTTGGGTGGACAGAGGCCTAATCAACAGAGCCGTCGTTTACCAAAATGCTGTCAGAGTTGATGAACGTCATCGGCTCTTAGCATTAAATTGGTAGTGAAGGGATTGGCCTTCCAGCGATTTACTGTGGGGTGGGCTTTCCTTAAAGGCCTGGAAAGCAAGTTCATTGCAGTTATTAAAGCAAAGGCTTTGTCCTCGCTCTGCTGCCATATCCGCTTTCCTGTTGGGGGCCAGGCAGCTTAAACACCTCCAGGAAAGCTCGTGAATGAAAATGTGAAGCGTGTGGGGCCCTTCCCTTTGTTTTCTTCTTTTTTCTGAGTTTTGAAAACCCCTGCAGTGAGGACCATAAATGAAACAACCCATAAAGCATCAGGCTTCACAGTGACCTTGCTTGACACAGACTGTCAGCACGCGAATGCTGTTATTTGTAAGAGATCAGACAGATCCGGGAAGAACATCTCAAATAAGGTCGATTTATTCCCCACCCCAACCCAAAGCTGGCTCTGTCAGTATCTTCAGAGCTCTCCCACCTCTAGAGGGAGCCGTTTACATACTGCACAACCTGTGCAACCATCCAGGGCACCCCCAGGCTTGCTCTTTTTTTCTAACTGATAATAAGCGTTAATGCAGACCTCTTAGAATACTTTGCTAAGAGGGGTGGCAATACACACAAAAAACTCTGAGCACGAGACTGGGCTGAGTGTGGCTGAGGACAGAACAAGCTGGCCTTGGGCTGGCAAACTGGAACACGGGTGTTTAGGCATGAGGGCTTTTAAACCCTGTTCCAGTATATGGTCGATACCGCAAGGGAGTATCAGGTCTGGGCACTTGCAAGTAGGCAGGAGAGAGCAGCCGCTTAGAAACACCCACTCTGGGTAAAGTGGTGTGCCGAGCGGGGAGCCAGCCAGAAGCTTGGGCATCATCTTCGCAAGGGCGTGAAGGTGGGAGACAGGGAGCGGGTGGGTGAGCCCAGGGACTGGGTTGGAACCTGCCACCTCGCTCTCCTCAGCAGCAGGTGGGCGTCCTCGTATGGGCGGGGCTGCTTGCCATCTCCTCCCGATGTGGGTAGAGGCACCTCCCTGGGGCTGGGGCGGGAGAGCCGGCCAGATGGAGAGACTATTTATTTCGCTCTCCAGCACCCACTCAGTGTTTAGACACTCTTTCTGGACCGCATTAATTTTGTCACATGTTGCTTCATAAACACATTTTCCGTTATGTGTGCTGGGTGGGTTCCTTGAGGCCCGGACATTGGTTTAAAAATTATTTTATATCTTGACATGTTTCCAGAGCCTAGTATGCAGTTAGCACTTGGTAAGGACTTGCTGATTGTTCCTTAATGCCTATTGCAAACCTGTCTCCTGATATCTTGGTGAGGTGAGCGGTTGTGCTAAGCTCCTTGGAGGGAGGACGGAAAAGCTGCAGCACAGAGAGACACACATGGACTCTTCTCCTTGGACGCTGGAGTGCCTTCTCGTATTTATAATTAAGATCAGACCAGTAGAGCTGCATTAATCTCAACTCTCTTACTTGCCAGTGGGAATTCCCACTTCAGGTATGGCTGGATCCAGGTGCTCAGACAATGTAGCAGGGCTCATTCACCATCACCCAACTCTGCTTTTTCCCATGTTGCCCTGGGTGAACCAAGATGGCCACCAGCAGCTCCCAACTTACATTCTTTCACCTGCTGTTACATTTCTTTGGCTTCCCTAAACCAATCACCCAGAGACCGTGGGCCAGCAGGATCTAATGCTCAGAGTGGCCAGGCCTGGGTCATGTGCTCTACCCACCCCTGGATGTACATGAATGCTTGGGTTGGGAGTGGGGAAAGGGAGGATTTCCCAAAAGAAAACCAGGCTACTTTTACCAGAAGACAGGGGAACGCATGCCGGACAGGCAGAAGCAATAGTGCCCACCACAAAACCTCACAGACCTCCTGATCTCACACCTCGCCAACTTTAATGTGCATATAAATCACCCGGGTTCTTGGTAAAATGCAGATTCTGATTCCTGCATCTGAGGTGGGGCTTGAAACTTTGCATTTCTCACAAATTCCTAGGAGAAGCCAATGCTGCTGGTCCCTGGATCCTCGTCCCACCCCTCCCTTTCCAGAGAAAGGAACAGAAACCCATGGAGGAGCCAGGCTGCGCCCCAAGTCTGGGCCCCGTGCCCAGTGGTCCTCGCTCTGTTCCCCCTCCTCCTTCCCTTCTCCGCTCTTGGACTGTTTCTTCCCAACTTTTTTTTTTTTTTTTTGCGGTACACGGGCCTCTCACTGCCATGGCCTCTCCCGTTGCGGAGCACAGGCTCCGGACGCACAGGCTCAGCGGCCATGGCTCACGGGCCCAGCTACTCCGTAGCATGTGGGATCTTCCCGGACCGTGGCACGAACCTGCGTCCCCTGCATCGGCAGGCGGACTCTCAACCACTGCGCCACCAGGGAAGCCCCTTCCCAACATTTGAACGTCACTGAGTGGTTTCCGGGAGGAGGGAGGAGCACACTGTGGAACACCCATCCCAGCCATGAACTTCAAAGCCTTCACAGCTTCATCCTGGTCCAAGGCGGGAAAGCCCCCAGGAGCCTCTTGGCCTGGAAAGGCCCAGGCCTGTGGATTCCGTGGTGCCCGCCCTCCACGTGGTGCCCACTGCTGGCGCCAACAGACTCTCTGAGAGCGAGTTGACAAAGCCTGGGAGGCAGTGCCACCACACGGGAGGCCAGAGCCCAGGGCAGCGAGGCCGACGGCCAAAAGGAAGATGGGTGGAAGGTGCAGTTCCAGAAAGAGCAAGGCGCACTTGGAGTCTGGCGAGCATCGCCACAAGGCGGGATCGCCCGTGGAAGGAAAAGTGTCCCAGGGCCCCTTCCTCGTGCACCTCTGCCTCCCCGTTCTCCGACGGGGGGCTCCCTACCTGCCTTTTTCTGCCTCTTACACTCTCCAAGGCCTTTTCCTGGAATGATCTAGAGCCCAGCCCCTGCCCCTTTAGTGCTAAATAGTCTCAGGAAATTCTTGAATCCCTCCTTGTTCTCCCCAAAGGCCACTGTGGCCCAGGCTGGGTACATTTCTTCTTCACTTGCCTGTTGGGGACAATACAGCGTCGAGGTGCAGGACTGGGGTCAGTCAGAAAACTACAGCCCCGGGGCCAAATCCGGCCACAGCCTGTTTCTGTAAATCCAGTGTTCTGGGGACACAGCCGCGCCCATTTATGTCGGCACCGCCCAGGGCTGCTCTGAGCTACAGTGGAGCAGTTGGCGGTTGTAGCAGAGACCGCAGGGCTGGTCTATTCTTTACAGGAAACTGGCTCATCCCTGTTTTCGAATAAGGCCTCTGGAGCCACGCTGCTGGGGTTCAGATCCAGGTCCGTGGCTTCCTAGCTGTGTGGCCTTGGCCACGTGGCTTACACCCTTGTGCCCCGGTCTCCCCCTGGGATGGCTGTGAGGACTAAGTGAGCAAAGGCCCCCGAAGCTCTTGGAGTGGCACCCGCTCTGCATTAAGTGACTTGATGCCCCAGGTGACGGCAGGGGGTGGGGTGGGAGTGCGGGCGGCGTGGACGCGATGAGAAAGAACGTCCGTCCTAACCCACGAGAGTCCCGCAGGTCAGCAAGGCTCACCATCCTCATCATCTAGATATAGTAATAGCTCGTTTCACTAAGCTTGTGGGGAAGCTGAATCTCACCCCGGGGGTGGAGGGTTCTTACGCTGCGGCATCGGGGGAAATGCAAGCTCTAAATCACCCTTGACTGTCCCTCGGCGGGGAAGCAGGTCCAGTCCACGTGGCTTGGTGGACCTCTTCTGACTCTCAGAGTGACGTTTAAGGAGGCCCTGGCTCTCGGACTTGTGCACGGGCGCGGCCTAACACATAGGGAACGCCTCCTTAGACGTTGCTCCCTGGGCACCTGGCCCGCCTCACACAGGCCCCAGCCTCGCTTACCAAGTCTAGCACAGCCAAGGCTGGACCGGTGGTGGCTTCTTTGCTTGACTACCCAGGTACTTTGGTCCTGGGTCCATGGTGGATGAAACATACCCTTGGGGGGAGGTCTGGCCCCCTGTGTAGACTTCATGTCACCTAAGGTGAATGGTGCAGCCCCACTGCGCTGCTCATCACAGCCCCTCGCCAAGGGCTCAGCCCATCACCACGAGTCATCCTCATGGCAGTTCTGCGAGGAAGATGTCATTAGTGCCACTCTGACAGATGTGGAAACCGGTGCCCAGCGAGGGTCCATGACTCGCCCAGGGCTGCACAGGGAATAATCATCACAGTGCCAGGGATCGAACCCGTCTGCCTGAATTTAGAACCCAGGCCCTAAACCACATGTGAGCAACTCTAAAACAGCCACAAAGAGTGACGAGTGCCCAAAGGAGGGTTATCCACTAGGGTGCAGCTCAGCTGCACATAATGGACACTGAACCACTGGTGCTTAAAGACTGTTGCTGTTCTTCCTCTGACACGAACAAGGCATTTGGAGGCAGCCAGGCTGCTAGGACGGGTGGATGATGCCCCCAGGGACCCAGGCTCCTTTGGTTTTGCCGTCCTTAGCACATGGCTTTCTTTCTTATTCTCACAAAATGGCTACCCTGCTCCCAAATGTTACATCCACATTCCATCAGGAAGAAGGATAGAAAGATAATGGGCAAAAATCCTGTGTCCCTGAGTGAGTCTTTTTTTTTTTTTTGGCTGCGTTGGGTCTTCGTTGCTGCGCACAGGCTTTCTCTAGTTGCGGCGAGCGGGGGCTACTCTTTGATGTGGTGCATGGGCTTCCCATTGCGGTGGCTTCTCTTGTTGTACAGCACGGGCTCTAGGCCCACGGGCTTCAGTAGCTGTGGCACACGGGCTCAGTAGTTGTGGCTCGCGGGCTCTAGAGCACAGGCTCAGTAGTTGTGGCACACGGGCCTAGTTGCTCTGTGGCATGTGGGATCTTCGTGGACCAGGGCTCGAACCCGTGTCCCCTGCATTGGCAGGCGGATTCTTAACCACTGCACCACCAGGGAAGTCCCCCTGAGTGAGTCTTGATTAACAGGGCAACAGTGGCTTCCTCGGCGGCTCCTCCAGCCGCTCACATCTGCCTCACACGCCTTCCCAGCTGCAAGGGCCTCCAGCGACACGACCATCTTAAAGGGGCACAACGCCGACTCGATAGAATCGGGGCTCCATTAAGTCAGGATGGAGAGGGCCATGGGTAGCTATTGGGTGGTCCGACACGACCATCTTAAAGGGGAACAACGCCGACTCGATAGAATCGGGGCTCCGTTAAGTCAGGATGGAGAGGGCCATGGGTAGCTATTGGGTGGTCAGGGAGTGTCTCCAAAGTTTAGATAGGACTTGGGTACATGGAGAAGATTTGAAAGAACGGCCTTAACGTCGGGAGAACAGCATGAGCAAAGGCACAGAGGTGGGGGAGTCTGGGGCCCAGGCGAGAGTCAGGACTGTGTCACCAGCAACATAAACCCTATTCACATTGGCTTAAGCAAAAGAGAGGAAGCTTCAGCGATGTCTTCCTTCAGGCATGGCTGGATCCAGGGGTTCTGAACAAATCCACCAGGACTCTGCTTCACTCTTTCAGCTCTCTTTATCTCTGTGGAAGGGGCACAATGGTCCCCAGCAGCTCCTGGGGTGCCTCCCTGTAGCTTAGCACCCCTGTAGGAAGAGAGCACCTCCTCCGACAGCTGTAGCAGGAGCTACTGTCATTGGCTGCCTTAGGTCCATTCCCGTCCCTGAACCGCTGGCCAGGCGTATTGTGAGGGATGGAATGGGCTGATTGGCCAGGCCTGAGTCACATTCCCACCCTCCCTTGGGCCACATGTGGACTGAGTCAGGGAGGGAAATGGGGCCTGGAGGAAAATGAGGGAGACCTTTCCTGCAGGCTGGGGAATGGGTGCTGGGCTGCAGATATTCGGGGTACAGGAAGCAATTTTGCTTGGCCCAGGTGTCAGGTGTGTGAATGTATGTGTGGGAATCAATGCGGGAAAGATCGGTTGGGGCCATGTTGTAGAGACCTTCACATACCAGGTATACACCATTTAGGGTACAGGTCTGACTCCTAAAGCAAGGAGATCCAAATATTGGCTTAAACAACATGAAAGTTGATGTCTCTTGACAGGTTAGCGGTGGGCAGTCACCTTGCTCTGAGAGTTCACGGAGGAACCCCAGCACAACCTCTTTTGTCACTCCAGCATCCTCCAGCTGTCGCCCCCTCCCCACAGTCCTCAGCAGTCGGCAGGAAGGGGGGCAGGGCAAGGGGGGGGCTCTCCCCTTCCCTTTCCGGGCACAACTTCAAAGATGTACATGCCCCTCTCACCCACCCACACACATCACGGACCAGAACGTGTTCACCTGCTCCCTCCCAGCCGCAGGGGATGCTGGGAGCATCACTTGAACATCTGGAGACTCAGTACAAGAGAGAAAGGGGAAACGGACATTCCAGGGACAGCCTGTGGGCTGCCACACCAGGCCAAAGGATGGGTATCCTAAAGAATGATCCAGGGAGTGCTAGGAGGAAGAGGCCCCACCACACAGTTTCCATGGCCCCAAAAGTTTGGGGTATGTTCCATCTGTATTCTGTTTTAGGATATCCACAGTGTGTGTGGAGAAGGGGGTGAGGGGGCCCATTAAAGGCCCTGAGAAGTCCTGGCCCAAAACCCGGGCTTTCCTAAACTCATTTAGATCACAAAACCCATTTGGGGAAGTTTAGCACCCACTAAAATTCTACTGATAAGTTATTTCAAACCAAAAAAGTTACTGAAAAATTCTACTGAGCACACTTTGGGCAGTAAGAACCAGTAAAGGCTTGAGTGGAAGTGGCGTGACCCATCCAGCTGGCCTTCCCGGGATGACACCGGGCCAGGTGCACCCCGACCTGGCTGCTGTCATGTGCAGCGAACCCCTACAGTGCTTGCCCCTCGGAGGAAACAAGAGGTTCGTTTCACTGTATCTGAAACAGTCTGACTTTTTGTGTATAGAAATCTGTGCAGATCAGAACAGAAGCTGGCCCGCGGCTCCACATCGAGCCTCCTCTGGACTATTCTGAAGACTGTGAGCCACGTGGGGGTGTGATTGTCAAGGCAGAGGATGCTCCTGGGGATCGTCCACAGGTAGGACTGGCCTCAGCTCGGGGCTATAGCGGCTCTCGGGGGTGCTTTCTAACAGTTACTTATTCCTTCCTTTGCGAGCCCTTGCCTTCCTTCACTCTTGCATTTATTTCCCGCACTTTAACAAGCAAACAAATCTTGTGCTAGACGCTCTGCTAGGGAGGGACCCAGTGTCCAAAGGTCAGCAAGGCTGGTGTCTGACCCAAAAGAGGCAAAAGCATATAATCCCTTTACCGCAAGAGGGAGCTGAGAGGTGGGGCAGGGCATAGCGGGACCAGGAGGGAGAGTATCTAGGAAGGCTTCCTGGAGGGAGTGACATTTACCTGGTTCCGAAAAGCTGGATAAGAGTGTGAGGGCCAGGGAGGTAAGGATAGGTAAGCCGAGCTGATACTCAGCCTGTCCACATCTGTATGCCTAAACCTGTTGTTAAATATTTTGAATATCTGCGCCCCCTCCCCCTCCTGCCACGGCACCAGAAACCACACATGGCAACACCCAGAGGCCCTGTGTAGCTGTAGCTCAGAGTCCCTGGCCGTGTAGCAACTCACAGGGTTGACCATGGGGTGTTTCACTCCCCTTCCTCAAATTGTCATTTCATTTCTGAAATCCTTGGAATTGCAACAGTAAACCCCAGTCTCCCATTCAACAAGCATTTGTTGGGTACCTACTTTTGAGCATCAGGCTGTGTCCTAGGCACCAGAGATGCAGAAATGAACAAAACTGACAAGGGGCCTATTCTTAACAACTCATGTTCCCGAGGGAGAGACAGACAATAAAGAATAAAACCAAGAAATAAATAATGCGATTTCAGGTATTGATACGTTCTAGGAAAACAAAACAGAAAGGGGAGATGGGACAGCCAGGAGATCAGACAGCATGGGAGAGAGGGAGTATTAGACGGTAGAGAGGGAAGGAACTCCTCTCTCAGGTATGATGTTTCAGCTGAAACTTGATGGATAAGAAGGAGCCGGCTTTGGAGCCAGCAATGGGAAAAGCATTCCAGGCGGAGGGAACAGCGGGCACGGATGACCTGAGGCTGGGCTTGTTCAAGGGTGCATGATGTAGATGTGATGTGAGCCAAGGGGAGTTAGAAGGCGATGAGGTTGGCGGGGTAGAGGGGCAGACCTGGCACGGGTAGGGATGGAGAGTTGAATTTTATTTCAAGGGCATCACTCTTATAATTAGAATGAGTATGTAAATTATCTCCATGGTTATATACAAGCTAAATTTTAGAGAGGAGGCAGAGTCAAGTTGCTAAGCCAGTCCTGCCCCATTTGCCAGAATGAGACTGTTCAGCCACAGACCCGGGCTGCAGATTCCAGAGCCTCACCAGGAGGACAGACTTCCTTCCGCATGTGACCTTCTGTACCAAAAACCTGCTTTTCTGAAATGAAAACAACTCAAAAAGGAGACGGGAATGTCATCCAGGAAACATTCCTCTGATCACCATTGCATGTTGGTGTTTCCTTCTTTGCTTGTAAAGGAAGGACGATTTAAGGAGCAGGGGATCACTTTGTTTCACATTCCGGCTGCAAAAAATCTGAAAGTTAAAGTTAATTGCAAATTTTTGTCTTCCTGGAAAAAAAAAAGTCCTTTTCTATGGAAGGACCCAAAGACCTTGTTTCCTTAAAAACAGTCCACAGAAATGGGATTTTTACAGTGGGAAAAATCGTGGACTTTATTGCCCTCAACATGCACCTCCCACACGACACAGACAGACAGACAGACAGACAGACACACACACACACACACACACACACACACATGCTTTTGAATCAACCAAAAGGTTCTCTGCTCAGGATCAGTCTGTGCAAACAGCCCTCAGCTTCCCTTAGGGAGGCGGGTTTGAAGCCAAGTTCAGTCTGTTGCAACCCTAGCCCCGCCCCCTGTCTCAGAACGCATGCATGCCCTTCAAGCAGGAGGCATGCTCGTCCTCTCCTCCTTTGGCCATTTGGTACCGCCTGTTAATTGAACATATACAGTCTTCCTTCTTTTGCAAGCTTCCAAGCTCCCTGCAACACCACGCAGCCTGTCCCTCACAAGCTATTAAGCTCCATTAGCGTTCCTGCGTGAGCGTGCTCTGAATCAGCATCTCCCTGCTCACCCGCAATTAATTTTCTCCACTGTGAGTGCCTGATTGTATTTCTTCCTTCCCTTTTTCTCCCCAGCTTGAGGGGGGCACTCCGTAAGCCTTCACAGTTAGTTTCCCCTTAGAGTTATTTTCCTGCTAAGTGAAAGAGTGAAATGGCCACGCCAGTTTTTGGCAAAGACAGAAGCCTTAATAGATGCAATCTGAACAGAGAAGGAAAAATAATGCCTGGCTACGTATACTCAGCCCCCCTCACACTGTTTGCAAGTGCAGTCTGAAATGGAGCAAAAGGAATTGCTGTCCGCATGTGTACTTTTCATCTGACCTTCACTGTTGAAACACACCAGCCTTTTTGCCTTCAGTCAGATCCTTAGTGAACTTCAATTTCTTGGCACTCTGAGTTCACAGACCCGCATATGCAGACGTGTTCTGTTGGCCTTCACCCCCGCTGACTGTGCCTTTTTAAAAGATGTGAATTACTCGCTGACATTTAAGAATCAGGAGAGTTCATGTCAAAATCTGAATTGGGGGTTTCTCTTGAAAAGTCGAAAGATTTAGGAATTACATTCTTAAATGACAGCTGCGAGTGGAGCTGGGGGGTAGCTGTCCCCTTAGACAAGTGTGTGCTGCACGTACCACAGTCCCCACCATGCCCCAGGCACCATCTAGACGCTGAAGCTAAAACAGACAAGTACATAATATGCCAGCAGATGATCGGGCTTGAAAGAGAACTAGGGCAGAGTAAGGGGCTAGAGAATGTGGGCAGAGGCTGCCATGTGATATGGGAGGACGGGGCTTACCCTTGATGAGGTGCTGTGTGAGCAGGGGCCTCAAGGAAGCCAGGGAGTGAGTAGGTAGAGAAGAGCTTCCACACACAGGGAGCAACAGGTGCAGAGGCCCCGAGGAGGGAGGACAGCAGGGAGGCCAGTGTGGCTGGAGGTGAGTGAGCAAGGGGACAAGGAAGAGGGGGTGAGGCCAGAGACGTAGCCAAGGCTTAGATGGCACTGGGCTTTGAGGGCTGCGCTAAAGGTGAGGGATTCTACTTTGAGTCAGAGGAGAAGCCATCGTAGGGTTTTGTAAGCCATTGTAGCTTAACAACTCCAGGGAAAGGAGGACACCTCTTTCTTTCCAGAGAGTTCTGCCTAAGTGCCAGGTCTTGGTTATGTTGGCTTGCCTTGGGGTATGTGTTACAATGGATAATAAGGCTCCATTTAAATGCTTTCGGCTCCATTTAAGAACCAGGAATGAAAGTACACATTTTTTTTTCTATTATTAAGGTATCCTTTTTTTCCTGACAATGCATGATCAATGTTAAAAATTCAAATGATAACACAGAAAATAAAAGTCCTCTCGTAATCCCACTGCCCCAGAGATTAGTGCCGTGAATAGGTGGGTATATTACCATCCAGACTAAAAATTGCATATATTCATTATTTTCCTTGAAAGTATATATTAATTATATCCAAGATGAGATAGTTGATCTGGAATGTTCCAGTCCTGGCCTGTTCCCAATGAGTGGTATTTTTTGCATTATCTTATCAGTCCCTGAGAGCGTGACAGGTGATGGGAAGAAGATTGGCCCACTCCGGCATCTTCTGGAATACCTTCTCTGAGTTTTTCTTTCCATTGTGTAGATCCTGGAGTGGCGTGAATTGGATATTTGGCCACAATTACAATTCAGTGTTTTGAAGTCATTGTTACTTGCTGACACATACAACAATTAAAGGCCTGTCTTAACCCGTGTGCCGCCGGCAGGGCTGCCACATGTGGACTCTGCTGTGGTCCATGAAGGCTCACCCACCTGTCGGTACAGTGTAGATTATGGGGCTGCGCCATCACTGGTGGAGCATCCCTCAGTGGACCAGCCTGCCCCACTTTGTCCCCGGCAGGGCTCCTCAGCAAATCCCTTCAGTCACCCTTCATTAATTTCAATGGTGAGACTTAAAAAAGGAAGGATCGTTTTTTAGGGCAGTTCTGTTGCTTGGGAACTTCTGCTGTTTCAGATTGCCATATAAATAACCTTTGAGCGAGTGCCTTTTTAAAAAAATTTATTTGTTTATTTATTTATTATTGGGTCTTCGTTGCTGCGTACGGGCTTTCTCTAGTTACGGCGAGCGGGGGCTACTCTTCGTCGTGGTACGCGGGCTTCTCATTGCAGTGGCTTCTCTTGCGGAGCACGGGCTCTAGGTGAGCGGGCTTCAGTAGTTGTGGCACGCGGGCTCAGTAGTTGTGGCGCACGGGCTTAGTTGCTCCGTGGCATGTGGGATCTTCCCAGACCAGGGCTCGAACCCATGTCCCCTGCATTGGCAGGTGGATTCTTAACCACTGCACCACCAGGGAAGTCCCTTTTCTTGATCTTTTATTGTTCTTTCCACATAAATGGGATTATACTATCCAGGCTATTTGATAGCCCCACTGTTTTTAATCAACAACATGCCAGGGCCATCTTACCACACCAGTACTCACTCAGCCATCTGAACCCAGTGGCTCTGAGCACTGTTTAGGTTGTTGGTGGCCAGAGTGTGAATCCCGGACCACTTACCAGCTGTGTTCCTGCAACGGTGTTGGTAAATCAGGGATGAGTTTGATCAGATGAGCTTTAAGAGCGAGAATGACTTAGGGAGGCATAGAGACCAAGAGAGAGAAAGAGGACCCCATACATCTCCAGGGACGTAAGTTTCTTTTACTATGCCCAGTTCTCTCTGCTTGCCCCTAGGATACCAAATCTCCCATCAGCACCACGCCCTGTGATTTTAATTTCTCCCTTCTGAATGTACATGGACGCCCCAACCCTCCAATCAGTATAGACAGAGAAGGGATCCTCTTAAATATTCAGGATGTAATGGTAAGATGGACTTTCACATCCTAACTGTCAGGGGCCAGGGTCTTCATACCAAGCAGCTGGGCCATAGGATAGACCCCACGAGAGAGTCTCCATTTACACCTGGGAAAACAACACAGATCACAACAGGATTGGATGTTAACAAAAAACCTCTGGCCTACCCACCAGAAGATTTCAAACAACACACAAGAGGCTTGACTTAATGCCATTATTTTCTTTAATGATAGTAAAAGCTCACATTAAATGAGCACTTACTCAGTACCTAGCACTGTGTGGAGTGTATAACATCCATCACTGCATTCATTAACCCTGCAAGTTACTTGCTAGGAATTTTCATTCTCATTTTATAGTTTGAAGAAACTGAGGGATGAGAACTGATGTTGCTCACCAAGGCCTCAGAGAAGCCCAGACTGGAAGCCCAGACCCCAGGACTCCTTGTTCCATAAAATTAACAATCACAGGCCGGGAATTGCGCTAAGCTGTTTTTGGGCAGGGTCTGTTGTGAATATCATTGATGTTCTGCCTAGGAGGAAGGTGTTCAGAGGTGACCATCCATCGGTTCTGCTTAACTGTTTTAAACAACCTGGAGAAGACCTCTCCTCTGACAAATATTCCCCCAGTGAACCCCGAGCTGGGAACATTGATGAAAAATGTTTTTCAAAAGTGAAGTCCAATGAGGAAACAACCAGACAAAGCCAAATTGAGGGACAGTCTACTGGCCGGGAGTCTTCAGAAATGTCAGTTGCATAAGAGACAGAGAAAGGCTGTTACAGATTAAAGGGGGCTGAAGAGATACCACAGTTATGCGATGTGAGATCCTGGGAGGTTGGGGGGATTGCTCTAAATTTAAGGATGGTTTGGAAAAATTAATGAAATTTGAAAATCATATTATATTAGAAAATAATACTGTATTGATGTTAAATTTCCTGAATTCGGCAATTATATTGTGGTTATGTAGGAAAAGGTCCCTGTTCTCAGGTTTCTGAGAATTGGTGAAGAATTGTTGAATATAGGTGATGGGTATTTGGGCATTCATTATACTCTTCTATTATACTATGCTGATAAATTTTCTACGGGTTTTACATTTTTTCAAACCAAGTTTTTAAGAAGCCAGTACATTAAGGAGGAGATAAGCTGCTTCAGTAGAGCTAAGCATCAGCAAAGGAAGAAATAGAGAAAAGTAAAAATAAGGAGACCTAGTTTAAAGAGCTTAGCAGGATTGTATTGATGTCAGTTTCTGGACTGTGCTATTGTGCTGTTGTCATACGGGATGTTACCGTGGGGGAGACTGGATGAAGGGTACATGGTATGGTGCTGTATTGTCTACAGTTAGCTCAAAACAAAAAGTAAAAAGCTAACTAAATAAAAGAAACACAAATGTCCAGGTCATATCATCCAGAGGTTTTGATTCTGGTTCTGGATTTGGACTCAGACATGGTTCCTCTGTTTAAGCACCCCATGTGACTGTAATTTGCAGCAATATTTGAGAACCACCGTTATAAGGAAAAGATAGGGCCATGGATCTTAAAATTTGATATACACAAGAATCACTAAGGTACATCAACAGATGAATGGATAAAGAGGATGTGGCACATATATATACAGTGGAATATTACTCAGCCATAAAAAGAAACGAAATTGAGTTATTTGTAGTGAGGTGGATGGACCTAGAGTCTGTCATACAGAGTGAAGTAAGTCAGAAAGAGAAAAACAAATACCGTATGCTAACACATATATATGGAATCTAAAAAAAAAATGGTTCTGAAGAACCTAGGGGCAGGACAGAAATAAAGATGCAGACATAGAGAATGGACTTGAGGACATGGGGAGGGAGAAGGGTAAGCTGGGACAAAGTGAGAGAGTGGCATGGACATATATACACTACCAAATGTAAAATAGATAGCTAGTGGGAAGCAGCCGCATAGCACAGGGAGATCAGCTCGGTGTTTTGTGTCCACTTAGAGGGGTGGGATAGGGAGGGTAGGAGGGAGATGTAAGAGGGAGGAGATATAGGGATATATGCATAGCTGATTCACTTTGTTATAAAGCAGAAACTAACATACCATTGTAAAGAAATTATACTCCAATAAAGATGTTTAAAAAAAATAAAAAGGAAAAGTAAATAACAACAACAAAAAGAATCACTAAGGAGATATATATATATATATATATATATATATATATATATATATATATTTTTTTTTGCCCGTGCTGGGTCTTAGTTGCGGTACATGAGATCTTTGTTGCGGCATGTGGGATCTTTAGTTGCATCATGCGGGCTCTAGTTCCCTGACCAGGGATTGAACCCGAGTCCTCTGCATTGGGAGCATGGAGTCTTAACCAGTGGACCACCAGGGAAGTCCCACGATATTTTTTTAAATGCATATTTTAGGTCAAATTTTTATG